>NW_012105154.1:698466-772248 GCF_000951045.1 Mandrillus leucophaeus
TGAGCATTTTGCCATATGCTTGTTGGCCGTTTGTATATCTTCTTTTGAGAATTGTCTCTTCATGTCCTTAGCCTGCTTTCGGATGGGATTGTTTATTTTTTTCTTGCTGATTTGTTTGAGTTCTTTGTAGATTCTGTATAGCAGTTCTTTGTCAGATGAATAAACAGTGAAGATTTTCTCTCACTCTGTGGGTTGTCTGTTAATTCTGCTGATTATTTCTTTTGCCATGCAGAAGCTTTTTAGTTTAATTAAGTCCCATCTATTTATCTTTGTTTTGGTTGTGTTTGCTTTTGGGCTCTTGGTCATGAAGTCTTTGCCTAAGCCAGTGTCTGGAATGGTTTTCAAATATTATCTTCTAGAATCTTTATAGTTTCAAGTCTTAGATTTAAGTCTTTGATCCATCTTGAGTTGATTTTTTTAAGGGGTGAAAGATGAGGATCAAGTTTCATTCTTCTACCTGTGACTTGCCAATTATCCCAGCACTATTTGTTGAATAGGGTGTCCTTTCCCCACTTTATGTTTTTGTTTGCTTTGTCGAAGATCAGTTGGCTGTAAGTATTTGGGTTTATTTCTGGGTCCTCTGTTCTGTTTCACTGGTCTATGTGCCTATTTTTATATCAGTGCCATGCTGTTTTGGTGACTGTGGCTTAGGGCATAGTTTGAAATTGGGTAATGTGATACTTCCAGATTTGTTCATTTTGCTTAGTCTTACTTTGGCTATGTGGGCTCTTTTTTTGGTTCCATATGAATTTTAGGATTATTTTTTCTAGTTCTGTGAAGAATGATGGTGGTATTTTGATAGGAATTATATTGAATTTTTAGGTTGCTTTTGCAATATGGTCATTTTTGCAACATTGATTCTACCCATTCATGAGCATGGGATGTGTTTCCATTTGTTTGTGTCATCTATGATTTATTTCAGCAGTGTTTTGTAGTTTTCCTTGTAGAAGTCTTTCATGTCATTGGTTAGGTATATTCCTAAGTATTTTATTCACAGCTATTGTGAAAGTGGTTGAGTTTTTTATCTGATTCTCAGCTTGGTCGCTATTGGTGTATAGCAGAACTACTGATTTGGGTACATTAATTTTTTATCCGGAAACTTTTCTGAATTCATTTACCAGTTCTAAGAGCTTTTTAGATGAGTCTTTAGGGTTTTCTAGGTATACAGTCATATCATCAACAAATAGCAACAAGTTGACTTCCTCATTACAGATTTGGATGCCCTTTATTTCCTTCTCTTGTCTGATTGCTTTGGCTAGGAATTCCAGTACTGTCTTGAATAGAATTAGTGAAAGTGGGCATTCTTGTCTTGTTCCAGTTCTCAGGGGGAATGCTTTCCACGTTTCCCCATTCAGTATTATGAGTTTGTCATAGATGGCTTTTATTACCTTAAGGTATGTTGCTTTTATGACAATTTTGCTGAGGGTTTTAATCATAAATGGATGCTGGATTTTGTCAAGAGCTTTTTCTGCATCTGTTGAGATGATCATGTGATTTTTATTTTTAATTATGTTTATGGAGTATATCACATTTACTGACTTACATATGTTAAATGATCCCTGAATCCCTGGAATGAAACCCGCTTGATCATGGTGGAATTTTTTTTTTTTTTTGATATGCTGTTGGATTTGACCAGCGAGTATTTTCTTGAGGATTTTTACATCTATGTTCATCAGGGATATTGGTCTATAGTTTTCTTTTTTCTTGCTGTCCTTTCCTGGTTTTGGTATTAGGGTGATACTGGGTTCATAGAATGATTTAGGAAGGATTCCCCCTTTTTATATCTTTTGGAATAGTGTCAATATGATTGGTACCGATACTTCTTTGAGTATCTGATAGAATTCAACTGTGAATCCATCTGATACTGGACTTTTTTTTGTTGGCAGGTTTTTTTTTTTTAATTACCATTTCAATCTTGCTGCTTGTTATTGTCTGTTCAGAAATTCTATACCTTCCTGATTTAATCTAGGAGTGTTGTATATTTCCGGGAATTTATTCATCTCCTCTTGATTTTTCAGTTTTTGCATGTAAAGGCATTTATAGTAGCCTTGAATAATCTTGTGTACTTTTGTGGTATCAGTAGTAATATCTCCTGTTTCATTTCTAATTGATCTTATTTGGATCTTATTTCATTTCTAATTGATCTTATTTAGATCTTTTCTCTTCTTTTTTTGGTTAATCCCACTGATGGTCTATCCATTCTATTTATCTTTTCAAAGAACCAGCTTTTTGTTTCATTTATCTTTTGTATTGTTTTTTGTTGTTGTTGTTTCAAGTTCATTTAGTTTTGCTCTGGTCTTCATTATTTCTTTACTTCTGCTGTGTTTGGGTTTGGTTTGTTCTTATTTCTCTAGCTCTAGAGGTGTGACCTTAGATTGTCCATTTGTGTTCTTTTAGACTTTCTGATGTAGGCATTTAACGCTATTGTAAAAAGAAATTAAATTTTGGGACCTCAAACTCGTTTAGCCGAAGAGAAAAGTCAAGCTGGGAACTGGTTCACACAAATCTGCCTCCACTTTAGGTTTCTAAATAAGATGACTACAAGATGAAAAGCAACATGACTCCTCCATATTTTGCCCACAAGGAAATGTCTGGTGAGCTTTAAAACTTCATCGTGCCAATGCAAATTGATAGCTTATCTTTACAGGTGCAGTCACCCTGGCCCAGCCAGACACAAATGTACATCTGATTGTTTCCCTACCCCATTTTGTCTGTGTTATCTTATGTAAAATGCACACTCCCCACATTTTTCCTCTGCTCCTTTTGTTTATGTGAAAACTGTGTGCTTCTCAATATACCACCCTTTCCCCTTTAAATTTGGAGCCCTCAAAATCATCTTTGGAGAAAGGCATAGACCTGTCTCCCAGGCAAGTCCTTAACTTTGGCAAATAAATTTCCTAAAATGATTGAGACTTGTCTTGTCATTTTCCTCGATTGACGCTATGAACTTTTCTCTTAGCAACACTTTTCCTGTATCCCAGATGTTTTGATAAGTTGTGTCACTATTACTGTTCAGTTTAAAGAATTTTTTTGAGACAGAGTATTGCTCTGTCACCCAGGCTGGAGTTTGTGGCACAATTTCAGCTTACCACAACCTCCGCCTTCCGGGTTCAAGTGATTCTTGTGCCTCAGTCTCCCAAGTAGATGGAACTACTACAGGCATGCACCATCACGCCTGGCTAATTTTTGTATTTTTAGTAGAAACGAGGTTTCATTATGTTGGCCAGGCTGATCTCGAATTCCTGAGCTCAGGTTATCCGCCCAGCTCAGCCTACAAAAGTGCTGGGATTTCAGGCATGAGTCACTGCACCCGACCCAGTTCAAATAATTTTTTAATTATCATCTTGATTTCATTGCTGACCCAACAATCATTCAGGAGCAGTTTACTTAACTTCCATGTATTTACATGATTTTGAGTGTTCCTTTTGGAGTTGATTACCAATTTTATTCCACTATGGTCTGAGAGAGTACTTGATATAATTTCCATTTTCTTAAATGTACTGAGACTAGTTTTGCGGTTTATCATATGATCTATCTTGGAGAATATTCCATGTGCTGATGAATAGAATGTATAGTCCATAGGTTATTGGGTACAATGTTTTGTAAATATCAGTTAAGTCCACCTGTTGTACTGTATAGTTTAAGTCCATTGTTTCTTTGTTGACTTTCTGTCATGATGACCAGTCTGGTGCTGTCAGTGGAGTGGTATTAAAGTCCTCCACTATTATTGTGCTGCCATCTATGTCATTTCTTAGATCTAGCAGTAATTGTTTTATAAATTTGGGAACTCCAGTGTTAAATGCCTGTATATTTAGAATTGTGATATTTTTCTGTTGGACAAGTCTTTTTATCATTATATAATGTCTCTCTTTGTCTTTTTTAAACAGATGTAGCTTTAAAGTTTGTTTTGTCTGACAAGAATAGCTACTCCTGCTTGCTTTCGGTGTCCATTTGCATAGAATATCTTTTCCCACTCCTTTACTTTAAGTTTATGTGAATGCTTATGTGTTAAGTTAGTCTCCTGAAGACAGCAAAAATTTGCTTGGTGAATTCTTATCCATCCAGCCATTCTGTATCTTTTAAGTGGAGCATATAGGCGATTTACATGCAATGTTTGTATTAAGATGTGAGATACTATTCTATTCATCACGCTATTTGTTGCCTGAATACCTTGGAATTTTTTCAATGTGCTGTGTCTCATAGGTCTTGTAAGATTTATGGTTTAAGGATGTTCTATTTTGGTGTGTTTTGAGGATTTGTTTCAAGATTTAGAGCTCCTTAGCAGTTCTTGTAGTGCTTGCTTGGTAGTGGTGAATTCTCTCAGCACTTGTTTGTCTGGAAAATATTGTGTCTTTCTTTCATTTATGAAGCTTAGAGTCACTGGATACAAAATCCTTGGCTGATAATTGTTTTGTTTAAGGAGGCTAAATGTAAGACTCCAATCCCTTCTAACTTATAGGGTTTCTGCTAAGAAATCTGCTGTTAATCTGATAGGTTTTCCTTTACAGGTTTACCTGATGCTTTTGCCTCATAGCTCTTAAGATTCTTTCCTTCATCTTGACTTCAGATAATCTGATGAATATGTGCCTAGGTGATGATGTTTGTGTGATGAATTTCCCAGGTATAATTTGAGCTTCTTGTATTTGGATGTCTGGATCTTTAGCAAGGCTGGGGAAGTTTTCCTCAATTATTCCCTTAAATATGTTTCCAAAGTTTTAGATTTCTCTTCTTCCTCTGGAACAGCAATTATTCTTAGGTTTGGACATTTAACATAGTCCCAAATTTCTTGAAGGCTTTGCTCACTTTTTAAAATTCTCTCTCTTTTTTTTTTTTTTTTTTTTGTCTTTGATGGATTAGGTTAATTTGAAAGCCTTGTCTTAAAGCCCTAAACTTCTTTCTTCAGCTTGTTCAGTTCTATTGCCGAGACTTTCTAGTGCATTATGCATTTCTCTAAGTGTGTCCTTGATTTCCAGAAGTTGTGATTGTTTTCTATTTATGCTCTCTATTTCACTGAAGAATTTTTCTTTCTTATCCTTTATCATGTTTTGGATTTCTTTAAGTTAGACTTTACCTTTTTCTAGTTCCTCCTTGACTAGCTTAATAATTGACCTTCTGAATTCTTTTTCTGGCAATTGAGAGATTTCATCTTGATTTGGATCCATTGCTGGTGAACTGGTATGATCTTTTGGGGTGTTAAAGAACCTGGTTTTGTCATATTACCGGAATTGTCTTTTTGGTTCCTTCTTATTTGCTTAGACTATGTCAGAGGGAAGATCTGTGTTCAAGGGCCGTTGTTCAGATTCTTTTGTCGCATGGGGTGCTCCCTTGATGTGGTGTTCTCCCCCTTCCCCTAGGAATGTGGCTTCCTGAGAGCAAAACTTTAGTAATTGTTTTTGCTCTTCTGGGTCTCGCCACCCAGAAGATCTACCAGTGGAGCTACCAGCTCCAGGCTGGTACTGGAGAGTGTCTGTAAAGAGTCCTGTGATGTGATCTGTCTTCAGGTCTTGCAGCCATGGATACCTGCACCTGCTCTGGTGGAGACAGCAGAAGTGAAGTGGACTCTTTAAAGGTCCTTGGTTGTATTTTTGCATAGTGCACTGGTTTCATGTTGGTTTGCCTCCAGCCAGGAGTTGGCGTTTTCAAGAGTATATCAACTGCAATCCTAGAGGGAGGATGCAGACTTGCACTAGGATTCTCAGGTGGTGGACAGAGCCATAGAGTTCCCAAGAGATTATGACCTTTGTCTTCAGCTACCAGGGCAAGTAGCGAAAGACCATCAGGTGGGGGCAAGGATAGGTGTGTCTGAGCTCTGCTTCTCATTGGGTGGGGCTTGCTGCTGCTGCTGTGGGGGATGGGGTGTGGTTACTAGTCCAATGCAGTTATGTTCCCAAGGGATTATGGCTGCTCTGCTGAATCATACAGGTCACGGGGAAGTGGGGGAAAGCCAGCATTCACTGCCCTAGCTAGGCTCCTGTGCAGCGAACATTCCTAAAGGCTGGTCTCACTACCACTGTGACCTGCCAACAGCATCAAGTCTATTTCCAGGCAACCTGTGACCAGGGCTGAGAACTTGCTCCAGACCATGAGCCTCCCTGTTGAGAAAGCAAGCCAATTCAGTTTTTTGGCAACTGGGGGAGCCTGTAGTGGTGATCCAGTTCATTCAAAGGGTCTGTAGATTCTCTCAGAATTCCTGGTATGTTCCTGTGGTAGTTCTTGTAGCCAAAGTTTATGGTGTAAGACTCCACATAAGCTCTGTCCGTCCAAGTGGGAGTTGCGAGCTAGTCCTGCCTCCTATTCTCCATCTTTATCTGGAGTCCTACTTTATGCATTTTTGATCAGATACAAATGTTACTCATGGGGTAATTAGATTGATGGTATTCCCATAGATTATGGTAAAATTACTTAAGAATTGTTGGTAAGTACTGCATATTGCCACATGGCCATTGGAAATCTAAAGAGGACAAAATAAAATATATGCGTATCTATGAATATTCTCTGTCAAAAGATAAAACAAACAAACAAAATAAAATAAGTAAGAATAATTAACAACTTTGAAAATTTTACTTTGCAGAAGGGAGAAATAGTCTGCCCATCATGTGAAGAGATTCATGAATATAATGACAATATTAAAATGAGTAATTCTTAGCATTTTATATCTTCCTTGAATAAGAACACAAAGAAGAGCAATCTATGTAATTAAAATATAAATTAAACTCTTGCCAACTATTATAAAAAATAGGTTAAAGAACACTTGGAATATTTAAGCATATGCAAATTTGAAAAGCAGGATACTCATAGGAAGAAAATCAATAAATTGAGGTAATCATTTATAATTGTTTTTGAAAGATTGTGCAGGATTTAAGAAATAGTATAAACTTTACATATTTATTTATTTATTTTAGCCATTTTAGGTAGTAGGAAGTGATAACCCATTGTGATTTTGACTTTTTATTTTTAAATTTTTTTGAGACAGTCTTGCTCTGTCACCCAGGCTAGATTCAAGTGTTCAAGCAATTCTCCTGCTTCAGCCTCCTGAGTAGGTGGGATTACAAGCATGTGCCACCACACCCTGCTAATTTTTGTATTTTTAGTAGAGATGGGGTTTTGCCATGTTGGCCAGTCTGGTCTTGAACTCCAGACCTCAAGTAATCCACTTGCCTCAGCCTCCCAAAATGCTGGGATTACAGGCCTGAGCCACCATGCCTGGTCACAAATAGTATAAGCTTTTAATAAAGGGTATTACTGATCCCATAAAAGGTACAAACTGCAATAAAATTTTCCTGTTTTTCTGGTAGCAAATGGTCATTAAATACAATTTATGAAACTTATGAAAGAAAATATTTACAAATACAGTGAAAAATGTTTTAAATATTGTATAGGATTATTTAAAGTATACAGTCCTGTGTCACTGATGGGGATACATTCTGAGAAATGCATATTTCTGAGAAATGCAGCATTAACCACTTTTGGCTTTTTTAGACTTTAAAATATCAGTTAAAAATGTATTAGGCAATTTTGTTTTGTAAACATCATAGAATGTACTTACACAACTCTAGATGATATAGCCTACTCTACTCCTAGGCTATATGATATAGCCTATTGCTCCTAGGTTACAAATCTATACAGCATGCTACTGTTCTGAACGCTGTAGGCAATTGTAATACAATGGTATTTGTGTATCTAAACATATGTAAACATGGAAAAGGTACAGTGAAAATATGGGATGATAACTTAATGTGACCACCATTAAACATGCAGTGCATTGACTAAAATGTCATTGTATGTGTATACATGACAGCATATCCATTTTATGAGTTAATCATGTCACATTTGATTTTTAACTTTAGTCATATCCAATTAAGAGGACAAAATTTGGTGTATGATTCAGCTGATAATTGATTGAATACAGTTATAATGACATCAAAATGATGTCCATAAATTAATGTCTATTTGGATCACCTCTATAATTTTCTCATTTATTAAATTTTAACTAAATGATTTAAGATGTCTTAATTTATGTTTATTTAATAATTATTTTTATCACCAAAATATTGTTAATGAAAAATAAAAACAAATATCTTGTTCAATTTTACCTATATGGCACTTTTACCTGAGACAATAACTAATAGTATGTTAAATTTGACCAGCATCTGTTTAAGCAGAGTAAAATTCACTAACCTAAAGATCTGAACAAATACTGACCATAAGAATAAAATCTTTGAATTTCTTTTTCTTTTCTTTCTTTTTTTTTCTTTGAGATGGAGTCTTGCTCTGTCACCCAGGCTGGAGTGCAGTGGCACAATCTCTGCTCACTGTAACCTCTGCCTCTTGGGTTCAAGCAATTCCTCAGTTCCCGCCTCAGCCTCCCGAGTAGCTGTGATTACAGGTGCCCACCACTATGCCTGGCTAATTTTTGTATTTTTTAGTGGAGTCGGGATTTTGCCACATTGCCCAGGCTGGTCTTGAACTCATGACCTCAAGTGATCTCTCCACTTCAGCCTCCCAAAGGGCTGGGATTACAAGTGTGAGCCACCGCTCCCAGCCTAATGTCTTAAACCTTACCTTTCCAGCATTTGGGATCTTTCTTGGGTTTTAGGTGGATGCCTTTCTCCCTTCCTGCTATCCTTTCTCTTTCTTTCCTTCTTTTTTTTCTGTTTGTAATATTTATGTACTTTTAAATCTTTTAACTAAATTAAAGCAAAATAGTCACTGAACTCTTTAGATGGTGGCAAAGAACATATGCTGTGAGACTGAAACCCTCTTATCCTTAATTTTTCTAAAAATTTTTATTCATTTTAAAGTAAATAAATGGATTCTACTTTCTACTTTGTGTATTTCTAGAAGGCACCATTCATTTTCCATTAATGTATTTTCTTTCTTGATTAAAAAAAAGACTAGGACTTCTGCTCCAACATGATTTCTAAAAGAGACTTAAGAAAATATAATACATGATTTTATAGAAAACTAGAAAATATGTTCATAGTTTATTGCTGTAAGAAAAGAAATATATCTCAAACTAAATATTTTTACTATGATATGGGCTTACATAACTATATAAACTATAACTATGTGTACTATTTATAGAAAATACATAGTATATGTGGTATATAGAGCATATGTTATATATGTGGTTATAAGACAATTCAAATATAATATCTGACAAAAGCATGAATAAAATTTTTTAAAATCCATTTATAAGTACAAAAAATAATACAAGAAAAAAGAAAAACACATTGAAGATTTAAGACCAAAATTTTTACCTTGATTTTCTCTATATAGTGATCATCTTCTTTTACTTTAAATTTGTTACTTTTTCTTTTTCAAATTTTCTAAGGTTTCTAAACAATGAATTATTCATATTTTTAAAAAGATTAAAATAAAATACATATTTATCAATTTTGCAAGAAAAAATCCAACCTTTTAAAAGAAAGAATACATAATATTTATAATTTAATGCCTCAGATCTCAGTTTAAAAAAGACCTGCATCATCCTTCTTCTTGACTCTAAATACTTATTAACATTTCAGAAGTTTGCCTTAACTTTTGAGAAGTTGGATCAAACTATCATTAATATAGAACTTTTCTTGAAACCAGTCAAAAGTACTTCTATTGTTTCTTATAATATTATCATAAGTAAAATTTTTCCAATTTTAATAGCATGTAATGTACATACAATAAAATTTATTTTTTTAAGTATGTGGTACTGTAATCTTAGTAGTTAGTCAGTCCCTTTCCTCATTCTGTCCCTGTTAATCACTGACCTATTTTATTGACCTATAGTTTTGGCTTTTATAGAATGTCATGTAAATGTAATTATAAAGTATGTAACATTTTGAGTCTGCCTTCTTTTATTAAACATAATTTTTTGAGGTCAATCTATGTTATGGTCTATATCAGCACTTCATTACTTTCTATTTAAGTTAAGTGTTTCAGTGTATGGTTTCCAGTTTGTTTATTCATTCCCAAAATGAGGGACATCTGGGTTGTTTTCGGTCTTTTGTGATTATGAGGAAGGCCACTATAAATATCTGTGTGCAGGTTTGTGTGCGAACATAGGCTTTCATTTCACTGGAGTAGATATCCAAGATTGAGAGTGATGTGGCTTTGGGTAAGTAAAATCCAAACTGTTTTCTAAAGTTGTGCGATTTTTAAAAAGTTTTCACTAACGCTTCTTGAGAGGTGCAATTGCTCTACATTCTCACCAGCTCTCAGTAGTATTATTTTTTCTCATTTTATTATCTTTTAATATAAAATTTTCAGAGATGTGGTCTCACTATGTTGCCCAGGCTCGTTTTGAGCTCTTGGGCTCCAGTGATCCTCCTACCTCAATCTCCCAAAGTGCTAAGATTACAGACATGCATCACCACACTCAGCCTCATTCTTAGGAAAAACAATTCTAATAGTGGTATTTTACTGATTTTTAAGTTGCGTTTTCCTAAAGACTAATGATATTGATCACGTATTTGAAATTTAAAACCTGAATAAAAATATTTTGAACATGTTGTTGATTTTCATTTTAGATATTTATTACTTTTATGCATTTTTTTTCCTTCTATTTCTGCTCATTCAGCAAGGTAAATGTTGTACTTTGTTTCCTCAGAGAAAGCGTTTGATCGGGTTGAAAGCAGAAGGCACTTTAGAAACTTACCGGTTTGTTTGCCCAAACCGAAGCCTTTTGAGATGATGATATGGTTTGTCTGTGTCCCCACTCAAATCTCATCTTGAATTGTAGTTCCCATAATCCTCACGTGCTGTGGGAGGGACCAGGTGGAGATAATTGAATCACAGGGCAGTTTCCCCCATACTGTTCTCATGATAGTGAGTGAGTTCTCACAAGATCTGATGGTTTTATAAGGGCCTTCCCCCTTCACTCGGTTCCCATTCTGTCTCCTGCTGCCCTGTGAAGAGATGCCTTCTGTCCTGATTGTAAGTTTCCTGAGGCCTCTCCAGCCATATGGAACTGTGAGTCAATCAAACCTCTTTTCTTTATGAATTACCCAGTCTTGGGTATTTCTTCATAACAGCATGAGAATGGACTAAAACAGATGTATAGAGTTTGACAAAGAAAAGCATTTCTTCTACATGAGTGTATTCCCCCAGGATAGGTAGAAGAAAGTTTTCTGGTGTTCTGAATAGTGAAAACTTGATTACTTATCCGAAAAACATCCAAAGATGCTTGGCTGAGAGAGAGCTTCTTCCATTATGTATTTAGAAAGGTGGGTCTAAAAGTGCTAGTGTTCTTAACCTTATAAAAGATTCCAGTTTCCCTGGTGTGGCAAGGCAGCTTTGGAGCTTCTAGACCTCAAGGCACCAATTTTAATGTGAAGCAGTATTTCTTAGCTGTGACCTGATGACATGTGTGTGCCTGGATAAATAAGAAAAACCAGGTCCCTTCTCAAAGGCTTGATACTCTTTGAGATTCCAGAACCTTGACAAGACACAGTATGTCTAAGGAGTGACTGTGCTTCACATAAGAATCTGGTTGATTTTCCATTAATATGGAGGTAAAAAGCTAAGCTGGTTTATAAAAAATAAAGCAATCTCATATTTTCCTCCCATGAATTTCTCTATTGCAATTCATAAAGCCAAAAACTGTACCAGTAACTATATTATTTTTATTTTAGCCAATGGTCTCACTTTTTTCTTCCTCAAAGAGAAATTTGATGATGACAATTACATTTTGTCTTCTTTGGAAAAGTGGCAAATGCAGCCACAACAATATGACCCAGTCATGCATGGATTTTTAAAAAATTGTACTTAGCATTTGGTTTATTTAGCATCGTCTTAAGTAAATCTCTGTGTGTCAGATTTGAAATTGTCAGAAATGTTCACAAGAGAAAATGAAGGCCAGAGTTTTAAAGTAGTAACTTCTGTTGTTTATTATACATTTCAAAACCAGTTGTTAATTATCAAATATGAATGTTTTAGATGATAAGTATTGTCTGTTGAAGAATGCACTTTTTGAAAATCATATAACTGTTATGACAGCGTAAATGTTTATTTCGCTCTGATGAAATCAGAAATCATGCTTTCTTCTTTAAATAAAGATGTCTAAAATATTCTATTTATGCCAAGCAATTATCTTGAGTTAAGTATTCAATACATATTTGAATAATAACATCTTTATTGAAATATGCACAAAAGTTTGAAGAACACTTTGCATCATAACCTTTCATATTACCTTACTTTTTTTATAAGCTATTATGTTTAAATGAAAACTTTTGAAAATAAAGAATAATATATTTGATAAGTATAGAAAATATTCCTATATATAAATTGGATTTTACTAATAATTTATTATTCAACCCATTCTAATTTTTACATCAATGTAATCTTTGATATTATGATAGATACATGTATAATATTTTCACACATGATATTGTTTTTCTTGAAAGTTAACATAGATCATTAAACATTTTACTCTAAATGGCAAGTTGAGTGATCAAAGTTGATCTGTATTTGACATAAATTTTACTTGGGCACAATAAACACTAAAATGAAAAATTGTATATGAATTTGAATAGTTTTCCATTTCAACAGTAAATGCTTTATTGGAGTTTTCAACTGCTAGTTCATAGGCAGTTATCAGACTGGCCACATAAGAACAATGTGAAGAACTTGTTAAAGATGTTTGATTTCTATATGTAGTGGTTGTGATTCAATAGGTCTGGTGTTAAATCTAGGAATCCATATTTTAATTACTCTTCAGAGTTTTCAAACTTCAAATGGTGTTGCTAAATGGCCTGTTTACTTTTTACCCTGTACTTGTAAGGAACGCTTTAAACCAATCAGTTTTCCAAAGTTGGTAGTAAATGGTATCTACTTTGGAGAAAAACCTGAACAAAATAAACTATACTTTTTGACAGGAAAAATAGGATCAACTTCTTCCTTTTTACTTTTTATAAAGATCAAGCTTCCGTATAGGTACTCACTGGAAATTAGTTTCCTGAAAAGTTCTCCTCATTGCTTCTAAGATTTTGTTGCGTGTGTCCTACAGAACAAGTCATTCGGTGTTCTTTTCAGGTTCTCCTTTCCTAACCATGTCACAGTGATTGCTTCAGAAGGATCACTGACTGACACTGATGTCTTACGGTGGCCCTATGGAGAAGTCTCTTTCTTTATGGTTTTATATTAGTGCTTGTGGTTCACACAGCTCTCTAGAAGACCCCACACTGCTGTACTAGACTCTGGCTGCCCCTAAACCCCACCACTTCTGTGTGCCTAAAGCTGCCTTCTCTTCACTGTGAACCAGTGGAAGCTTGGAGAAGTTGCTCACTCACCCCTGCATCTCTCCAGATGGCCACGAGCAGGAATCCTACTCACATCAGAATTGCTGCAGGTCTCTCTCAGAGATCACTCCAAAGCATACCAGAGTGATCTTCTTCTGAAGAACATTAATCTTTAAGATATGAATTCCTTTTGACAAAGCCCTGGAATTTGACTTTGTATATATCCCCAGTCTTAGTTAATCAGTCATGGTGATTATCCAATAATCCAGTAATAAGCTGAAAAATACACTAAATAGTGTAACATTATTTTAGTGTGAATGATTTTAATACAGGAAAATGAATAAAGACTCTCAAGGAGAGAGATTTCAAATATATACAAATGTATATATTAAAATGTATATATTAAAAACCAGAAAGAAATTATTAAAATAGTGTGAATGAATGCATTAGCTGAGAAATTCACTGTCCTGACAGCAATGCTATCTATCACAAATGATAAAGACAAATCCCTCTTAAAGACAATGGAAGAAACCCTGGTTTGTAATTTAAAACACATGGATGTCAGCAGACAAACAAGACTGTCTAAAATACTCACGAATATAATTTTCTTTATGAACTTGCTTCTGCTGGAGAATGTGGGTGGGACAGTTGTCATAGATGCCAGATGTCAGC
Source organism: Mandrillus leucophaeus (assembly GCF_000951045.1). Taxonomy (NCBI): domain Eukaryota; kingdom Metazoa; phylum Chordata; class Mammalia; order Primates; family Cercopithecidae; genus Mandrillus; species Mandrillus leucophaeus. Next base: position 712,368 of record NW_012105154.1, read on the forward strand.
CTTTTGCTGTTGGCCCCATTTGCATTGACACCTACTATTACATGGTACAGGAGCAGCTATCATTTGTAATGCATAATACTTCTTGTCTGCATAGCCTGTCTTGAAGTCGCAGGAAGCTCTGTGTTGTTCCCTATAAGTCAAGTTTTATTCCTTCCATACAGTGTATGTATTCACTCTTAACAGAAGTTCCCTCCAAAGAATACATTTAAATGGCTGTGGCCAGTCAGTGAATACTTAGTTTCAGAGTATTACACTTGTTTGGTTGACTCTTTTTGTCTTTCTCATTATGTTTTGACTTTTGCCAGAAAAGCTACAGATAATGAGATCCACAGAAGTTGTACCACCTGTCATCTTTAGGCTAAGCCTTACTGACAGAAGAGCTGAATATTAAAACTTTGAGAAAAGTATGTTAGTGGGAAGAAACTTGGAAGATTTTTGTGGTGATGATAAATGATATACGGTGCCTTCCTATACCCAAATGATTTACTCTTTGAGCCAGAGTTCCATTTCAGCATATCTATTGGAAAGATGATAGTGTAAATATGGGGTCAGTCTCAATTGTGTGAAGAACTGGAAAGAAAATAACAGATGGATAGTTATTTTAAGTGAAGTGGAACTAAAAATAATACAAAATCCTTCTAAAGGCTAGAAATAAACCGTTAAATGCTGCTCTTATTTTCATGTTAGCAAGTAGCCCCACTTTACCTTCTACTTGGTGCTTTTATAATATTTAAACAGTACAATAATTATTCTCCTAATCTTTTAGAGAACAATTGAGCAATTATTTAATTTACCACAGCTTTGTAAACATTTTTAAAAAGATACAAACAAATCACAGAATGAGTAAAGAGCTCACAATAATATGTTTCAGGAAAGTAAAAACATGATATCTTGGAGGGAAAAATTCAAGGACAAAAATCACTGATGTTCTTATATTATTTCACAGATGCATGTTGCAGAAGTCATAAAGACTCTTTTAATAATATTCTTAGATTATTTATTTGCCTCCAGTCATCTTCAATTGTCAACCTTTTCCTCAAACAGTAGTGCATTGAAAACTTTTATTTTTAAAGAAAATTTGAAAGTGTTAACTGATTAAACTAATTTTCTGTTTGAGGATAATCCATGAAGCTAAAATAATGCTACTTTGATTGATGGCAAAAGAACAATAAGACAATTGAATATTTTGTCTTTTTTCTAGATCAAACATCAAACTGCCAAAGACAGAAAATTATTTATTGAGGTATGTTATTTGACAAACTATTAAAAGGTACCTTTGATAGTATTTATTTCTTTAAACTACTTTTGTATGTTCAAACAAATGTGTGCTTAAGAATCTTAATGTTCCAAATTCACTTCTGTTTAAAAAAAGCTTATGATTAAAAGGTAATAGGGCACAGTTATCAGAATCATGGGTTTTGGGTTAGACCTGTGATCTAATTTTGTCATACCACTCACTAACATGAGTTTCAGAGTAACTCACGTAATCTTTCCAAATCTATTTTTCTTATCTATAAAACGGCAGTGTGGTGAGATTTGCATTGGATATCATATTTAAAGCACATAACTTGGCGGGGCACGGTGGCTCAAGCCTGTAGTCCTAGCACTTTGGGAGGCCGAGATGGGCGGATCACGAGGTTAGGAGATCGAGACCATCCTGGCTAACACGGTGAAACCCCGTCTCTACTAAAAAATACAAAAAACTAGCCAGGCGAGGTGGCGGGCGCCTGTAGTCCCAGCTACTCAGGAGGCTGAGGCAGGAGAATAGCGTGAGCCCGGGAGGCAGAGCTTGCAGTGAGCTGAGATCCGGCCACTGCACTCCAGCCTGGGCGATAGAGCGAGACTCACATAACTTTACAAATATTTGCAAATGTCATTAAACATATACATAAAATACTAATATGTGTAAATAGTGAGCATTAGATTAGTTAGATATTAGAATAGTGTTTACTATTTTTATTCAATAATTTTATGTTTCATGATGAAAGAAACATATCATCTGTCTGGACAAAAAATACTTTGATGGTCGAAACGACATTTGAAATAGTTCTTTGAAAGTGTCTGAGCCTGGGCTGCTACAGAAAATACTACGGACTAGGTCACTTAAACAATAAATATTTATTTTTCACAGTCCAGGATCTGGGAAGTCTGAAATCAGGGTGCCAGCATGATTAGGTTCTTGACAAAAACTCTTTTTCTGGTTTATCAATCAAACTGGGTCATTTTTGACTGTGAAAGAGTGAGCTGTTAAAATTTATATCAGAATTGTTTAGGACAAACAATATGGTCTCATCGGTTAGAATGCACTGTTTTGATACAAACTGCTAACTATATGGTTGTCTAAAATAGATATCTTTATCTTGGATAACTCTTCCGAGATAAAGACATTTTTGTTCCACAGTTTAGGACATTTGTCCTAGGAGTCTGACAGGTATGTATAGATTTGTAAAACCAAACCTAAAACTGTTCATTTACTTCACTTCTACTCCCACAGTAGGATAAATTAGCTCTTCTTCTTTTATTTTCGATTTCAGGAATGACCCCACTATTTATGCAATTTTAAGCAGACAAGGAGAGTCTCCAGGGACTATAGGAATTAATCAACTTGCGCGATCAGCCTATTTTACAGCCTCCTGCCTTGTAGACTACTTTTTCCAAAACTCTGTGTGGCATGTGGTCACCTAGTTGGTTGGAACCAGCTCCTGACAGACCCCAGCAACTGACAGATGAACCTGAGTGAACTTTCCTCATTATCATGCTACAGTCTCCATCCCGAGAGGAACTATAGCATCATTACCAGAACATGCGACTTTTGTGCTGGCATAAAGACTCACTGCCTCTAAGCAACTGGGACCCGTCCCGTCCATGTGATGATGCTCACTCTCCTCTCTCCATAGCTCCATAAACTCTCTCAGGGAGACACTACTTTGGGGAACGCTTCCTTACTTGTGCTAAGTAATAAAATTCCTATTGATTAAAATCTGCATTCTTGTGGATTTGTTTGTTACTGGACAAGTGAGTGAATTCATTTTTTTTCAGGTTACTCAGTCATCAAAATAAACTTTGTGGATATATTTATATATTACTTCTTCTTTCATTCTCATATCTCCATTTATATTTATGTTCTGTTAATTCTACACTCCTAAAGAATTAAACTTTCTCTTCCAAAAGATCTATTATGGCCTTTTACAATGTCCTTATAATGTTCTATGAGGACTATTGAAGTAGCTGCGTAATTAATATCTCCATCTTGGGTTTGTAACCTTTTTGTTCATTTTCCAGCCTTCTATCAAAGTAAGTCTTTCTCAAATACAAATCTGGTCATATTTGTCCCATGCTTATATCTCTTTGATTACTTCCTATTGTCTACTAAAAAATATTCAAATGTTTGGCTTGAGAAACACGATCTTCTTGATGATTTTGCTGGCCTTTTCATCTTCATTTTCTACTTGTGACCCCTTCAATCTACCAAACCAGTTGTAATAAAGCATGCTTTTCTTCATCATTTGCTACCGTTTTATGGAATGTTTTATCCTTAGCCCTCGATTTCCCTTATATCTTCTCTTTGTAGATCAAGTTCAAGCAATATGTTCTCTGTGAAGTTTTTCCTGACTGGTCCTAATGCAACTACCTCTCAAAGTATGTTAATAGCACAACTTCCCTTTACATAACTCCATGCTATACAGACATCTGTTACATTACCTACAGTATATTTTCATGTTTTTTTCCTCTTACTATCCTGTAAGATCTCTAAGACTATCACTCATTTTTGTAATATCAAAAATGCAAGTTATATCTGGTATATAATGAATGACTAAAACATTTGTTGAAAGATTTTACATGTGTGTCTAAAATGCAATGTTGGTTCCTGGAGATTTCAAATACTTGATTGAACATTTTCTAGTTTATAGGCATAATTTAGTAAGTATAAGACTATATAATTCAATGTATTAGTAAACTATCATCTTTGTGAGCAATCATATATTTGTTCATCAAATACTTATTAAGCGTCTACTATTGTATTTTGCAGGTACCACATTATATTTGCAAAAGTTGTATTTAAAAATTGCATAGTCTTCACTCTTAGAAAGTATTGGATATGACTAACTTAATGATTCTATTTTCATGCCATATGTGATAAAATGAAGCATAGGGTGTTACATGTGTATATAAGTAGAACATCCAAATTAAACTGGATGCATCTTGAGTTAAGTGTTGAAGGAGTTAGATAGATGAAGAAGGGGAGATAAAACTACAATACCTTATGAATGTGTTTGGGGAAACTATATTCCATACCTTTTAAGCCTATATGCCAAATATATTGATATACCTATATGCATTTTAAGTGAAAACAAGTGGCAATTTCATTTTACAACATTTTTAACTCATGATCTCATGAGACTTAGTATCATGTAAGCCAATGAAGCCCAATGTATAATCCACATAAAAATGATGTCCATTCTGCTTAAGGAACTACTAGCCAGAAATAAATCACTTTTCAGTATAGTCTGCTTTGGGTAGTTAACAGGTGAAAGTATGGATTCTCCCCCGGATTGATTAACTGATTAGTATTTTCAGGAAGAAGAAGCAATAAAAGTAGTACATAAAAGATAAATATACCTGTCAGAAAAACAAAAAGAAACCATGTCAAGGTATTATCATTAGCCTCTCCCTAATCAGAAAATGACAGGACATGCAAAACGTCTATCTCCCTTTATTGGGTATTGTCTTTTCCACGTATTGAGAGTAATCTGAGCTACTCAGAGATGAAATAGGGTTTTATGTCTGGGATAGGATGCTTCTTATAAAAACTGGTCCAAAATCGAATCTGTGATTGTATTCCCAGAATTTTATAGCTGGTTAAGATTTTAACAGTCCTGTCATTTCTTAGCGTAATTTCCCAAACATGCCTAGTCATAAAAATGTATCTGGGTTACTCATTAAAGTTACCATTACAAGATGTCTTCTCTGGAGTTTAAGTAATGAGATTTGGGGTGGTGCCCAGAAGTTTTTATTTTAAAAACAACCCAGGTAAGTGTTTCCCAAATTTTAGTAGTGATGAAGTTATCTTAGATTCTTGTTAGTTATGCAAATACTAATGAGACTCATTAGATCAGAACCTGCAGGGAAGTGCCTGTAAAGCTGTGTATTTAACAAGCTTCCTAGATGTATCTAATCATCAGGGAAGCTTGGGCAACACTGATTAGTTTAATCACCTTATTTTATAAGCTGAGTAAATTGACAAGTTTAGGGTAACACAATGAGGAAACTGGAAAAAATGACATTTTTTTTGTGAGGTAGATATTTTGATTTTCATAATTTTTTGTGGGAAAGAAAGAAAAAATTCAGGTGTTCAAGGCTTTCCAGAATAAAGAAACTAGAACATAGTAGACTAAGAAATTGTACCCATCTTTTCTGATCTTGTATGACTTATTCTTTCATAATATATCTTCCCATGACTTAACAGGCATATGTTACAAAAAATTTGTTACTATTAATGCAATGTTAAAGTAGTATTGAATTACTATTAATGCAACATTAATGCAATATTGAATTATAATCATTATAATACTCCCACTACCAACCAATGATGCAATTCTTAAGTGGGAGATAAAGGACATAGATTCAGAACTAGTAGACTGGAAATTGTGCATCGGAATCCTATTAGCATGTGTTGGAAAGGTAGAAGGAAAATAGATTCTCTCATGTTTTGACCTCTGCCTATAAAGTGCATTTCTTTCTATGTTTGCACCAATTTCCCTCCTTCATTCCACACTTACTAGTTCATTTTCTAGTTAGGAGATGTGTCCAATGTAGTTGGTCAGAGTTGGAGACAATTCTTTGAGCCATTTTCATGATTGTATTTCTATAAGGAATGAGCTGCAAATGTGGGGCTTGATATCTCTTCCAGCTCTCTTGACCTGTTGCTAATTGGTAAATTAGACCTGATATTCTGCCCCAGAAACACAGGCTTTGCAGTTTAAAAGGAAAGAGCAGGATAACTCTCTAACTAGTGTGATCCACACCAGAGCTACTCAACTGGGTCATATGTGCATCTTATGCAAGGGTATGCAGACAAAGCCATATATGTGATGTATACGATTATTTTCTATAAGTGTATTACAGGAAAAATTTGTGTTTGAATATATCCAGTGATAGAAGAGTATTGCTTCAAGAGATTGCAGTTCATTTTTTAGAGAGCTTTGATCGTTAAAAAAAAAAAGTCTTTCTGTAAGATACTAATATTTGCCTTGGCTTCCAAATTTGGTACTAGTTTTATTCTCTGGAACTTCTGTCAGTTATATCCCTCCAGTTATTAAAGTTATTGAAGCTATTAAGTTATAGCCCTCCTCATATCTTACTCCAATCCTCATAACACCCTTCAATGGATTACTTATCTCAAGTTTTAATTCCAGACAAGTATACACAGAGAGATTAAGTTTTTTTATTTTATTACAGTTTTTAAATGCTAGATTTAATTCTAAAGCCCAGGCTAGTCTAAAGTAAAGTTCTATTCATTTAAATGACAATTTCATATGGCTAAACTTATTTTTTCTACAGATTTTTCTCTTGGGATTAAACAAATGTTTCTTTAAAGACTAAATTAAATATATACACATTAAAATGTTAAATATTCTGACATGGCTATCAAAGACATATGGTTGTTGTCTCTCTCTACATATATATAAATTTATAATATATACCTATATAATAATATATAAAGCATACACACACTTGTCTACATACTATCTACTACAGTATATAGTATATACTTTACACTAAACTATATATACCATATACACACATGAAGTATTTAGATATTGATATATACACACACACATACATATATAGAAGCAGTGTAAATTGGGGAAAATGGGAAAAAGTAGGATGGTCACCATATGGCTTGGTTATTCAAGTAAGAATATTAACAGTTAAACATGTATACCTATGTTTATGGTTTTATAGAAGTATTAAATATGAAACAAAAGGCCATATCTATTAGTGAAGATGAGACATCTTGTGGTAGTTTTTCCTTGATACTTTCAAACTTCATAAAGACAAGCATATCCGCTCAGAACTCATCAAAAGTGATATCGTTAGCCAAATAGAATGTCTAGAAGATGAAAGAAGTCAGAGAAGAAACAAATAAATGGAAAAATATTCCATGCTCATGGACTGGAATAATCAATAACGTTAAAATGCCCATAATGCCCAAAGCAATGAACAGATTCAGTGCTATCCCTATCAAAATACCGATGTCATTTTTCACAGAATTAGAAATGTCTATTCTAAAATTTATTTGGAACAAAAAAAGAGCCTGAATAGACAGAACAATCGTAAACAAACAAAAAACACAAAGCTGGAGGTATCACATTTCCTGATTTCAAATTATACTATAATGCTATACTACCCAAAACAGCCTGGTATTGGAGCAACAACAGATACATATCAGTGGAACAGAATAGAGAACCCAAAAACAAAGCTGCACACGTACAATCATCTGATCTTCGACAAAAAATAAGCAATGAGGAAAGGGCTTCCTATTCAATAAATGGTGCTGGGATAACTGGCTAACCATATGCAAAAGAATGAAACTGAACCCCTACCTCTCACCATATATGAAAACTAACTCAAGATGGGTTAAAGATTTAAAGGTAAGACCTCATACTAATAAGAAAAGTCCTAGAAGAAAACCTAGAAAATACCCTTCTCCACCTAGGCTTTGGCAAAGTATTTATGGCTAAGTCCCCAAAAGAAATTGTAACAAAATCAAAAATTGGCAAGTAGGACCTAATGAAACTAAAGAGATTAAAAAAAACAAAACAAAAAAACCCCCCAAAAAACAAACCAACACAATAAACAGAGAGCCTAAGGAATGGGAATAAATATTCACAAACTGCAACTAACAGATCTGATATCCAGAATCTACAAGGACCTTAAAGAAATCGACAAAAAAAAAAAAATCCAATTAAAAGTTGGGCAAAGGATATGAATAGACATTTCTCAAAACATACAAGTAGCCAACAAACATATGAAAAAATTTTCAGTATCACTAATCATCAGAGAAATGCACATCAAAATCACAAGGAGATACTATCTCACACTAATCAGAATGGCTATTAGAAAAAGTAAAAAAATAACAGATGCTGGTGAGGCTGAGGACAAAAGAAAACACTTATACACTGTTGGTGAGAATGCAAACTAGTTCAACCACTGTGGAAAGTTTGGAGATTTCTCAAAGAACTTAAAATGGAACTATCATCTGACCCAGCAACTCCACTACTGGGTATATACCCAAAGGAAGGTAATTCATTCTATCAAAAAAGACACAGACACTCGTATGCTCATTGCAGCACTATTCACAATAACAAAGGCATGAAATCAACCTAGGTGCCCGCCAACACTGGGTTTGATTTAAAAAATGTGCTTCATATACACCATAGAATACTATGTAGCCATTAAAAAAAGCAAAATTGTGTCCTTTGCAGCAACATAGACGGAGCTGGAGGCTCCTAAGCCTCCTAAGTGAGGCTTATCCTAAGCAAACTAACTTAAGAACAGAAAACCAAAGACTGCATGTTCTTACTTATAAATGGGAGCTAAACAGTGAATACACATGAATGTAAAGATGAGTACAATGGATACTGGGGACTACTAGACAGAGGAGGATGGGAGTAGGGCACGGGCTAAAGAACCACCTTTGGGTACTATACTTACTGCCTGGGTGATGGGATCACTGGGACCCCAAACCTAAGCATCATGCAATACGCTGCACACGTACCCTTTAATCTATAATAAAAGTTGAAATTATAAAAGAATTTCTAGCAGATACAGAAAGTAGATGCCCTATCATTGCTTTATTCATTTCTAAAAAATAAATTTGGTATCTCTTCTGAATGAGAGAACATTCATTATCTATTTTTGCTTGAATTACTAATGTCCTCTCCTCATTTTTCTTCACCACTTCTCTCTTATTCCAAGTAATTTTTACCAGACTTGAAGCCCTTACTATAATCCTATAGGCATAGTATCTGTGTCTAGGTATAAGGCAGCTTTAAATTTTCTAGAGAGGAGTCAATAAAATGTTTATTTGGTTAACAACTTGAATATTAAAACATTTGGGATATATCGATGGGATTAAATTTCTATTTATAACATTCAATTGTTAAGATTAGTTAATAATATTCAAGCATACATAATATAAAGTAATATATTAATTTATGACACTATTGTGTTGCAGTCCTGTATTTCATGAATAGTTCAAGCAGTTTACAAAATTGATGTGTACCATTCCGTTCTTGCATTACCATAAAGGAATACTTGAGGCTGGATAATTTACGGAGAAAAGAGGTTGGCTTATGATTCCGCAGGCTGTACAAGCATGGCACCAACATCTGCTTAGCTTCTGGTGAAGAACTCACGAAGCTTACAAGAAGCAGGAATAGGCGTGTCACATGGTAAGAGTGGGAACAACAAGGTGGGGTTGAGGAGGGAGGTCTCAGACTTCTAAACAACCAGATCTACAGTGAATGGAGTGAGAACTCACTCATCACCAAAGTCATAGTGCAAAACCATTCATGAGAGATCTGCCCCATTATTCAGTTACCTACCACCACGCCCCACCTCCAACACTGGGAATCACATTTCAGCATGAGATTTGGAGGGGACAAACATCAAAACAAAATCACACTGCTTTCAAAGTTCATGTACATTGGAGTGTCTGAAAATTTGGCCTCAAGGCACAGAAGTGTATTTGTATTACTATGTACAGTTTTTGTCATTTCTTTTATAGGTTTCTATTTATACCCCAGATAAGATAACCACTTATTTCACTGCTTTTTAAAATAAGCAGTTGATCTACAAAACACTGTGCCTGCAATTGTGAAATACCTCTGAAATAATGAGTAAATCTGTGTTTAATTTCTTTTTCTTTTTAAAAAACCGGTGTGTTTGATGACCTTTTAATTATCCCAAATTCACATTGTTTGAAGGTATACCTCTCTCAAGCAGTACTTTGATGTTCAAAATTAAGTAGTTCAAAAGGAGCTTTGTAATTCTACAGAGTTTTAAGAAGTCTTACACATGTAACTTTCTCAGGGGTGATTCTGAGAAGAAACTTCCTTAAAAGTGAACATATTTTATTTTACTGTTATAACAAATTAGCCTAGTGATTTCAGAATTGTAATTTTATTTATCCTAGCTTTATTATATGAAGAATATTCCATGTAATATGTGAGACAAGATGGTAGTACTTATTTCTCAGTAAAACATACTAGTGCCCAATATTCTTATTCTCAATGTCTCTGACAATCATTAACCTCTTTTTATAGAGTTTTGTATATTCAGAAAAAATATTCCTAGCATTATTTTGTTCATTTACATGTATTCATGGATATCATTATTTTATAAGTGTAGAGTTTTTTCCATTGGTCACTTATTCTTTATTTTACCTTGTAGATATCCTATACTTTAAAACTGTGGGTATAAACTTTTATAACATGATTGACATCCTTATCACTATCCCTAAGTTGGGTAGTAACACCCCAAAACCCTGTGGATGTTCTTTGATATCACCAACTATTGTTATCCTCTCTTATCTTGTATACAGGTATTTTCCTTGGAACGATAAAAATATTCTATTGTCAGCGTCTAGAATTAGCCCAAACAAATTAATAGGCTCCAATCTTCATTTCAGATAATATCTCCCAATGACAAAATAAAATTATGAAGTGGTTTTTTTAATTGCAGCTCCTTCTGTGAATTACTGTTATTTAGAAAATCGATACTGACTTATGATTTTCTAACATAGTTAAATCTAAGATTTTCGGTGCTTACATACAGAGGTATGTCTTACCTGGACTCACAAGTAGAAAGAAATGCCAATGGAATAAATTTGTAGCAGATAAGAAAATTAGAATATCTAAAAACATCATAGGGCACATGTAAACACATGCATACACAATTTGCTACTGGCAGTTAGTGTATTTCAGTGTCTTATGTTTTTTCTTTTAATTTAGAAAGCATTTCAAAATTGTTTTTTTGTTTAGTGTAATTACAGTTCTGCGTGTGTGTGTGTGTGTGTGTGTGTGTGTGTGTGATTGCTACTATGTTACTTAAGGAATATTTTGAGCATTTATTAAACTATAAGAAAATAATATTTTGACATAAAAATTAAAAATATTATTTTCAATTTTCCCTTTTCAGTCTTTGTCAATTAGACAAGTTTATGTAGGACTTAATCTCAAAATTATTCTATTTGCTAGAAAACATGCAATGCACTTTCACATATTGGTCGTGGGCTGGAGAGATGACTTTCTAAGACTGAGGTTTAGGAATATGGAATTTTGGAACTAAGAGATCTAAAATTCAATCCCTTTATTTTAAAGAAAAAATTCTAAGCCACAGAAAGGTGAAGAGAGTTGTTCACCTCTGGTGAAGGTTACATAGTGATTAAGGCTTAAGCTCCATTTCAGAGAAGGACTGAATTTAATGACACTGGGGAAAAAAATATTTCAGAGGCAGGGAGGCCTCTGAGTAAAGGGCAATGAGTATAAAGTTTTTTGCTGGTGCCAATGGGGATAACTATAGGTAAAGCTTATAGGAAAGAGGAGACTTTGAATGTAAGCCAAATAATTTGTATAATTACAGCACACACAAAAAACTTAATATGAATGGATGTAGATTGGGAAAATATCATTTAGGGGCCCCCTCCCTTTGAAGCCTAGAAAATATTGCCTTTAAACACCACCACTTACTCCTGCCTGTTTATTGCTCTGGGGAAGCCCAGAGTTCACAAAGGTCTAATATGCAGAGTCTACAAAGAACTTACACAAATTTACAGGAAACAAAAAAACCCTTAAAAAGTTGGGTAAGGACAAGAAAAGACACTTTTCAAAAAAAATCATACATGTGGTCAACAAACATGAAAAAAGCTCAACAACAAAACAAAATCACAATGAAATACAATTTCATGCCAGTCAGAATGGCGATTATTAAAAAGTCAAAAATCAACAGATGCTGGTAAGGCTGTGGACAAAAACAAATGCTTTTACGTTGTTGGTGGGAGTGTAAATTAGTTCAACTATTGTGGAAGACAATGCGGCAATTCCTCAAAGATCTAGAGGCAGAAATATCATTTGACCCAGCAATTGCATTACTGTATACACCCCAAGTAATATAAATCATTCTATTATAAAGATACCTGCATATGTATGGTCATTGTAGCACTATTCACAATAGCAAAGACATGGAATCAACCCAAATGTCAATCGGTGATACACTGAATAAAGAAAATGTGGCACATATATGCTATGGAATACTATGCAGCCATAAAAAGGAATTAGATCATGTTCTTTCCAGAAACATGGATGGAGCTGAAAGCCATTATCCTCAGCAAACTAACACAGGAACAGAAAATCAAAGACAGCATGTTCTCACTTATAAGGGAGAGCTGAATGATGAGAACACATGGACAGGCGGTGGGGAAACGACACACACTGGGGCCTGTCAGGGAGGATGCCAGGGGGAGGGAGAGCATCAGGAAGAATAGCTAATGCATGCTGGGCTTAATATCTGGGTGAGGGGATGATTTGTGCAGCAAAACACCACGGCACACGTTTACCTGTGTAACAAACCTGAACATCTGCACATGTACCCCTGAGCTTACAGTAAAAATTGAAGGAAAAAATGAAACAAAACAGAACAAAAACCAAACAAAGCAAACCAAAAAAAGAGACATATTCCTAGTACCTGGCATGCAGTACTTAGAAGCGAAGAGGTACTAAATAAATAGTTATAATTTTTTTTTCTTCATGATGCAATCTATGCCATCTTGTTTGTTTTCTATTTCCTTAATTTCTCTTTTACCTTATAAGCCCTTTCTTCTTGTTTATTTTATCATGTTTTGAACTTATTAGGTTTAATATTTAATTAATTTATTTTTCAATCCTAAAAAAATTTCTAATAAAAGCATGTAATGTAAAATAAAATTTCTGCACATTCCTTAACAACTGAACTTCATGTAATTATTTCTGTCTCTGAACTTTAGATTCCTTTTGAATGAGTTTGGGATATGGTTTGTCTTGCTCTTCTCAGGGTACTGTCTCTTTGTATGGTTATTGTCTCAATTTCCACATACCCATAGACACACATGCATGCATCATGCACGTGTACATCAAATTCTCACATGTATGTCAATTTACATATTATTTTACTATTTACTGCAAAAGGATCAGGTTCTATAAGTAGTTCTGCATATTGAAATTTTCCCTAAATAACTTTAAAAAAGTATTTTGTTGTCAGTAAACACCAAGTCACTTCATTAAAAATACATAGCTCAATTTATTTGCTGGGATTCCATTGTTGGGCGAGGGCTTTCCTTTGTACTAACATGTCTGAGTCTAATAGCATTCTTGCTTTTCCTTTTTCCTTAGCAAACTTGTAATTGTGTCTTCAAGGTATTTACATTAGCAATGTGATGCTTATTCAAAGAGATGATTTTATAATTTGACAACATGATGTCTTGTAGAAAATTTGCACTAATATTTCACCACACCAAATGGTTATGAATATGAATGCCCATTTACATACTTCACTGATGGAATAGAGTGTCATCTAATCTCTTAGATGAAAAATAATATGTAATTGGCCATTTGTATTTCTTTTTCTATATGCTATGCCTCATGCTCTTTGCTTGTTTCTTAATTTGTTTATGTGTTTCTAATTAATTTTTATCCATTTTTGCAAACTAGAAATGTAACCCTATCTCTGTAATATTATTTAAAAATGTTTTTCCAATCTAGCTTTTACATTTAGGTCTTTGATCCACTTTAAGTTAACATGGTGCAACCATTACTTATTTTTAATCTAGTTGATTTCTCATTGACTTACAGTGATAATGTACATTTTGCTACTATTTGTTTCCTGTTATATTAAGTTACTCTTGCAATTCTGAAACTTTTGATTTATGAATTGTATTGACTACATTTTCTGATGTTTATATATTTATCACAGTTATACACATTATGGAATGAATCTTTTTTGCTATAAAGTGAAACATTTTGTTTACACAAATTCAGGTATGATATTAATATTATAACTATCTAAAATTTGTTAATATTTGTCTGGAAAGTCTCTTTCCAGTATTTATTTTCCTCAGCCACCTGAGTTTATTTTTTCTCAGTCACCTGTTCTATTCATGTCTTTTATAGCAAATAGGTGCATTTTACTTTTTTTTTGTTTAGATTTCTTTTTTCAAATATCTGTTACTTCATTAGGTAAGAATATTTAATAATTTTTGTATTGTTGTTGCTTATATCAGGTGATAATTCTATTCCTGTAAAAGACAACTATGTGAGGTGATGAATATGTTAATTAGCTTAATTGTGGTAAACATTTCCAGGATGTATGTGTATATCAAAACATCATATTTTATGCCATAAATATATACAATTTCTGTCAACTATATCTCAATAAAACTGCAAAAATATTTTAACAAAAATTAAAACTCATTATTTGGTTAATATACTTACAACTTTAAATCATATAGTTAAATATGTTTATTGGTTATCCACCTTCATCTTAAGAGGAAGGATTAATGTTTCATGGTTGTGGGAGAGGTTTGCTCTGACTTTGCTGTCAATGTGATGGGGAACTGGCACGGGACTTGGATCACTCCTAGGTACTTACTTACAATAACAAGCAGAAGTAAACTTAAAATTAAGTCAAAACTGGAGAACATAGAATCTGGATTTCCTTCCCAGTATTCATCTCACCTACCTTATTTCCTTACACCTTCTGCCTTCCTAACAGATCTCCGTTTTGTATAATTATATACCTTTGCTCCACACAGCAATATGACCCTGGGGATGCTGTCTCTGAACTCAGGCACTGACCTTCTTATTCTATCTATGTCAGTCAGCAAATGCTATCACTTCTGATGATAGCTATTAGTCTAATAGTGAGTAGGGAGATATGTCACCTCAATCTCATTGAAAGGAAGGAATAATATTCCATAGTTGAGTTGTGGGAGTGGTTTGCTATGATTTCAATGTCAAATGTGAAGGGTGACAAGGTACATGATTTAGATCACTTCTAGGTGCTGACTTATGATAATAAGCAGATTACAATCGTAGAACAAAGTTTAAAAGGTCTCAGGTCTTTGATGACATTATTGAGGTGCAGATTGCTCACTGTGTGGAGGCTTCACTAACTGAAATTGTAGCTATGTAAGACAATGAGTACCACAATTGTTTAATCCAGCTTAGGTAAGACTTTGTGAAAGTCAATACAAGCCATTTGCATTGAATTATATTTTATTACATTACGCCTTTACCTTTACCTCTCCATTTATATTTATACATTATCAAATGTAAAACTTCAAATTTCAGTATATTTCTTATTTCTCATAATTGTTTCACATACCTTTTCTTCCACATGGACTTGATGCGTATTCCTTGACTTTCTGCTGAGATTCCCCTTTTCATTCGGCTAATGAAGTTGTTTCCTTGAGTGATTTTTTTTAATATGAAGAAATGCTTACAATTGCTGTACTCCTGAGAATTTATGCCACCTTTATATTTGAACAGATATTTATCAGAAAATGTCTGTTTTCATCAGCACTGGATACTCATTCATTCACTGTCATCTGGAGTGTCTTTGGGCTTCAAAGTTTCTTCAAATACAGCAACATCCCTCAAACAGGTGCCACTTGAATTCTCATCCTCTTTCCTCTGTTCCAGTGGGACCTCCCATTTTCTGAAAGAAGAAGGAAATGTGCACGAAAGCTCCATCGGTGCTTATGTTAAGAAAGAGCTGACAGGTTAAGGATGTTCACCAGGAACCCTCAGCATGCCTCTTTTTCTGCTTCCTACTTGCCTTAGTTACTTTCTCATTAGTTTTCAGTGTGGCTATATTTCTCTTTATCATTGAGGATAATGAGCTCTGGGTGTTAATGGTCCTTCTGTTTTTCATCTCCTGCTGTCTTCTATGCAGGGAATTCCCAATATATCAAACATTAGCATTTTATTTATTATTATTTTTTACAGTGGGGCTGCTTCTTCCATTAAAATTCCAGTTTGTTCTCCTAGGGCTGCACTTTGCATGGTTTTTCAAGAAAGAAATTACCAGTCAAGTTTCCAGGATTTGTGTATTCTACATTTTAGGTTTTTTAATGAAAAAATTATATAGTGCTGTGTTGAGCTGTTAGAAGTAGTGCTTTGTCAATCTTATAAAATCTCAGAAAACTATTTTTTTACTTATTAACAAATTATCTTTTAACCTTGATTCTTTTAAAAAATCCTTTTTAACCTTTTATCTTGAAATCAGTTTACATTTGCAAGAAATGCAAAAATTGTTCAAAGAGCTCCCTTATAGTCTTCATTCAATTGTTAACATTTCTGAATCATCTGAGAGTAAGTTGTAGATGTGATGTTCCTTATTACTTCACAGGTCAGCATGTACTTCCTAAAGACAAGGACACTCCCCTGTATAACCGCAGCTCAATCTCAACTCAGGAAAATAACACTGATGTTTTGGAAACTATCTAATCCATAAAATCTATTGAAATTATAGTGATTATGCCATTAATGTCATTTATAGATTTGAATTCCACTCAAGATCACCTGTTGCACTTTGTTGTCTCCTCTCTTTAGTCTCTTTCAATCTGGAACAATCTTTACTTTCATAATTTTGACATTTTTGAAAAGTACAAGTCAGTTATTTGGACTTTTCCTTAATCTGCATTTGTCTGATGTTTCCTCATGACTTACACATTTATGCATAAGAAGTGATGCAGTATTCTTCTCAGTATATTAGGAGAAAACACAAGGTTAATTTTCCCTGTTACTGGTTTTTATTTAGGTGAAATGTAACCAATTGATTTAGAGGGCATCTCCCAGGTATTGTAGTTTGCAAAGTTAATTTAAAAGTATATTGTTTATTAATTAATAATGTATTGATGAATATTAATTTAGTATATTTAGGGATATACTTTGAGACTACGTTAATATCCTGTTTCTCCTCAAACTTTTACCTAGGATCCATTGATGATTTTAGGATCCATTGATGATTCTTGGTCAATAATGATGGTGATGATGATTGTCAAATGGTCATTTCCTTTTTAAAAATTATTTTTAGCTTTCTCAATGTATAATTGACACATAGGAATTGTATATATTTAAGGTATACAACTTGATGTTTTGATATATGTACAAATTGTGAAATGATCACCATAACCAGGCTAAATAACAATATCAGAATTTTGTAGAGACACAAATGCTTTTAAAAATAACTAAGCTTACTCTGCAGGAAAAGATGCAAAATATCTGCAGTCATGCTAAAAAGTATGCAGTAGATTCTGGTAGAAATATTTTGTTCATTTTCTCTAAAAAATTTGTGTGAATACTCAGCTGAAATGGCTGAGAAATAGTAATTGTTCTTATCTTTTCTGGATTTATTTCTTTTTATGTTTTTCAAGAAAGGCGAAATCTTAAATACATCATGAATCCATTTTTTTTTTTTTTTTTTTTTTTTTTTGAGACGGAGTCTTGCTCTGTCGCCCAGGCTGGAGTGCAGTGGCGCAATCTCGGCTCACTGCAAGCTCCGCCTCCCGGGTTCACGCCATTCTCCTGCCTCAGCCTCCCGAGTAGCTGGGACTACAGGCGCCCGCCACTGCGCCCGGCTAATTTTTTCTATTTTTAGTAGAGACGGGGTTTCACCATGGTCTCGATCTCCTGACCTTGTGATCCGCCCGCCTCGGCCTCCCAAAGTGCTGGGATTACAGGCATGAGCCACCGCGCCCAGCTGAATCCATTTTTTTATGCTGGTTTTTTTAGGATTATCTACGTCCTCATTTTTATTTTATATCACTAATGCCACAGTAACTTTGAAACAAACAAAATAACCAAGCACCACATATAATTTATCTAAAATTTTTAGATAATCATAACCATAATAACTAAATTTTAGTGCTTAATATTTATGAGATACTATGTTTAGTAATTTGCCTCTATTATGTCTCATAGTCTTCACAAAACTTCTATAACTTGCAGGTATCAGTGTTTTTATTCCTATCACGCAAAACAAGGACTAGCAGGTTGGGACTTTGTCTATGGAACGCAAAGACAGTTTAATGGGAGAGTAATGATTTAACATTAAGACCACGTGATTAAACCCAAACAAAAAACAAGAGCTGGGTGTACTTTAAAGGAGAGTATAAAAACATAGTGATTATCAGTAAATGAATAAAAATCTTTGTTCCTACTAGCATTTTATATAGGTATAAATAATGTGTTTGCCTCAGGTGGAGAATAGGTTAAGAGATCCGAAAGTCTTCCTGTGGAACTGAGGATGGCCCATGGGACTTTAGGAAGAGGGAGTACATATGACTTGGCAAGGTTGAGAGGATTTTTTTTTTTTCCCATCACCAAGACCAAATATATGTTTTTCTTGGGGATCAGCCTAGGGGAAGGAACAAACTTCTGACACTAATGAGATTTTGTGTGAGTCTGGGAGAAGATGGAAATCAGCCTATGCATGGCATTCTGGGAAAACTTGAAGGTTGTATGGAAAAATGAGCACATCTAAAAGATGCTTGGAAGCTCCCAAAGGAAGGAAGCATCTGTGTTTGGGTGAAGCTAATGGATTATGCAGCTCAGGCTTCTGCCCCACTATGTATTCTATACCCACAACATTTAATATTTGTGTTAATAATTTGTTAGGTTCATTAAACTTCTTAATATAATGTTATATAAATTTGTTATATAAATCAGATGTTTTAAAGAATCCCAATTTTAAAGTGGTGAAAATATACTACACATTATTAATTCACAAAACTAATTACCTGGACAAATGCATGTAAATGAATGTATTCAGCTGAGTGTTATGTAACTATTAGTAAAAAGTACTTAACTGCTGCCTCTGCAAATGTCCCAGACCCCTACTTGAAATTCAGCTATTACCAGTTCATTTTAAAAGGGTCTGTCTCCTTCTAATATGTTTGGCATGTGCTGGTTGCCTGCATTACTTATGCATCCAGGAAAGCATATGCTTCTGTACTTAGATGTTGCATTAACCATGTTTCATGCTTCTGCAAACTTGATGCTTTAACATCTGCCCTGCATGCACATACTGGACATTCCTTGTTTTGAACAACTTGTTACTATGTCTGAGTCACCCACCCTTGGCCTCTTTCCACCTCAACACCCCTCCCCTCTGACCGCACTTAATGGAGTCTCTTCCTAGGGGTGCCCTTTTCAAATATAAGCCAAATAATCCAGAACCTATACACCAACCACTTCATTTATCTAGCTCTCACTGGGCCACTATCTTCCTGCCCTGATTACCCCAAGGTTGGGTACCAGGCAACTAATGACAGCCACCATGCCCTGGAGCCTGTTGAAATTATTCCAGCTAGCCATTCCTAAACCTGCTTCCTCTGCCCCTCCAGTTTCTTCTTGCAGAAACCACAAAACAGGCTCTTGCTCATAGTTACTTGCTCTCCTTCTACCTTCTCCAGACCGGCTTTGGTGCTTCCCATGTGCCCTATACTCCCTCCCACTCCCCCACCTTGGCATGCCATGTCCTCCTGGGAACTGTGAGTAACAAACTGTCTTTTCAATAGGAGTGCTTCTTGATCTGTTGTGTTTAAGACACCTCACATTTTCTCTGAATACACTATATTTTAAAATAGGTATGTAATAGTTTTTCCTCTAGGCTCTCAGTCATTTTTTATTTATTTTTGCATTTTCTGTCTCATTCACATTTTTCTGATGAATTGTGGTGAAGGGTAGGACATGCAAAACTCCATTTTTGGGAAAAGTTCACATTTTGAGTTGAAATTTTCTTTTAGAGAATTGTAGGATTACATGAACTTGTGAGGAATAATACAGTAACATCCGTGAACCCATTATCCGGTTTCCCTCAATGCTAACACTTGCAAAACTAGAGTACACGATCACAAACAGCATATTGACTTTCATACAATCCCCGATCTTACTTTCTTTTTGTAAAAATGTAGTTGTTGATCATTACCCTAGATAAAACCAGATATCCCAGTATGGAAGACAGGGCACTACCTGTGAAAACAGCTACCTTCTTCCCCTTTCTTCTCATGACAATTTTTATAGCAGATCAGATATATTTGTATTTAACATTTTTAGGTTTAGTATCTTGACCAACATGCATTGCTGCAATTATAGCAACTCACATTATTAGTATAAAATCATTGTTGTATGATTACAAGAGAATGTGCTTAGCGAAACCGTAACTTGGACATTTATGCTTTACCCTCTAGATTATAAGGTCTTCACATTCCTGAATATTCAGTATATGATGTTATCAAAGCAATTTTGGAATCTTTATCCCAGTAGTAAAAATATGATGTCAGACATTTACACAGTACTTTATCTTTGCTAGGGGTCATCCAGCAAGGTTTATGTGTAACAACTTATCGTTATACATAAACCTCTTATTGACTTTCCGCAAGGCCCTACATGAGTTAGTTACTCTTGACTTTCCACAAATACCTACATGAGTTAGTTACTATTATTGTTCAAACTTTGCAGGTAAGTAAACTGAAGCAGACAGACATTAATTAAATGTTTCCAAGGTTACGCTATTATAGTTAGTACATAAAGAACCAGGATTTGAATGCAGGCAGTTTGGTTCCAGTGTCTGTGTTTATAACAGTTATTCTAAATTGTCTTTCCCATCATAGGGAAGATTTTCTTATTTATTTATTTATTTATTTATTTATTTTATTATACTTTAAGTTCTAGGGTACATGTGCATAACGTGCAGGTTTGTTGCATATGTATACTTGTGCCATGTTGCTGTGCTGCACCCATCAACTCGTCAGCACCCATCAACTCGTCATTTACATCAGGTGTAACTCCCAATGCAATCCCTCCCCCCTCCCCTCTCCCTGTGATAGGCCCCGGTGTGTGATGTTCCCCTTCCTGAGTCCAAGTGGTCTCATTGTTCAGTTCCCACCTATGAGTGAGAACATGCGGTGTCTGGTTTTCTGTTCTTGCGATAGTTTGCTGAGAATGATGGTTTCCAGCTGCATCCATGTTAGGGAAGATTTTCATACTGTGACCCTGAACTAACTACTCTTCTTTGCTTACATTTAACTAATTAGTCCCCTCAACAATCCTAGAAGACGTATATTTTATTATTATTATTATCTTCATTTTATAGATGGGGAAAGTGAGGTACAGAGAAGTTAAGTAACTGGGTTATAGCCATATAGCTGGCAAATGATACAGCAAGGATTTGAATATGGTTATTGTTTCTAGACTTCCTATGCTTAACCACTGTTACAAATGATACTACCATATCAGAGAGTGTCTAGCAGGCATGACTTTAGTATGAAAGCCTTTACTATAAATTTGAATGATTAGAGATCCTTAACCTGATTCCCTTTAGTCGCCAGATAACAAGACAATACTAAGTTAATTGTTCATTTTATTTGTATAGAATCTATTAAGAATCGAGATTAGCTTACATTTCATATCACTTTCATTAATGAATAAGAGAGACTTGAACAATGCAGTTCTTCTGCATAGACTTATTCTGAAATAAACTTTGTAATAGAAGATTATTTCCATCTAGTAAGTCCTTCTTATGGGGTTATGTATATGGAAATCTAATGGTTACAGAACAATCTTTGGTTATAATCTTTAGAGGTATAATCCTAGCATTTGTTCTGAGTTTAACTGAGAGCGTGCAAGATTCCTCATCTTGTAGGGTGGAGTTTAGAGGAAGCTTCACGTCTAACAGAGGAGACTGAGACATACTGCTTTCTTGGTCTAAGCAGTTGGTTATGTAACTGTTCACAATTAGCCTTACAGGATTAAATGGTGAATATGTGAATTGAACTAGTACATAGAAAGACTGAATTTTCCAAACTAGATTCAGTCATATTTTAAGTTAATGTATTGACATTGACTGGAGACCAATTTCAACTTTAGATATGTGTCCCCACTTTCTCAATTTGTGACTTTTTAGGAAGTGTTTTGAGATCTTGAGTACATATCTGATTGAATCTAAACACAGTGCTGCCCATGTTGCCTGGAATTTCAGGAGAAGAGGGAGAAGAAAACTGATAATAATTTTGTAACCCAAACTATACTCAGAATTTAACATTCAAAACAAATTTCTCAGCCAGGTGTGGTGGCTCACAGCTGTAATCCCAGCACTTTGGGAGACTGAGGCGGGTGGATCACTTGAGGCCAGGAGTTTAAGACCAGCCCGGCCAACATGGCAAAACCCTGTCTCTACTAAAAATACAAAAATTGGCCGGCATGGTTATGCATGCCTATAATCTCAGCTACTGGGGAGGGTGAGGCAGGATACTTGCTTAAACTCTGGAGGCGGAGGCTACAGTGAGTCAAGATCACGCTCCTGTACTCCAGCCTGGGTGAAAGAGTGAGACTCTGCTTCAAAACCAACAATAACAACAACAACAGCAACAACAACAAATTTCTATCTCCATAGGGACTTTGTTATCAGTACTGTACCCTTATGTTTTGCTTCTTTTCTTATTCGTCTACTCATGCCACAGTTGCCATATTTGGTGTCATGGATTTAGGAAAATGGAAAGAATCTCTATCTTAGTAAATTTTTTTCCTCTTTGGCTTGATGTAAGCTGTAACAGTATTAGTAAAAATGCAAACATAAAAGCTTAAAATTCCTCATGTTATCAGTTTTTGAAGAATGTTTACTGAAAATGAGTTTTTCTTTGTTTTGTATGAAACTAACATAGCACTGTCCACACTGATAATGCAATACTTCCAGAATCTGTGATAATTGCCTTATTTTCTATACTGAATGACAAATAAAAAGCCATGTAAGTGATTTTTTTTTCCTTGAGAGTTTCTGAATATCCATTTTCAAATACACTAAAAGTAGAAATGGAATATGTATGATTTTACTGAGCTGAAAACAAATGTATTTTTTTTTGGCAGTCTGATGTACTTATAATGATACTCAAAAGCTAGATCAAAGGTTACTTTTTAAATACTATCTTTGAACAGAATTGAATGTTAGCATTGTTTGATGTAAAGGAAACACTATCTTTGGTAGAAGCAAATGAAGGTTGGTAGCTAACATTTTTTGCTTTTCAAAGTAAATAAGTATCCTGGGAAATATTCTGTTCCTAGAATGCTATAAAAATCAGATGGAACCAGGTTTCAGGTGGTTACTTCCTCTGAGTCCAATCTATAATCTCTTTATAGTTGCCTAGTTTTGCTATTTGTGTTTTTAGCCCTCTTTTGGCTTTGATAGAAAAATCATCAATAAAATCTAATCTACGCATCAAAAGCTAGACCTACTCATAGTGTGGCTTACAGTTTTTACTCCTCATCCAAAGACAGTTCCCTACAAATTTGAATAGTGTATGTTTAATTTAGCAATTGATAGCAATTTAATTGAAATGTTTTCTTAGACACATTGTTTGTCCAAAGATTTTATATTACATCTATACTGCAAATTTTACACTTTAATTCTCATTTATGTACCATATTTATGCCAATAAAATTATTTTTCAATTAGATGCTTAATGTGTTCTATTCATTTTCATTTAAGTTAAGAAAATAAAAAGAACCATCTACTCAGAAATTTTCTAGCTGCTACACTACACTTCTATATTGCCAGGCGTATCTTTTGAAGTTAATGAGCTCCTACATATTAGTAGTTAGTTAAATTTTTTCATGGCTAGAATATTTTGCATAGCGCTGAAAATGCCATTAAGCCGCTTAGTGCTTTAAATGGAGTCATCCTAATGGATGCCTTTCAAAATATTAAAACAATTTCCCTGCTTTTATAAAAGCCTGGGTGGGAGAGCACAATTGAATTGAATTTTTCCAGTCGTTTTAAAAGTCATTGAACATGGATCATTTTGGCAGACAGGACAGCTTGAACTGATGCAAAATAAATTCCTGTTACTTGAAGACAAGATGTTTGGTAAGTATGAGAGAAATCCTTTGTCCTAGATAAAAAGAAAGCTATATCTACCATTGAAAGTATGCTTTCCATTTAGTTTATTTCAAAAAGGGATAAATGGATTTAAATAGCCCAAAGTACTGAATACTTTTAGAGAAGACTGCAGAGATCATGCTGATCTAATTAGCAAAATTGCATGCTTTTTATATGCTAGTTTCCTTTTTATTAGCCAATTGGAAATAATATATTATCAAAGGGAAACCCACTTTTCTTTTTTATGTAGTACTCATGCCCTATGCTCACTGATTCTACTATCACAATTCTATAGTAGGGTTTTTGAATATGGACGAGTCCCTTAATTCTTTGCTCCGGTTCACTTCTCTGGATAAGGGAGACAGCACCCCACCCTACGATTTAGTAAATTACTACTCTGAGAGACTGAATGCCACCCTAGAGCATTAAACCTCAAAGACTTAATGCATTTTCCAAGAACTAACTGAGAATTATTTGCACACTGGAACCTTCATGCAAGCTGAGAAAAAGATAACTAATGAAAGTGTTCATAAAGCACTTAGTACTGTAAAGTATCAGGATACTTTTATGCAGCGTTGAATGATACACTCAGAGCATCTGGGGTAATTTTATTTAAACAGAAATTTCTAAACAGTTATCTAAACCCATTTCATTTTGACCCCTTGTTTTGGGACACTGCTCGGTACTATTGATGAACCATCTGTGTCGTGAGCTCTGCAGGTCCACTGTAAGTCATGCTGATCAGATTTAACTGGTCCCTGGTGATCAGATTTAACTGGCTTTGCTTACTTTTTTTTTCCTCCAGACAAGTCCATTTCAAAATTTCCACAGTTAACTGTACTAAAACTTCTCTTACTCTCTTCCTAAATAACGCTTCTCAGAAAATGAGCTCATTACCTGCATTACTGAGCTTATAGACATTAGTGATAACCTATTTCAAGTATCCTTTTTTCTTATAAAACTATTTGTAGATTCTCACACAGCCTTACTTTGTTTCTCTCTTTAAAGTATTCTGACTTCTTTTAAAGACAAACTCCTCTTCTCTTGGCTATGCCTGCTCTGGTCTTCATTAAGTCTTTACTCCACCGAATATCCACTTTAAACAAAATTGGACATTCTTTACAATGTCTCTCTTATGAATTTTTCTCTGCTGAGTATAATACTCTTATCAAACCATTCCTCAAATTACATTTAATCATTCTGACTAGTCTTATTAATGTACTATTAAAGTTGCTGTCTCTACTATGTCACCAGTAAATAAACAGGTAAATAATCAATATGGAAGTCGAATATCAGGTTTTAGATACATATATAATCCCAATAGTGACTTAATTTAATCTATAGATGCCATTCTTCTCATTTAAATCACATTAAGCTAAGACAAATTCCCATTATTGGATCTTATTAGTCAGAAGTTGTTGAATAGATAAACAAATGAATCAATGTGAAATAAACAGGGCTTAATGTCATAAGATCTGATCTTGTGTCCGGACCATATCAAGAGAGAAACTTTTGGTGAATGTTCAAAGTCAGAGGAAGGTAGGTGCAGAGAGAATTTGGTTTTTGTTTTTTTGGTTTTGGTTAATCATATTTTGTGATGTAACTTACTTATAATAATGTAGCAGAGAAACTGGGTAGATTCATTTCTCTATCATTGCAAAAATTTTCATAGGTCTCCCAGCAGACCTATAAGAGACCTCTTCTTGTACAAGGTGCTACTTGGAAGAGAATCTGGGATCATGTATCAAGGAACCTATGGTTCAGATACTATTTTCAGAACAACTTTGCCTCAAATGCAAACAGGTTCTTGGAAAGTCTGTCCTCTATTCCTCCTAATTTTAGGTAGCAGAAATCCAAGGGCAGAAAGAGGAACTCTAAGACTCATCCATTTTGGTAGACTGAGTACAAAAAATAGCACCAAATCTTTACCTCTTCTTCTATCTAAACCTCTTTCCATATGGCCTTGCAGATACACTAATCAAGAGGTAGAATCCATTACCCCACTCTGAATTGGTGATTTCTTTGACCAATAGTATTTGGCAGAAGTGATAATGTACTTACTATGGACTAGCCTTGAGATGCCTTGCACATTTTTGTTCATTCTCAAAATCCTGCCACTGCCATGTGAACAACTCCAGCTGGCCAGTGCCATTCTTGCCTAGCCTGTAGACTATAAAGTTGGTGGATGATTCTTATATTCAATGAATGTATTTATGAGGCTCAGTGGCATTATCTCTAAAATTGCCTTACTAATGATCCCCAAAATTTCTCTGGTCATTAAGTGAGAAAATAAGTATAAGCATCAGCCACTTAGTGGCTGTTATAATAGTTTTTATTTTCTATTTCACCTCTGAATATTTTACTTTTCTAGTTTGTTATTCAGTTCTGCCAAACTCAGAAAGATGTATATTGAATTTTATTGCCTGGATCTGGGCTGAGTCCTGAGATTTCAGAGGTAAATAATATAAAAAACTCATGCTTAAGAATCTTACCATCTTTAACACAAACTATTAATGATGCCACTATATTAGCTACATCACCAGTGATCTCTCAATTTTATTGCCAACTGTGTTCTCTATATTGTCATTAAGTTATTTTATTTAATAACATAATTCACCCTATTCCTTCTCTAATAATAATAATATAACCAAAAAGACAACATGGATATCTTATTTGTTCTATATTTCCAGAGGTTAGTCTCCAAATTTCTTAGAGCACGCAAGGTCTTTCCCAATTTTCTAAACTGTTCTCTACTTTCTTTAAACTTTGGGTCTTTATCAGTAAAACAAACATAAAATCTTCTCCTTATGTTTGATAATTAAATGTTATAAAACATAATTCAATTGAGTGTCTTCCATAAGTGTTCAATAAATGGTAGCTATTTATACTGCTTCTATTCTAATATTATTATATTTATGTAGTTACTTATTTTACCATCACTGATATTTGTACACTTTGGCCGCTTTTATCTCTATTATATGTTAACAGTGCCTCACTTTTCCCATAAAAGTGAACTTGCCATAACATTGACAAATTAGGCTATTTATTTTTAAAGTATTTTCACATCATATTTTTTCTTAATTCTTTTTCCCATCCTCTTTTTGTGTTGTGATTTTTATTCATCTTCAAGTCAGTTCAAATATTACTTCCTCCAAAATGAGAAGAGTTTCTCATTCTGGAGGCAGAGCTAGATATTCTAAAACTCCACAGTGTTTTCCCTTTTATCTCTATAACGTCGTTTAAGAAGTTCTACTGCAATTTATTTAAGTTCATATAGTAGTTTGTGTATATTTCAAGTGTATATACTTTTTCTCAACAATGTTATTTTCCCATTTTTTACAACATAATATTTGTTCAACAAATATTGTAAGAATAATTAAGAACACTTGAGAATTATTCTATAAAATGCACCAATATTCCCTACTAGTATTTAATTCCTTAAATATTTTGCTACTTCTTCCTAATTGCACATTGCATTTTCACAACTCTCCTACTCTTTCTTAGGTCTCCTCCATGTTAAGGAGAAATATGCTCATTAAATAATTTCAAGATTTTACAATATTTCTGCTTTCTCATTGTTCAAACAAAAAGTACAGTCCAGTTAGGAATAATTTTATTTACATTTTAAGAGCTTAAAGTGACACATTCAATTTGTTTCTTTAAAATAATTATTGTCTTTTTTGTTAATGGGAAAGAATTTATTGCTATAATTATAAAACTTCCATATTTTTAATGAAAAGCATAAACAAATATGTTCATATAAGTGGAGAATTTTACTGAGATAAATATCTGCTTTGATTTTGAGAGTGTTTTAGTAGGCTTTAACAAAAATAGGTTTAATATTCCCTTCAGCTTGACTAAACTTTAGACAATTCTTCCGACTGTAAGCTTCTAAAAAAATTCGTGTAATTTTTTCATTGGCAGCATTTGACATAGTATAAAAAAGGAAAGATTTTGATTTTTAATTCATATTGTGGGTATATTAGTTTCCTATTGCTACTGTAACACATTCTGACAAAGTTATTGGTTTAAAACTATACAAATTTATTCTCTTACACTTCTGAAGGACAGAAGTCTAAAATCAGATTTATCAAACTAAAAGTCAAGGTGTTGGCATGGGTGGTTCCTGCCAGAAGTTCTCAAGGGAGAATTTTCTTTTTAAACATTAGACTGGTTTTATTTATGTTTGCCCCATTAAGAAGTGGGCAGAGAACATGAACAGACACTTCTCAAAAGAAGACATACATGCAGTCAGCAAGCACAGGAAAAAATATTCAACCTCACTAATTATTATAGAAATGCAAATCAAAATTATAATGAGATACCATCTCACACCAGGCACAATGGCTATTACCAAAAAGTAAAAAACAAAAACACAAAAACAAAAACAAAACCAGGTGCTGGCGAGGTTGTGGAGGAAAGGGAATGCTTGTACACTGCTGGTGGGAATGTAAGTTAGTTCAGCCACAATGGAAAGTAGTTTGGAAATTTCACAAAGTACTCAAAGCAGAATTATCATTTGACCCACAAATTCCATTATTGGGTATATACCCAAAGAAATATAAGCTGTTGTACCATGAAAGGAGAATCTTCTTCCTTCCCTTTCCCAGTTTCTAGAGCTGCATTCCCTACATTCCTTGGCTCATGGTCTCTTCATCCATCTTCAAAGCCAGTAACATAGAATCTTCAAATCTTAATCTTTGTCCTCTCTCATCTGCTGCTTCCCTCTTGTAAGATCTTTGTGATTACATCAGACCCACCTGAACAATCTAGCCTAGTCTCTTCATCTCACAATCCTTAATTTGATTACATCTGTAAAGTCCCTTTACCCTGTAAGCTAACCTTCACAGGTTTAGACATTAGCATGTGTATATCTAGATGGACATTATTCAACCTAACACAGTGGGTTAAACAGTCCTTAAGACTATACAAATAAACTCAAATCTGAAAATTATTTCATACCTAATTCACAAAAAGGATTAAGTTTAACATATATTTTCTGAGTACTTCTGAAAAAACTCATTACATAAATGAGAAGACCAATGAGTAGTATTAAGAATTCAAACTTTGCTTTGCACATTAGTCAAACATTTATTTCTCTTTGTAACTAAAACACAAATGCACAGATGCAAGTCCTTTCATGTTACCTAGGATTTTGCAATTTGGAAAATTAGCTTTTATATTGTTTACCAACTAGGGCTTGTATGACTAAATTTTAGGATAAGATCACTTTCTTTTTACGTGACGTTGTTTAGAAATATTGATAAGAGTAGTGATCAAATTGCAGAAATACAGTAATATTTTTAATTGTTTCCATCTTAATATTTGCTGAATGTATTAATATTATTGTAATAGAGATTGGGCTTGACAGAGCTCAGTAATTACATAATACCTAAATGCACAACTTCTTGCTTACTTTTATACATACCAAAGGCAATCAAATCTTTCTAAGTGAAAAGAGAATTTGCAGATCAATCTTTTACAATGTAAGCTTGGTAATGTGAGTCCTGTATGAGAACATTTCAGGGGTTCCCCATCTACTTCAGAATAAAAAGGCCAAGTCCTGAAAATGGCTTTCCAGGGTTTCTGTGATCCGTGCACTAGCTGCTCCAAACCATACCACTCTCTTATTCTTTCACCTACATGTTAGGCATGTTCCTGCCTTGGGACATTTGATCTTGCTGTCTCTGCCAGAACATTCTTTTCCCAGATAGCCTCATGGCTCACTGATTCTTCACCACCAAGTCTTTGTCAAAAAGTCATTTTCTTCATGAGATCTTCCTAGACCAGACCACATTATTTAAAAATTCATCTCTATAGTTTCATATACCTGTTAGTTCCTATTCATTGCTGAGAAGTATTGCATTATATAATTATACCACAGTTTAATTATTCATTTGTCAGTTGATGAAGTTATGGGGTATTTCCCGCTAAAAACTACTTTTAATAATACGCTGCTGAAAACACGTTTGTGTAATCTTTTTGTAGACATAGATTTTTATTTCTCCTATGTAAATATCTATACTGATTAGGATTCTCCAGAGAGACAGATCCAACATGATGTACGTGTGTGTGTGTGTGTGTGTAAGTGTGTGTGTGAGAGAGAGAGAGAGAGACAGAGAGAGACAGAGATTTCAAGGGATTGGTTTACGATTTGTGGAGGTTAGGTAAGCTCAAAATGGGTTTAGGGTTAGGCCAGAAGGCTACAGACTCAGGAAAGAGTTGCAGTTCAAGATCAAGGGGAGTTTTCTGGAAGAATCTTTTCTTGTCCAGGGAAATTCAGTCTTTGTTCTATTAACACATTCAAGGGATCGGATGAGGCCCACTCACATTATGGATGGTGATAGACTTTACTCAGAGTCCACTGACTTAAATGTTAATCTCTTCCAAAAAAAAAACCACCTCCACAGAAATATCCAGAATGTTTGATCAAATGTCTGGGCACTGTGGCCCAGCCAAGTCAACACACAAAATTAACAATCACAAGCAGTTTTATTGTTTTCTTCCCAATCTTTATAACTTTTTTGGGGAGTTATTTAATCACATTAGTCAGGGCCATCAGCCTAATACTGAATGGAAGAAGTAAAATCAGACATCCATATACCCTTCCTATCTTAGAGGGAAACTAGTCAATATTTTGCATTGCATATTACATTAGCAATACATTTTTAATAGATACCATTTATCGTATTATGAATTTTCTCTTGTATTCCTAACTTGCTGAGGCTCTTTTTTTTTTTTTTTTAATAAGCAATGGGTGTTAAATTTTGCCAAACTTTTTTTCCGTCTAGTGGGATGATTATATAATTTTTTCTTTATTCTTTGAATGCATAAATTGCTTTAATTGTTCTTAAACATTAAAACAACTTTGCATACCTGAGACAAACTTCAGTTGAACATGAGGTACTATATTTTTCATATATTGCTAAACTTTATCTGCTCATTGATGTAGCATCTATGTTCGAATAGGACATTGCTTTGCAACTTTATTATTATTATTTTATTATAATACCTTTGAATTGGGCAATGTTTTCCCCTCCTTTATTTTTCCAAGGTGAGTCATTTGTGATCCTGTGCATCCCTCATAATCCCCCTCTCTTGGTGAAGGAACTGAGCCAAGATGGGAACATTGGGGTCACCTCCATAGGAATATGAAATTGAGCCTCAGAGAAGACTGTCAGGCTCTTTAGTAAGTGCTGGGAACTTTGGTTTGAACCACTAGGGAATCCACCCATCAGAAATGTTGAAATGCTGCTCATATTAGTGATAAGTGACCCCGAAGCATAGAGAAAGAGAAACAGAGAGAGCCCCTCAGAATGCTTTCTAGTTTCAAGGTCCAGTTCCTCCCGAGGAACTGTCCTTTCTCTCCTCAAGGTTCAGTTTTGCCTGCAACTAACTAACTGTACTTTATCTTTTTGTTTCATAAAATTTCCCTAAAGTTTATAATAATCCCTCATTTGGGGGGAAGAAAAATATGTAATACATTAGTTTTTACTAGGTGCTACCAAGAGAGACTCATTTAAGACAAGTTGTATTCTAAGGCAAGGTATTTAATAGTCATACATGTATCATTTCAAATGCAGTTCAGGTTATGAGAGAAACTATTTGCTAAATTAAGAACATTTTAGAATTTTTTTATTGTTATCAAAATCTCAATTAACTACAATTATTGTATGACCACTGTACTATATGAATCTACGGTTGTCGTTTATAAATTTGTTTATATGTCTTTTTTAAAGTTTGATTTGAAATTTGTAAAAATAATTTAGAGGTATGAAAAATTCTGGGAAGAAGGAATTAGAAATAATGAGGCTGACAACCATTCTAGCAGCTTGGGCAAATTTATTAATATTCCATTTCTTTAATCAAATCGCTGACTAATATGAAATGATTAGGAAAGCCTGGTTAAATTTTATTCACATTACTATATTATGTGCAGAGTATGCTTTATTATATGATATGTATAAATTCAATGTGTAACCTTTGTATTCCGTAAGTGTATTTTTATCCCTAATGGAATCTTGTAACAAAATGCTTTAAGGTGCTGTGAGACTTCTGGATACTCAAACGGCTTTAGATTTAAATTAACTTAGGAATTGATTTCCACTTCAAGCAGTGTTTCACTAAATACAAAAATATAGATTGGACTACTTCCTCAAGAAAGAATCTTCAAATTGATAGGTCTAACTTTTACCCTTGAACACTGTTTCAGCTTACACTGTTTATACACGGAAAGCTCCAGGGCACCTAATTTAGTGGCAAATGCAAATACACAGACCTCGAAGGTAATTTCTTCTCCAGCTAACAGGCAAATAGTAAAAACTCCCTCTTACTCTAGTGGCTGTTATCCACCTTCAGCATTGAGGTGGGTAAGGATTTATAAAAGAAGAGAGATTTTCTCTTTCACGTACCAGGAAAACCCTCTGAAAGAAGAGTTACAAAACAAAAACCTGAATCTGGGATACTTATGTCTTTGAATCACGGTGGGTTTATTGACATGGAATTATTTTTCACTTGTGATTTTATAAATAATGACATTATTAGCATTGATTCAGTAGATACTTTATTCTAGAGCTACTCCTTTTAATATTCTATATATTCTTTCTAATTTTGTACTCTCCAATGGCATTATTAGCTTCTGTTATTGTAAGAACTATTGGACTGATTAGTTTTGGAGTAAAAAAAAACTATCTGGAGATTTTCTTTGAAACTATTTTGTAAGCTAGTATTTCTCATATTCAATGTTTCAAAAATTCTACATATTAGTGTAAAATACACGTAAAATAATAGTCAACTTTTGTTTTAGGATTTGCTTTTTAAAAAACTGGATTGAAAAAAAGCTTTCCAATGGATATTTCCTAAATAAATTTAATTCATTTTCACTACTGAATTTAAATATACACTGAATATTATTATCAAAATCTTTTAGATTTTCCTTAAAATTCTTCCTCATCCGTATTTGAGCTCATTCTTTTAGAAGTCAGTTTGGGAGAGGGGCTGGTTAATGGGAGTTTGGCTAGAAGGCCTGTGGGAATTCGGGACTTCAATTCCTCTTATTTCAAAGTCAAGCAAAAGTCTGCTGTCTTCTGCGTTCAGAATAGAATGGGAGACGAATGGTTGCTTGTACTTTTTACTGGGGTCTCAGGCACCAAAGTGACTGCTTCACACCCATTAAAGAAAAAGACCCCAGCTTACTGAGAATTTATCATAGAAGGTGTTACTTGGAATGTTTCTGGTTGTGGAATCTCTGGGAAGCCTAGAGACAGATAATACATAGCTTGTGAAGGGATCTTTGGGGAAAGGGAAGTGCAATGGAACAATGACAGAGGATTATAGTTGCAGGAAGACATACACGTGGTCTTTATTTGAACTCTAGTTCATTTTCTATATGGAATGATGACTCTGCCCAGGTTTCTTCCTCAGCCTCCATGACATAAGAAATGTGAGCTTCCCAAATTGTCAGAAAACAAAAATTTCATATATAGCAATTATTAAATTTCTTTCATTAGATAATTCTATCCTTAAAAGCAGATTTCACATGTAAAAAGTATAGATTTCTGTTCTTTGCAGACCACACAAATATTCCATGGCAGTTTGTTTATTTTTTGGAAAACATTTATTTTTAATTGAGTTTAGACTTACAGAAAAGTTGCAAACAGTGTACTGAGAGGTTCTATTTACTGCTCATCTAAAATACACTAATGTTAATGTTATATAACTGTAGTAAAATTATAACTTCAGGAAATTAACATCCCTTATTCAAATTTTACCAGTTCTCCCACTAATGTCTTTTTTTCCTTTCCATTCCAGGAGCCTATCTAGGATCCTGTGTTGCCTTTAGTTCTTATTTCTCCTTAGCCTCCTCCAATTTTCAATAGTTCCTCAGTATTTCTTTTTCTTGCATGATCTTAACACTTTTGGAGAATTATCAGTTATTTTGTATTTTGTATGCCCCTTAATTTTAGATTTGTCTGATATTTTCTTGTGATCAGAATGAGAAGAGTTTATGTAGTTTAGGCAAGAATAACACAAAAATAATGTATATCCTTCAGGTGGATCTTACCAAACAGTTCATGAAGTTGATGTATCTTATTATTTGGGATATTAACCTTGACCAATTGGTTATGCTAGTGAGTACTGGGGTTCTCAACTATAAGCTACTAAATGAACCTGTGTAGTAAAGAAAGAGATCTTGTGGGAGACACCTTGAGACTATTCAATCATGTTTCTCTACCAACTTTCACCTAATTTTAATATCTGTAGGTGGATCTATAAGTTAAAACACAATATTGTCAGTATTTTGTTGATCAAATTGTTTAAGCTTTGGCCCATTGTGAAATCCTGTTTCTTAAAATTATCTTTTTACTTTTTGGTAACCCTACTTGTTCTGGGCTCATTTTGCGTCTTCCCACTCCCAATTCTGGAATCAATAATTTCTCCAAAGTGGCGTGCCTCCTGCTGTTGGAGAACAATGTTTAGAAACCAACATTTGGGCACTCCGTATTCTCACTACTGGGGTGTCATTGCTGCTAAGTACTCTGACTGCTCAGAACTAGAAAATATATGTATGTATACTGATCCTTACATATACAGACATCTGTATCTATGTCTATCATCTATCTGTCCACCCATCTATTTACCTACCTCCCTTCCTTCTAATTATCTGTGTGTATATTAAACACCATGAGTTGATACTAATACCCATGATCCAATTCAACAGAGTTCATTTTAATCTTCCTTTCTCCATATTAGTGAAAATATGGAATATAGGTTGAACTCACGAATGACAAATATGTTTTTGTTCTGAGCAATTATATACATTTAACTTACTCTTTTTATGTTTTTCCTGGAGGAGATGTTGGTGTGGAAAAGATTGAGAATTGGAAATCCATTTTTGGACATTGGCATGTTTTGTGTTAGCTGACTACTATATGGCCAAGCAGAATTGTTACACAGGGAGTAGGCTGTTAATCAAATTCTCAGGGAGAGATATTAAGGCTGCAGATAAATTTTGGAATTTGCAGAATATATATGGTACTAATTGTAGGACTAGAGGACATTACTTAGGGAGGAAGAGCTGATAGACAAAAAGAAAAGAAAATGTAGATTAGGCCCTTGGCAACCCAACATTTAAGGACTAGGGAGAGTCAGAAGACAAAAAATAAAAATAAAAATAAAAATAAAAGATGCTGGGAAGGAATTGCCAGAGAAGTAGGGATGAAATAAAGTATGTCTGATGTACCAGAGTAAAAGGAAGAAAGGCTTTCAAGAAGATATTATTAGTCTTTTGTCAAATGCAGCTGAAATGCCCAACATAATGAAGATCAAGAAAAGACCACTAGATTTAACCAGATGGTATTCCTTGACTAAGAAAATACACTGCAGAGCTGATTCCAATTTACTTTTTCATCTTTATTCTACCATTCTGATGGCTTTGCTTTTTGCAAAGATAGTATATCTTCATATTTTCTCTTTTAACATGCTTTCTCTTCCACTCCATGGTTTCCAGGATGTTCAGGGACATGCTGATAAGAAACCCACAGTCATAGCTCACTGGGATGAGCGGTTTGGCTTTGTGAAAGGTACCATCTACTTTTGACAAATATGTGTGTTCTAAAGCTTTGCAAGTCATATGTTTGCTCTTGAACATGTCCATGAACCAGGCCCGATTTTCCTGCATTGGATGACCATGTTTTCATAGATTTTTACTTTGCTCGTTTCTATTTCATATTTTCACTAAAAATTTAGTTCCTTTTCTATTTATTTTTCTTTTCTCTCTCTTTTTTTTTTAATTTTTAAGTAGGTTTTAAAGAGAAAAGAATAACACACACATCTTTCATTCATTGTGTCTCTAACTACTTGAAATACAGTCATATTAAAACACAGATCTGTTTTGTTTTGTTCCTTATTGTAATATATTACCAGAAACAAGACTTGGAACTTAGAAGTAACGCTCAAAAAATGTTCATTAAATAAATGAAATGATACTTTAATAAAAGTTCACTTAATTTTAAATCAAATTTTAAAATTTTATGATATCTTCTTTTTTCTAGATATATTCTCTTAAATATATGGAGTTATTAATATTTTTTAATTTTAAAAAATTCTGTTTGTTCTATAAAATCTTTTACTTGGGTGCTGATTTTCTGTTTCAACTTGGTACATTTCTTTCAACATCTTGGTGATCTTCAAACGCTTGGTGATTCAAGGCTATCCGTTAATTTTCGCATTTCAGTTGTCCTAATAATCTATCTCCTTTGTTAATTGTAACCTATCTAGAGATTATGAGATAGAGGAAGATATAATAACTGGATGGATTTTCTGGTTGCTTTTCTCCTGGAATATTTGTGTGATGTTCTATCCAAACCATTTATAAATCGTCTTATTTCTTCAGTTACAGAGCCAATATTTGATTATTTAATCTGAAAGCAAATGCCCTTGCTTCCAGTTAACCCAAATGAAGAATGTGGTACTAGTCAACACTCCACATTGATGTGTTTTGATTAATTAATCAGTTTGATGAACACCATCAGGCCATTTAGTGTAGGCATGAAGCATTATTGAACTGCTTTGATTTTCCTGCTCTGTTCTATAAGTGGAATTTCTACACTCATTATGCTTTCTCTCTCTTCCAGATGGATACTATACATTTTCTTATAAGTGTCAATATCAAGTGGAAGTAGTTTTTATAGCTAGTAACAAATATTAGAAACAACAGTGGCCTAAATAAAGTAGTGGTTGGAAACCTCTCACAGAGTCCAGTGTCCAGCAATCACCATTGGGGTTTCATAATGTTTTCAGTTTCAGGCTCCTCCCTTTATTTTTATTTTTTATTTTTGAGACAGAGTCTTACTCTGTCTCTCAGGCTGGAGTGCAGTGGCATGATCTCAGCTCACTGCAACATTTGCCTCCTGGGTTCAAGCGATTCTCCTGCTTCAGCCTCCCAAGAAGCTGGGATTACAGGTGCGTGCCACCATGCCCGGCTATTTTGTACTTCTAGTATAGATGGGGTTTCACCTTGTTGGCCAGCATGAGAACTAAGTGGGGCCTAAAGGTGTGATGGAATTGCTGCAATCTCATTATAAAACTTGGACAAGTGAGGAGTTGCTTTTTATGAATAAGCAAAGAAAGTGGTTTCTTGAGATGAAATCTATGCCTGGTGAAGAAGTTATGAACTTCGTTAAAATGACAAAAGATTTAGAATATAACATAAACTTACTTAATAAAGCAGTGGCAGAATTTGAGAAGATTGAGTCCAATTTTGAACTAAGTTCTGCTGTGGGTAAAATGCTATCAAACAGCATCACATGCTACAGAGAAATATTTTGTGAAAGCAAGAGTCAATCCACGTAACAAGCTTCATTGTTGTCTTATTCTTAGAAATTGGCATAGCCACACCAATATTCTGCAACCATCACTCTGATCAGTCATTACCCAACAACATCAAAGTAAGATCTTCCACCAGTAAAAAGATCATGACTAGCTGAAAGCTCAGATGATTATTAGCATTTTTAACAATAAAGCATTTCATTATAAATTAGGATATGCACATTGGTTTTTTAGACATAATGTTATTGCATGCTTAATAGACTACAGTATAGTAAACGTAACTTTGAGAAGGATTTGGGAAACTTAAAAATTCATGTGACTCTCTTTATTACAATATTTGCTCTATTGCAGTGGTCTAGAGCCAAATCTGCAGTATCTCTGAGGTGTGCCTATATTTATCTAGGGTTCAGTACTAGCCATGGTTTCAGGCATCTGCTGGAGGTCTTATCCATGGACGTGAAGGGACTATAATGCTTAACTTCTCTTCTTAAGGTACAATGGGACTCCAGTCATCAAGCCGCTACCTTTCGGGTAAGAATTTGGAAATGGGGGTAGCAAGAGGAACACACACCAGCTGTTTATACTTTTCTTGAAGAATTGCCTCTAAAGTCCCACTTTCTAACTTTCCTTATGCTACATTGACCACAGCTAGCTGGAGGAGGTTGAGAAATGGATTACAGATGTTCCTCGACTTATGATGGGGTTATGTCCTGATAAACCCTTTATTCTGATAATTTCTGGCCCTTTACCTAGAATAAAATCTTAAAATCTGGATTCTTTGACCGATGAAAAAGCAGAGAATAGATATTGGGAAGGGAACTAGCCTTATCTGCCACAGTGATGTTCTTTATGAGGCTTTTAACAGAGGATAGACAGTACAGGCTGCAGGTGTGGAAAAAGACACCATCACCACCTGGAAACATTTCCATTAGGAGCTACTCTGGGACTTCATAATTTATTTCCAGCCTTTCCCAAGAAGATTTACTTGGGAAATATCTAGATTTCTGGCTTGGGAAGATGCAAAGAGGTAAACGTCAGCTATATTATATCAAATTTTATTAAATAATAGAGTGTTTTATTTTATTTTTTGAGACAGAGTCTTGCTCTGTCACCCAGGATGGAGTGCAGTGGCATGATCTCGGCTCACTGCAACCTCTGCCTCCTGTGTTCAAGTGATTCTCCTGCCTCAGCCTCCTGAGTAGCTGGGACTACAGGCATGTGCCACCACGCCCAACTGATTTTTGTATTTTTGTATTTCACCATGTTGGCTAGGCTGGTCTGGAATTCCTGACCTCAAGTAATCCACCCACCTCGGCCTCTCAAACTGCTGCGATTACAGATGTGAGCCACCATGCCGGGCCCTTATAGACCTTACAATACGGAAAGACATGGGATGAAGTTAATACATTTAGAAATATAATTTTAAAATTTAAAAAGAGCTTTGGATAAGAACTCATTACAGCTTCATATAGTGTTTTCTGGGAGTTTTATAACATCACAAAATCATAGCTAAGTGCAGTAAGGCATATGTTAACGAGACAGACTGAATCATTCTACAGTGTATATGTACTTCAGAACATCATGTTGCACACAATAAATACATACACTTCATGTTATTATTTTTTAAATCTGTCAAATTAAAAAATAACAATATATATATTTTTAGACAGACAAATTTTAAAAATTATGTTTTCCAAATATGGTTTAGAGTAACTGTGTATAATGAAGTGGAAATAAAAGACCAGTTTCGATGCTGAATAAATGACTTAAGGTCAATCTGTAATAGAATCATGCCTTTTTTGTATATTTAAGAATGCCCTTTGCGATCTTCTAGTTAGAAAAAAATCATCCTCACAGCTGGGGGTTCTGA
Organism: Mandrillus leucophaeus; assembly: GCF_000951045.1. NCBI lineage: Eukaryota > Metazoa > Chordata > Mammalia > Primates > Cercopithecidae > Mandrillus > Mandrillus leucophaeus. The sequence continues at coordinate 751,543 of NW_012105154.1, forward strand.
GCTCAAAGAGAAAGGTCCAAGCTCCAAGCAGAGAAGAGGCCCAGGTTTCTGTACTCAGAATGAGGGAGGAAGAAAGCATGAGTTGTTTTCCTCCTGAGGTAAAACTACCTTAAAAGTTGCAGATAACCAAAGAATTGTACAGAGGTGCAAGATAAATAGAAAGACAGAAGGGGAGTTATAGGATAAGAAAGGAGTCAGAAAGGCCAGGAAAAGTAGTGTAGTAAAGTAGAAACCTTGTGGTTCTCTCGATGGCTTCAAAAAACAAAACGTGCAGGTGTGAGATGTACAGGAAGGACAGTAGGATCCCATCACCTCTCTCTTCCCTTCGTATTAAACGTCCAGTTACCTTACAGGCTGCTCAGATGGATTCTTTTTATAGCTTGGCTTCTCCTAAGCACACTTTCTTTAGTGTACCTGACTGCACATGACCCTCCTTTGTTCAGAGTTCTTTAATATTTCATTTTCTGCTGATCTCTACTCTCCCTCTTCGGGCTTCTGCTAACACGTATCATGTCTTTTTCAAAGAGTTTCTAAAATGGTGGCAACATAATTCAGACAATAGGTAGTGAATGTCTTCCAAGCAAAAATGCCTTTTAACAAATCTTTTTGGAGGGACATAAAAAATATTAGGAGTAACAAAACTCAGTAGTTTCTCTGTTGTTGAAATATTTGGCTGTGCTCTGAGAAACTTCTTAAAGCTGTTAAGTGCAACGTAACAGGGTTTCAGCCCTGTTACTTATCACACAGCTTTTTATCTGTAGAATGGGTATTACCATAAAACCCTGTCACCCAGGCTGTAGTGCAGCGGTATGATCTTGGCTCACTGCAGCCTCTGCCTCCCAGGTTCAAGCGATTCTCCTGCCTCAGCCTCCCAAGTAGCTGGGATTATAGGAACACACCACCATGCCCTGCTAATTTTTTTTTTTTTTTGAAGAGATGGTGTTTTGCGATGTTTGCCAGGCTGGTCTTAAACTCCTGACCTCAGGCGATATGCCTGCCTCAGCCTCCTGAAGTGCTGGGATTACAGGTGTGAGCCACCATGCTTGGCTTCTGTTCAACTTCTTTAACATTAGATGCACACCCTATGCCAGGTTGAAAATGATGTAGAAGACATGCCCATTGGCCACAGGCACCAGCAAGTCCTGTTTCACTCTCCTTGAGTAAACAGTGGACACTGTTGGCTCCAAAACAAAAAGGAAGAGAATAAGTTCATTATGATAGTAATCTTTGTTTGCCAGTATAACCTGATCCAACAAGTTTGGGGGCTTCCAACTCCAAACGGTGAAAAAGCAATTCAAGGTAAACTTGCCCTTCCCTGTTCTTAATCTCCATATTATATTTTTTATGTGTGAGTCTATGTTAGGAGTTAATGGCAGTGCCTCTTATCAGGCTATGCTGACCTTAATGGCAACAATGCTGTTGCAGCCTTGTTTATGAAAGCTGAGGGATCCCGCTGGATCTAATCAAGAAACAGAAAGTTGTAGCTTGAGGCCTAAACTGAGTTGTTGGAGAATTGGGAGTTCTAAACTGCTAGATGTGTGCTGGGGCTTGGTGTTCCTCTCTCTGTTTTACTATAATCAGGGTCACCAGTGGAACTAAGCATCCTGTATGATATTTATCTAAACCCTGTGCTATCCCAGGATAAGTGCTGACTGAGGGCCAAAGGAGCATTTCCCATGGCACAGTGCATCTACATCAAATGAGAGAGGAGCAGAAAACAAGTTTTTAACACCACGCGCCTTGTCCTGAGGCGCCAGTGCTAATTGCCCCCAAAGGGACTTCCCAACCACACTGAAAAGCCCCTGGGGCCTATGAACCTGGCAGACATAGATTTGAATAAAATATTTTGAATGAGTGATGACTCTGCCATTTAGTAAGGATGCTACCTCAAGCAAGTTAATTAACATCTGACAGTCTCAGGTTTCTGATCTGTAAAATGGGGATGGTGTTACCTATCTCAGACGGCTGTTGTAAGGATTAAATTAAATTAGGTAACACATGTGAAGTGCCTAGTACATACCCTTGACATATCAGAGGGGCTTAAGAAATGTTGGTAGGCAGAAAAGTTAAGTACACAAATAATGACATATAAATGATGACATGAGGTTAACGTGGTGAACTGTGCAGAAGTGGCAGTATAAAGTTTGACAGGAAAAGGGGAAAAAAACTTATTGAACACTTAGCACTTGACCTGCTTCTGGAATAATCAGTAGCATTTCAATGGTCAGAGGTGGAGGAAGGGTACTTTCTGATAGAGGGAAGAGCTTGAGGAAGGTCCACAGTTAGAAAAGGCAAATGATCCTAGGAATTGCAAGGAGACCAGTTGGCTGAAGTGTAGACTAGTGTGAGGCACAAAAATGATAAGGGTTGGAATTTGTAGTAGATGTGGTGTACAAAAATGATCAGGTTGGAAAGTTAGAAACCACCATGTAGAGAATCCCTGAAGGATTTCTGTCACAGATAGCAGCCTGATCAGAGGGGATTAACAAGAATATGAAGTAAATATGGTTGAGGTAGGCCAAAAAAGTTGAGAGCAGAAAGATGAGGTGAGGATGGGATGCCAGTTCAGTAGATTAGACTGAGGTCAAGTAGAAGGTTAACAAGGGGAATGCACGAGGGTGGTGGCAGTGGGATAAGTGGAAAGGTGTGGATATGAAAAATATGCTGGAGGTAGGGATTAGAGCTTTCAGGAAATATTTTTTACAAAAGTATATGAGTTAAAGTGATTCCTTTGGTTTGGAACCATTGAGGTTGGATGTTTAAACCAGAGAAAAAAATTAAAATTCTCCATTTATCATGAAGTACTTATAGGGTAGTAATGTGTGTTGTTTTTGTTTGATATTAGAGGGGGCTAAAGAAGAATACATTCCTGGGATGAGGAGATACTGAAAAAGTTATTTTGTTTATTCTCCTGTCTCAAGGTAAGAGTATACTAAAAATAAACTAAGCTGATACTTATTTGACTTATTAAAACAACTTTAAAAATTACAAAAGTGACATATTTCATTAACAGACAAAATATAGGGAAATAAAAAAGATAATAAAATAATCTATAATTTCATTACTCAAACTATTATTTTTATGTATATATGTGAGAGAGGTAGCAGAAAGGTACAGACTGTGGGGTCTGGATAAAACTAACTGGGTTGGTTTCAATTCTAGCTTCTGCACTCAGTAACTGTATGACCTTGGAGAAGGTATTTAATCTCCTCACACCTCCATTTCTTTATCTTTACAATTAATAGAATTCATTTAACAATTATAATATGACAAGTAAGTTATTACATGAAACTGTTGAGAACTGTTTCTGGTGCATACTAATTGGCCAATATATGTTAACTGTATTATAATTATAGTTTTAGTGGAAGTATAGTTAACATTGTCTTATAGGAGTAAAAAGTTATTAAGAATTTAGGAGTGAGAGAAGTGGGTTAAAGGAGTAGCTGTGAAAGATATTCTGAGGAAAAGGCTGATTAGACTTGGCAAAGAGAGGCAGGAGTTGAGGTTGGTGTTGTGCTGTCTGCTGAGGATTTGACGTGTGGCTAGTGCACCTGAAGAAATAAATTTTTAATTTCATTTAATTTGAATTAAATTGTAGTTATAGTGACTGAGTCTCACTCTATCACCAGTATGGAGTGCAGTGGTGTGATCTCGGCTCACTGCAACCTCCACCTCCTGGGTTCAAGCGATTCTCCTCCCTCAACCTCTCGAGTAGTTGGGACGACAGGTGCGCCCCACCACACCCAGCTAATTTTTGCATTTTTAGTAGAGACAGGGTTTCACCATGTTGGCCAGGATGGTATCCATCTCCTGACCTTGTGATCCGCCCACCTCGGCCTCCCAAAGTGCCCAGATTAAAGGTGTGAGCCACCGTGCCTGGCTGAATCTACTTTATTAATGTAAATTTTATGAAATCTAAATAGAAATCAAGTATTTCTGATACAAATTTAGTGTCTGAATTGACATGGCTGTAAAGTGTAAAATCCATGCCAAATTTGGAAGACTTAGTACCCCCAACATGTAAAATATCTTAATAATATTTAGTACTGATTTTGTGTTGAAATGATAATGTTTTAGATATTATCTAAATAAAATATACTATTAAGTTAAAAGAAGTTGGACAACTCAAAATTCAATCAAATTGTAGAATATCAACATTTAGTCCCATTGTAGCCATGTTCTCTTTGGCCCTGATTTCAAGAATGAGGTTATAATACTCTATCTAGTTATATATTATATAGCTCTCTACATAAATATAACATATACAATAAATTTATTATGTAATATTATATATAATATAACCTGTTCTTAAAAACTGAATAATCCAGGGCCAATTTTTCTATTCTATTGTGATAACTCAAGTGTGCATTTTAAGTTAGTCACCACATATAATTCATTGTAAAGCATACTCAGTTTTAAAACACATCCTGTCCTGAAGAAACTTCCCTGAACTTAGTCAGTGTCATAGGTTTGTGCTCGGAATCTATTTCTTGAAATGGATTTTAGGACTAGAAGAGCAATCATAAATCTTGAAGGTAAGAACTCTGTAAGTGTAGCAGGACGAGCCACAGACAAAACCCTTCAGACACCAGGTTAAAGAAGGAAGATGCTTTATCCGGCCGGGAGCGTCCGCAGATTTGCGTCTCAAGAACCAAGCTCACTGAAGAAAGAGTTCCTGGCCCTTTTAAGGGCTTATTACTCTAAGGGGTCCACGTGAAAGGGTCATGATAGATTGAGCAAGCAAGGGGTACTGACTAGGTGGGGGTGGTGAGCAAGGCAAGTATTTCTCTGTACCATTGTCTGTGATCTATAGATAGCACAAGCGGTTAGGGTGGTGGTTAATCTTTAACCTACAGGCCTGGCCAGTGGCGCCGATCAGTCTGTTATTTTTCAGTTTTTACTTCCTCCTTTTCTTTGGACACAGGGGACTGTAGGAGAAATGGCCTCTCTCCTCATTAGAAGTGAACATCCTATTCCATGTGACCTGCAACTAGCCCCTAAGATGTTGGGATGCAAGGAAGTGGTATGTGCATGGATAAACAGTAGTTAAAGGAAGGTGAAATCCAAATATTCAGGGCTTAGAAATGTAGCTCCATTATCACAGAAGGCAAATGTGTATAGTGTTACAGGTAGTTAGATAGGCATGAATGAGGCAGGAGAGAGTTCTTCCCCCACCCACTAGGAATGTCAGGTGATGGTTCAACAATTATCACACTGCCTCGCTAAAAATGACAATTCGGTAGCCAGTGCCAGGGCACCAAAGAGAGACAATCTCCTGATGATCCACAGCTATTAACATTAAAGTGTTAACTGAATAGAGACGCCAGGGAGAAGAAACTTCTTGGGCATGCATGTTAACAGTCAAAATGGCTAAGTATGATCTTCCAGGGACACTCCACCGGAAAAGGGAAGAAAGCCTCAGATGGGCATGCCTACTACTTCCTAAAAACACTACCGCATGCTCAGTTCCCAAGGATAAAGAGGGGACTGCGCAAGCGGGAAGCCCATCCTAAGGGAAGAATCATGGAAAAGAGGTGAGCCAAAAAGTCCTAGGAGATCAAGGTTAAATGCTCTCTTTAACCTTCAGGCACCCTCTTGGATCTCTTCCAAGTGAACTTTCCTTTCTTTCCTGTTCTATAGCCTTTTTTTAAAAAAAACTTCCACTCTTGCTCTGAAACTCTCTTCGGTCTTGTTCTGCCTTGTGCTCCTCAGTAGAATTCTTTCTTCCGAAGAGGCAAAAATTGAAGTTGTTGCAGACGCATTAAGATACACTGCTGGTAACTTCGGGGAACTCTGATACCAGCCACCAGTAACATATAGTATGGGAAAATATAGTGGCCAAAGAGCATGACCTCTGACAACACATTGCACAGTCCTTTGATATCCTGAGTTCACTTGACAGCTGAGTTGAAGAATTTACTTCTCTCTGTTCTGCTGTTCTCTCTTCTTTTGGTGACAATTAAAAGTGGATTCAGAATAGACATTGTTTATAGTGTAGCTGAGGGAATGATAAAGAAATCAAAACGAAGTTGCACATAAAACTTTATCATGTTCATCCTCTACCTGATATTTTCCCAAGTTTCATACTACCTATAGCTGCCTGACATATATACCTATAGCTGCATGAAGTGACAGATCATATCATTTGGTAGTGACATGTTCTTTTATTTATAAATCTACCTGATAGCAAAAACCAGTACTCACATTCTACTTTATATTATATTTGCCTCGAATTTAGTTGACATGCTTGTATGATTATTCTTCCAGAAGAATGTTAAAATAAAATTTTTAGTTTCAAAGCAAAAGATATTAGTAAGTGTCGGGTTTTAAGGAAGTTCAAAAAATATCTTTCCTGATGGGGACAACACGTTTAAGCAGATGGTAATAAATAATATCATCCTTGCTGTGCACGGTAGCTCACACCTACAATCCCAGCACTTTGGGAGGCCAAGACAGGAGGGCTTGAGCCCGGGAGTTGGAGACCAGCCTGGGCAACTTAGTGAGAAATCATCTCTACTTAGGAAAAAAAAAAAAAAGAAAAAGAAAATGAAAAAATTACATGACCATGGTAGTGCCAGCTACTCTACTACTCAGGAGACTGAGGTGGGAGGATATCACTTGAGCCCAGGAGTTCAAGGCTGCAATGAGCCGTGAGTGCACCACCGCACTCTAGCCTGGGCAACAGAGTGAGAAAACAACAAAAAAAAAAAAAAAAAAATTCGCCTATATTGCAAGCAAAGACCAGATGAAAAACCATGGATTAGATGTTATAAAATAACGAGTTTTCGAAAACTAGATCCCGTAATTAGACATGCCTAGCCAGTTACTGACAGTGCTGGAAAACCATAGGTGTCTGGACGCATAGCCAATTTGCTGTTGAGTTTATTGCGGAAAACTTTTTAGATAAACAGATGCCAAACAGAGAGAAAGGGAAGATGCGGGGGTCACTTGTGCCCATTTTCTTAGCCAAAATTCACCCCTCAAACAATACACTCTTTCTTCCATGGGTAAGTGAAGTGGCCAGAGATGGCAGGCATGTGACAATAATGAATACTCCCTTCATATTGGAGGACAAAAGAGCAGAACTATGGTTTCTCTTTCAACAGTGGAAATATAAAATAAATATACATTGTACTTATGTTTAAATTTTGAGTGCCTTTACATACTTATGTCTTTTTATCAATAAAATAAAATTGTATCTCTAAATTAAGTCAGGTTACCTGACCTTAAAAATTAGTTAAAATATGTCTGTTGAACCATTTAGGCCTGCCACCTATATTGAGTTTCACTTTTACCAAATTTTGATTATTTATGGTTAATGATAGTTTGGGTCTTCTTTTTATTCCTCTTGAATCATTTGTAATTTATGTTTTCCTAAATATTACCACACCAGCTTGATCATAAAATTTATTAGCATAGAGTTGTTGCATATAATATTTTTCCATAATTCTTTTAATCTCTTCGTATCTCTGGTCTCTTGTTCACATTTTTGTCTTGACTTACACTTATTTACAAATTCTATAAACTAAACGCCATTTACTTTATTATTCTGTGTATTCTCAGTGTCTAGACCTTGGTTCATGGTAGGAACTTAATACATATTTGTTGATTATATTTGTTTTCAAAACTATATTCTAGCATCAGTTAAGAAAGATGAGACAAGTTTGTTCTGTATGCTTTGGCATTGGCAAGCCTCTCATAAAAGAAACATAAGATTTCACACTGATTATTCATCCTACATTGTGTACCTGCCAAGTACTATTGTTAAAGGCAAAAATAATTCTAGCAATAGGGATATTGTATGAGAAAATGGATTTGATGATAAAATATTTATGAAACTACTACAATTGTGACAATACAGATAATTTATTTTGTTGTTTGCTTCATGTATTGGTGTTGAGAATAGACCCAGCATACAAGTGGAACATTTTTCTTTCTACTTTTCATTGAGAATGTTAAAATGAAAGTCCCCAATGTTTTATCTCACATATGCAAGTTGTTTTGTGGAATCATAGTCTGAATACACTAGTTATGTTTTTCATATTTCCCTTCTCTGTGTTTTTCTTGTTGATACCATTTTCTTACTACCCACTCTTTTTTATAAACCATAATTTGGGATTGAAGTCGGTAAAAATTTAGGATAGGAAAGGGTTGTCATTAAGCTACTAGAGTGATGAGAAGTAGAAAGAAAGAAAAAGGGAAAAATTGAGTTAAAAATCCCAGATCACTTAAAATTCAGTGCTAGGTGTCTCCCATAGACACGCAGGTGTATAAAAGACTGATCCTAAAGTGCTACAGATCAGGAACTGTAGGTGAGATCCATAATTAATTTTACTGTGGTATGAGTTGTATGTTATTGAGTTCCAAACTCACCTTCCATTCTCTACTTTTTGAGGCTGGAGTTGGGGCTCTTCACTACATTTCTGCATTACTCCATAGCTCTGTGTAAGACCCTCTAGAAGAGCAGCCAGGCAGAGACAGCAAGGCTGGTGGAAGGAGATGAGACTTGCTTTTTCCTGTCGGTTTCTTGCAGAATTCCTGTCTGTCTCATGTGGAATTCCTGTCTGTCTGTGGTCTCTGTTCACACATCAGCAGCACTTCTTCATTGTAGTAGCAATGAAGATCCTTCCCATAACAGTAGCTGAATCCAATTTGCAGTTTTTCTAACATCTTCAAAAACAGCCTCATTTTTCTCCATTCCATATAAACCAGCACCAGCCAAGCAATGGCTTCCCTGTAAGCTGTAAGGGGCCCCATATAAAGATACATTTTAATAATTCCAATCTCTTTCCTTTGTTCCCTCTACCCTAGGAGTGGTTTCTATAGTTGCTTCCTATAGTTGCTACCTTTGTGAAACTTTACATTTCTCTTAGATACCTAAATAACAACTTCGTACAAAGTTTAAAATTTTTTCATACTAAATTCTTCCTATTAAACATAAGCAGGGAAATAGAAATTCCTTGTAAAATAAAATACAAAAAATTAAATCATCTCTGTTTATATGATTGTTGTGATTTTTTTTCTTTCTTCTTAATGGACGCTGACTAACAGAAACACCAGTACAGTTGTTAAGGGAATTTGTCTATCGCTTTATTTGTTTTAATTATATCATGAGCCATCCTGTTGTGATGAATATGTGGATTTCAGAGTCATATAAATCAGAGTTCCACCAGGCTTCATTAATTCCATGGAGTGAGATTTGGGGAGGGTTATCTTAACCTTTCTGAGCTTCAGTCTCCTCAACTGAAAATAACATCTACTTCATAGGTCTATGACGATTAAATAGGATGATGTTTGCAAAACATGCAGAATGCGCTCAGTAAATGGTATAGATAATCTTAGTGATGAAGATTGTGATCAAGGAACAGTGGTAAGTTTCAAATCATCAGAAGTGAAATTTGCTTTTAACTTTTATATTAGGTTCAGGGGTTGATATGGTTTCACTGTGTCCCCACCCAAATCTCATCTTGAATTGTAACTCCCACAATTCCCACATGTTGTGGGAGGAACCCAGTGAGAGGTGATTGAATTATGGGGTGGGTCTTTTCTGTGCTGTTCTTGTGATAGCGTATGAGTCTCATGAGATCTGTTGGTTTTAAAAACAGGAGTTTCTCTGCACAAGCTCTCTCTTTATCTGCCATCCACTTAATCTGTGACTTGCTCCTTCTTGCCTTCTGCCATGATTGTGAGGCCTCCCCCGCCATCTGGAACTGTAAGTCCAATTAAACTTCTTTCTTTTGTAAATTGCCCAGTCTTGGGTGTGTTTTTATCAGCAACATGAAAACGGACTAATACATGGGTACATGTGCAAGTTTGTTTTATAGGTAAATTGTATGTCATGGGGATTTGATATACAGATTATTTCATCATTCAGGTAATAAGTGTTGTACCTGATAGGTAATTTTTCAGTCCTCACTTTACTCCCACCCTCTACCCTCAAATAGGCCCTGGTGTCTTTTGTTCCCTACTTTGGTCCATGTGTATTCAATGTTTAGCTCCCATTGTAAGTAAGAGCATGTGGTAGTTGGTTTTCTATTCCTGTGTTAGTTTGCTTAAGATAATGGCCTACGGCCTACAAGCTTCATCCTTGTGGCTACAAAGTATGATCTCTCATACTTTTTAATGACTGTATAGTATTCCATGGTGTCTATGTACCAGATTTAAGCTTTTGAATCTAGTTTAATTGCTTTAAGACCTAAAATTCTAAAATCTGGAGGTATTGATATATCAAAGTTACAAAATTAGTGACAAACCTCAGACTCCTGATTATACCTAGAAACTTTGATCATACTTTTCCACCAGAATCTCCCCAGTAACATGTGATTTCACTCAAGTTTATTATTCCATAGTGGAACCCTGACAGATAACACCATGTTAAACATTGACTGAGTTAATTTTCAAAGATTGCAATGCTGTATAGGGAAGTAAAAGTAAATCATGAAATTTATAAAATTAAAAACAAATTACTTTAATGATAAAAATAATTTTCCAAGGGGGAATATGCATTTACACATTATGTGTAGATAACTTATTTTTCAGAGGAGTAGTGGAGTATTTTGTTTAGATAATAAACTTGGCATCAGACTGCTTGGGCTCAAATCTAGACAATACCCTTGCTAGCTCTGTAAACTTGGGTGATTTACATAATTTTACCATGTCTCAGTTCTCTAATTTATAAAATGAGGATAGGCAGTTTCTAACATGTGGTTTTAAGAGGGTGATTACAAAGAAATCAGTTAGAACATTGCTTGTCATACTGAAGAAAATGTGTTCTCTTTTTGATCAAATTTAACATTCTTTCACATAGCAAGAGGCCACTGAAAATATTTCATGTTCTTGTCTTTTTGGCACTAAAAAATACATAGCTTGAGTTTTCAGGAAACTTCAAGTAATTACTTTTTAAAAAATTACTTTCACTACTTGTAATTTATAAAACACCAGGCTAGCACCTGAAATGCAACTGCCACTTTTCTGCCATCTCCTAGCACCACACTGTAATAACTCTGAATTATATAGGATTGGAATTATATATGAAGTGTTCCTCAATAACTAAACTTTGTCCTGTAATTAAAACAGACATTCAGGTGAATTGGAGGGTGAAGAATTGTCTGGTCCATTAAATTAGTCTGGTGCTATTTCTTACCCTCTTCACTTGAAATTTTCTATGTAATACCCCTTGACTAAGAAATAATCATTCCTAGTAAGAGGAAATTGATCACAAATATGTTCTACTTGTGAGGAAAGCAATAGAAACAAAAACTCAGTTAATAGTGAGCCACATCTTGGGGAAAATATATTCAATTGCTTTGACCACTATAAACGAATCTGAACAGAATTCTGACTTATCTTTGGAAAGATGGTTGATCTCAGCTTAATCACAAAAAGGAAGACAGTGATAAAAGAGTAGGGGGAATGCTGAAATGAGTTTTTCCAGAGCACAGAAGTAGGTAAAGTTGATTGATAGCTAGTGCTACCCTCAGTGTAAGACTCCATCAATATAATTAAATTAAAAGTGAAGAGTTGGTTTGGAATTTTCTCATCACTTCTCAAAATCACAAGGGCATCTGTTAACAAAGCTGCTTTCTTACATGCAAGAAAGTTCAAGGGAATTGAAACACAGAGACCAGAATTATGAGACTATCGAACTCTTTTGTCTTTATTATATTTAATCAAGTCTCGGCTTTAAAGCATGGAAGTAACAATATAAAGGTCACATTTCAGATGAGCAAGCACTCTGAGAGTTTTTAATCTGATTTTGGATTTAACCAAACAACTTACAAGTCATTTAGAAACTAAATTCCTTCCATTCATTCAAAAAACATTAATTAAGCACGTATTATGTTTCAGGCTAGGTGCTGTGGCTACAGAGTAAGAAATTATTTAGAAAATTTTCAGTGATATTTCAGAAATATACAAGGTGTAATTTCTTAGAAATATGTGAGTTTCTGTCATTGGGTGCAATAAAACATAAAACTATCTCTACAAGAACAAAATGAGAAAATAAAGCAAAATAGCAGTATGTGAGAGCAAATTAGAGGTATTCAATGACTATTACTTTGCTATCAGTCAACGGTAGGGTGAAGTTACTTAAAAAAGTAATACGATTTCAGGGTGAATTAGAATGTCAGTAGCAGCTTCCTGCTGGTCTAGTGGTTAGGATTTGATCTCACTGCTACACCCCCAGTTTAGATTCCAAGTCAAGGAAATCTTTCTTGAAAAGAAGTCAAGAACATATTGTAATAGTTTTCTCCTTGTTTAGAGTTACACTGTGGGCTGAAAACACATGTAAGTAATCCATTTGATTCTATGTTTTCCACTTTAAGAACAATCATGTCAATATATGAGTCTAACATTGCAACTACTGTAACTGAGCAAAACTTGAGACTTGTGAAAGGTAAAAATGTGTGCCCTAATATTTTTGCCCTACGTGAAAGAGTGATTGAACTTCATTGACTCTCGAGGGAAATAATGAGGGAAATTTATAGCAGTTAGTTAATGTTGAGCTTAGCTACTTTTTTTTTTTTTCGGAATTCAGGCAACACTTCAGCTGCTGGGAATGATCTTCTGCGACGACTTTCTGCTCCTTTGTAATCTTCCTAAGCTGAATACAGTCTCTTCACTCAAAAGTAAGTCCCCTCCCTGGGGATAGCTCAAGTCTAATGGTCAGTTGATAAGGTAAGAAGAACCCTCCTACGTTCGTTTGCTCAAGTCGGGGCAACTTAAAAGGCCTATCTCAGCTCCAGATGTTCCTAACAGAGGTCTCTTGCAACCACAGCTAAACTCCTGCCACTGCCCAGTCCTACTTCCTTCACTCCCCTAGAGGTGTTGATGTAGGGGTTGCCTTTCAAAAAACCTGTAGTCAAATCTCCCTCTCAGAGTCTTATTTCTGGGAATCCAGCTTAAGACATGGGAAGATATGAATTCGGCATTAGGAGAAGCTTTCTTACAAGTAGAATTGCCTCAACGGTATGAACTCTAGAGATTGCTGAGAGGTGACAACGTGCTAGCAGCTCTGGCTGGCTCTTGGCGCCTCCTTGGCCTCAGTGTCCACTCTGGCCATGCTCCAGGAGCCCTTCAGCCCGCCACTGCGCTGTGAGGGTCCCTTTTTGGGATGGCGGAGGCCAGAGCCGGCTCCCTCTGCTTGCAGGGAGGTGTGGAGGAAAAGGCGCGGGCGGGAAACGGGGCTGCGCACGGTGCTCGCGGGTCAGCGCGAGTTCCGGGTAGGCGCGGGTTCAGCGGGCCCCACAGGCGGAGCAGCCGGCTGGCGCCCCACCCCTCCTCCCCCCGCAGTGAGGGCTTAGCACCCGCGCTAGCAGCTGCGGAGGGTGCGCCAGGTGCCCCAGCACTGCCGGCCCGCGCCTCAGCCGCCTCCCTTGGGGCAGTGCTCAGGGCCCGCAGCCCGCCATGCCCAAGACCCTTCCTACCGGTGGGCTCCAGCGCCGCCGGAGCCTCTGCCTCCCTGACGGGCGCTGCCCGCTGCTCCATGGCGCCGGGTCCCATTGACCACCCAAAGGATGAGGAGTGCGGGCTTGCGGCAGAGGACTAGTGGGCAGCTCCGCCTGCTAGCATGGCGAGATCCACTAGGCGAAGCCAGGTGGGTTCCTGAGTAGGGTGGGGACTTGGAGAACTTTTATGTCTAGCTAAAGGATTGTAAATGCACCAATCAGCACTTTGTGTCTGGCTCAAGGTTTGTAAATGCACCAATCAGTGCTCTGTGTCTAGCTAATCTAGTGGGGACTTGGAGAACTTTTGTGTCTGGGGACTTGGCGAACTTTTGTGTCTAGCTCAAGGTTTGTAAATGCACCAATCAGCACTCTGTGTCTAGATACAGGTTTGTAAAAGCACCAATCAGCACCCTGTCAAAATGGACCAATCAGCACCCTGTCAAAACACCAATCAGCTCTCTGTAAAATGGACCAATCAGCAGGATGTGGATAGGGTCAGATAAGGGAATTAAAAGCAGGCTGCCTGAGCTAACAGTGGCAACCTGCTGGGGTCTCTTTCCACACTGTGGTAGCTTTGTTCTTTTGCTGTTTACAATAAATCTTGCTGCTGCTCAGTCTTTGGGTTCCCGCGGCCTTTGTGAGCTGTAACACTCACCGTGAAGGTCTGCAGCTTCACTCTTGAAGCCAGCGAGACCACAAAGCCACCAGAAGGAAGAAACTCTGGACACGTCTGAACAGCAGAAGGAACAAACTCGGGATACACCATTTTTAAGAACTGTAACACTCACCGCCAGGGTCCGCAGCTTCATTCTTGAAGTCCGCGAGACCAAGGACCCACCAATTCAAAGCAGAAGGAAGTGACCATGATCTGAGGTTGGTGAAGAGAGAATTCTTATATCATAAGGAGTTGGATTGAATGATTTTATGATTTTAAAAGCTTCAAAGGCTTTAACTCTGATTCTATACTATGTAAAATAATGCAGTCAATCTGTTTAGAAAGTCTATCTCTGTGATGTGTCTTTCACCTAAGCACAGGTGACTTATTAGAGAAAATAATTCTTTGTACATCTTGGACCCATACTCAACTCCTGGAAAAGTATATAACCTATAGCTTGGCCCAAGATTCCCAAAACTAACAACAAAAGACTACAGAAAGAAGAGTAATTAAATATACAAAGGCAAAATATTTGGTTTTCCTAATCTTTTGAGTTACATCCCTGGTTGTACAGGATCAACAACCTTCAGAAGCCAATCAGCCCTCTTGTGTTATCACTAGACCATGTTGACAGTGTCAAGCTCACCTTTAATGCTGAAGAGTCTAGACAATTTTTTTTTTGGCTGCCAGGCGTCCTTCCCTTTTCTCATGTATCGTGATGATAAACTTACAAGGTAGAGTTTGACTCTCACTGTTAAAATCCCAGATATTTGCTTCCTCAATCTCTCTTGTAGTAAAAGCATGAGAATTTGTTCCAGGTACCACCAACCGAATTCACCTACCCCAGACTATAATCCAGAAATTATTTCTGGGTCTGTTTAAAATATGGATCATAGCAGCACCAGAAGTTGTGTGTAGTTTCCAGGGAGAGTAGTATTATTGGTGTTAATGGCTCTCTAATTGATTAGTGGAGCTTAAATGACAAGCTACATCTAGTCCTGAGAAATGGTAGCAGCAGAACCTTTTCTGACTAAGTATCCTCTCAGCCTAATGCTTTACCTCTTGAGGGAATTCTGTGAGCTAACAAAAATATTTTTAAGAAACATATTTTTCTGCTTTAGCCACTCAGAGTGAATCTGGATTGGTTATAGGATCTTGCTAGATTTGAAGACAGTGAAAATCTAGCTAGTGTCATGAGATAGAACTCTGGGTGTTCACAGCACAGACTTAAAAAAATAACTAATGAAAATCACCCTGGTGATAACCTGGAGAAAAAGAGCCTTTGAAAATCACAGGGACTACTGCCATGGAACTCTGTGAAAAAGATAAATGATATAAGAATTGCGGGGTTTGGTGGTTATTTCTAGTGATAATCCATACCTTAAAGGAATAGAAAAACTGGATATCTTAAAATCTAAATTCAAAACTTTGCCTGAAAATCATGGGCATCCTGTGATAGTGCTGTCAGTGCTTAATAACAGGTATTCTCACTCAACTTCAAATTCACTTCTACGTTCTTTTCTTTGACAGTTAGTTTAACACTTAGCAAACCATCTTTCTGCTTTGCCAGTTGGCTCCCAAGTAGGCTATGTTAGCAGTGAACACTTAAGAAAATGGGAAGGCTGGAGGAGAAAGAAGACACTTGTTTCTTTGTTTGTTTCTCATTTCTGTCAACATCACTCAGCCCCACTTTTTCATCCTTGCTATGGTTTGAATGTCTCCCACAAAAGTTCATGTGTTGGAAACTTAATAGCCAATGTACCATATTAAGAGATAAGAGAAGATGATTGATTCATGGATAAAGCTATTACCCTCGGGATTGAGTTAGTTCTCCAGAAAGTAGATTGTTATAAAAGTGAGCTGGGCTTGCTTTTGCAGTCTCTTTCACATGCATTTGCTTGTCTTTCTGCTTTTTCACCATGTTATGACACAATATGAAAGTCCTACCCAGATGCTACCACCATGTCTTTGGACTTCTCAGGCTTCAAAACCATGAGTCAAATAAACTTTTATTTATAAATTACTCAGTCTCACATATTCTGTTATAACAATAGAAAACAAACTAAGACAGAAAATTGGTACCAAAAATTGGGATTGTTGCTATAACAGATACCTTAAAAAGTGGAAGCAGCTTTGGATCTGGGTAATGAGTAGGGGCTGGAAGGGATTGGAGAATCAGCCTAGAGAAAATCTGTATTGCTATAAACAGAACATTAAGGACTATTTTGGTGAGGACTCAGAAGAAGACTAGACCAGCGTGCACAGGATGCAGAAAAAAACAGTCAAAGGAAATTACTTTCCAGCCTTAAGACTAAACATTGTTTGGTCTGTTGAGTTTTGGACTTAGTTGGCCTGTTATTCTTTTCTGCTTACCTATTTCTCCCTTTTGGAATAGGAATGCCTATCCTATTCCTGTCCCACCATAGTATTTTAAAAGTAGATAACTTGTTTACATGTATAGGCTAACAGCTGGAAGGAATTTGCCTCAAGGTGAATCATGCCTTGAGTGTCACCCATATCTGATTCATTGAGACTCTGGAATTTGGACTTTCGAGTTTTTGCTGGAAGAAGTTCAGACTTTTTGGGCTATTGGAATGGAATGAATGTATTTTACACTGTGAGAAGGACATAAATTTGGGGAGCCAGAGGTGGAATTCTGTGATTTAATGTGTCCCCCAAAAGAGTATGTGTTGGAAACTTAGTTGCCAAATTAACAGTATTAAGAGGTGAGCCCTTTAAAAGGTGATTGTATCATGACGGCAGAGCTTTCCTGGATGAATTTATGTCATTATCTTGGGTGTAATTTAGTTCTTGTGGGAGTAGTGAATTACTTATTGTGAGAGTAAGTTAGCTCTTGAGAGAGTTGGTTATTTTAAAAGTAAGTTCACCTTGCTGTTTTTCGCAAGTGCTTTTTTGTGCTTTTGCTTTTGTGTATGTTATGAAAAAGTATAACACAAATGGTCTTACGATTTGCTGCTGCCATGCCCTTGGAGTTGCCAGTCCCTAGAATCATAAGCCAAATAAACTTTTTAAAAGTACATGAATCTCATGAATTCTGTTATAGCAAAGGACTAAGATAATTCCAACAATTCTCAGTTATTCCTGTATCAGCAATTTAATCCAATTTGCATATTTTCAACATCTGCAGAACTGAACTATTGTACTTTCTCATAAACACAGGAGGAGCTAGCCAAAATGGCTCTGGAAAACAGTTCTATTGAAAAACTAATTCTCCTTAGCCTTACTCAAATCCATTTTGCTCTCTCCTGCTCTAGAACTAGAAACAGATTGCAGGTTAGAGTGTATTCCAAGAAGGCACTTATATAAGCCAAGTTATAAAGAGTAATATTTCCCCTCCCCAAGTTACAAGATTTTGCTAATTTTAAAATACAGAAAAGTGTAAAGAGTACTTTGTGAATGAATTCTGATGTGTTAGCTCCAGGAAGTAGCAAACTTAAAAGTGAGTCCATTTATCAAAAATTTTGGATTCAATGTGTTAGCTCAGGTATCTTCAAGGGGTTCTTACTATTTCATCAGTTGGATTTTCTAAAATCCAACTGGACATGATTGCACATACAAAATAAATCTGAAATATAAAAAATTAATCCTAATATGGTATCAAAAGGCTTTCCTTTATTGATCACATTAATTAGCTGGTGATTTCAGTCAAAGCTTCTGATCAAGGTAGGGACTCAGGTATCTGATATACATGTATAATATCAGATCAGAAGTAATTTTTTAGATTTTCCAAAGATGATTTCCTTAATGAGGATTCTGGAGTTGATGGGAATGTTAATATGTCTAGTCTGAAGCAAAATTCAAGTTGCAATATGTTATAATAGCCACTGAAATAGAACTACCTCCCTTAGTGGGGCCCTTAAATACTAGAGGCCCCACATAACAAATTTGGGATTGTGGTTTTAACTCACTGTTAACTGACCCGAATGCCTGAGTAACGCCCAGCAAAAGAAGTTCTTCAGGTGGTCCAGTGTGTAGGACAAGCTCCTCTGCTGCTTGGCTTTTAGAATATAACTGATTCAAAAATAGTCACAATGTTTGTGGCAGATCTGGGTGCTATATTGGGTCTTTTCACAGAATCGTAGCAGTGATTGTAAATTGGGATAATGTCACAGCCATGCTATTTTTGCTCAACTATTTTTTGCTATTGCTATTACACATATTAAAGACCAAAATACGGGACATATTATAGATCAACAGGCAACACAGATATTCTCTCTTTGCCCCACTAAATCCTAAAGTTAAACATTCCTAGACGGGTCCACCATGAAATGTTAGTGGTCTTTGGGAGATTAAGCCCCTGTACATCCTAAGAATACAAGTAAACTGCAATACTAGATGGTTTACATTACTAATTCATTTATATCTTACTTACATTGAAGCCTTAGGAGTTCCTTCCGACTAGTTGTCTGAGAAGAAAAATGTTGAACCTTCATTTACACCCATGTCTGTATATTTGGCACCAGGTCAGGAAAGGAGTAGAAAAACATTTAAACCACCCAAAATGGTAGTCTTGAAGAATGGCGGGGAAGGAAAATACCGCCTTAGATGAGAACTTGAAATGGTTCTATTTTGTCTAAAAGGGGATTTGGCTCATGTTACGGGTCTACAATATTTTGTGTGCAGTTGTAAAAATAAAGAATGAAACATTTGTATTACTTTTTTGTTGTTTTATATGTATGCATTTTAGCTAATTTGCTTTTTGTTCCTTATCTTTTATGTGAAGTGTGTTGGTGGTTGTGAAATTTATATTTTGGCTCACATATCACATATGAGAGGTTTTTGTATTCTTGGGTGAAGTCATGACATTACTCAGTGATCCTGAATTTGGAGATAGATATAATTACTGATTGGATTTTGGGAAGAGGATAAGAGTATTTTTCAGTTGCATTACATTAATTTTTTTATGTTTAATTTTTATAGGTACACAGTTGTACATATTTACTGGATACATGAAATATTTTGATACTGATATGAACATACAATATGTAATAATTACTTTAGGGTAAATGGAGTATCCATCACCTCAAGCATTTATAATTTCTTTGTTTTATGAATATTCCAATTATATTATTTTAATTATTTTTAAATATACAATCAATTATTGTTGACTGTAGTCACCCTGTTTCTCTATCAAATACTAGGCCTTATTAATTCTATCTAACTATATTTTTGTACCCATTAACCATTCCCACTGCCCCACACTAGCCTTGCCAGCCCTCTGGTAATCATTATTCTACTCTCTATCTCCATGAGGTTGATTGTTTTAATTTTTAGCTCCCACATGAGTGAGAACATGCGAAGTTTATTTTTCTGCATCTGGCTTATTTCACTTAACACAGCGTCCTCCAGTTCCATCTATATCATTGCAAATGACAGACTTTCATTCTTTTTTAAGGGTGGCTAATACTCCATGGTATATATGTATAATCTGTCAATGGGTTCTTCCTGGGAAGTGTGGGAATCCTTGGTTTTTGTTTACCTTGGAAGAAATAATTCAGCTAAGAGATGTATAGCAAGGGTTAAGTAGCAGAGTGTATTGAAGGAGGATAAAGTACATCCTACAGAGGAGTAGAAAACAGCTCTGGGCTGGTTCAGCTGAAAAAATAGCAGTGTTTATTTAAGGAGACAGTACACTCTGAAAGATGAGACAGAGTGGACAGCTTGAGAGAATGAGCCAGGAGTAGCTAGTGCTAGGGGCTCTCTTTATGAGTAATTTACATTATTATTCACGTAGGGGCATGAGGGAGTGTCACTTACAAGCATGTTTAGGGAGATTCATTTGAGAATGCATGTTCTGTAGTTGTGCATACTAGAACACATACGTGTGTCTCATTAGCTTAAAATCTCCACCTAGGGGTGTGTTTTTTACTATTTTAATGAGCAGAAGACTACTGTAGGATGAGTTTTTGGAGGATCATGCATGCTTGTTAGTGGGGAAAACCTCTAGCATGGTTATCTCCAGCTAGGACCTGAGAAGTCCCCTTCAGGGCTAGAAGAACCTAACTGCAAGGCCAGATGTAGGTACTGTAACCATTGTCCTTTTTGCTAACTGTCAGTGGGCAGCATCTCCAGGACTTCTTTTCCCAGAGGGCTCCCTTTCCTGCTCATTTTTGGCTACCTGCCTACTCTAACAACACCACATGGGAGATAAAGTTAATACCCAAATCAATCTCCCTGAAGGCTCAGAGGTTAGGGGTTTTTGAGAATAGTTAGGTGGGCAAAGGACTATGGAATGGGTGCTGCTAATTGGTTGGGGATGAAATCATAGGGATGTGGAAAATAGTCCTCCTGCATTGAGTCAGTCTCTGGGTGGGGAGGGGGTGTTCACTATTAGGTCATGAGTCACAAGTCCAGGTGGAATTAGTCTTCAGAAATGCAAAATCTGAAAAGATATCTCAGAAGGCAAATCTTAGGCTCCACAATAGTGATGTTATCTAACATTAGACATCATTAGAGAAGGTAAAAATCTTGTGATCTCTGGAACAATGGCCGGTTGTCATTTGCTTACACCTAGATCTTAGCAGAATTCAGGTCCCTCTCATAATCCTAACTTTGTGAGCTTACATTAGCTGTCCTCCCTCCCTC
>NW_012105154.1:772821-797809 GCF_000951045.1 Mandrillus leucophaeus
GGGTGTCTGCCACCATGCCTGGATAATTTTTGTATTTTTAATAGGGATGGGGTTCACCATGTTGACCAGTCTGGTCTCAAACTCCTGACTCCAGGTGATCTGCCCATCTTGGCCTCCCAAAGTGCTGGGTTTGCAGGTGTGAGCCACTGTGCCTGGCTGGCCTTTCATTAATTTTACAAAGAAGTTTAGTTTTGGTGAGGGCTGTTAGCATCCTTGCTTTAAGGTTAAACTGTAAACTAAATTTCTTCCAGAATCAGCTTGACCTATGCCCAGGAATGACTAAGGACAGCTTGGAGGTTAGAAGCAAGATGGAGTAAACTATGTCAGATTTCTCTTACTGTCATAATTTTGTGAAGGCAGTTTCATATGTGCGACATTTTCTTTTTTCATTTTTCTGTTGATAGACACTTAGGTTGCTTCTTGGCTGTTGTGAATAGTACTGCAATAAATATGGGAGTGCAGATATCTCTTCAGTATACTGATTTTCTTTCTTTTGGGTATATACTTAGCAGTAGGATTGCTACATCATATGGTAGTTCTATTTTAGTTTTTGAAGAACCTTCCCACCGTTCTCCATAGTGGCTATGCTAATTTACATTACCACCAACAATATACAAGGGTTTCCTTTTCTCCACATACTCACCAGCATTTGTTATTGTCTGTATTTTGGATAAAAGCCATTTTAACTTGGGTGAGATGGTATCTCATTGTAGTTTTGATTTGCATTCCTCTGATGGTTAATGATGTTGAACACCTTTTAATATGCCTGTTTGCCCTCTATGTGTCTTGTTTTGAGAAATGCCTATTCAGATCTTTTGCCTATTTTTTGATTGGATTATTATATTTTCTCCTGTTGAGTTGTTGGAGCTCCTTATATTCTGTGTATTATCTATTCACTTTGTTGATGATGATGATGATGATGATGATTATTGCTGTGTGGAAGCTTTTTAACTTGGTATGGCTGTATTTGACCACTGTTGCTCTGACTGTGCTTGTGGGGTATTACTCAAGAAATCTTTGCCCAGTCCAATGTCCTGTAAAGTTCCCCAGTGTTTTATTTTAGTAGTTTCATAGTTCAAAGTCTTAAATATTTAAGTCTTAAATATTTGATAATTAAATATTTAATCCATTTTGATTTGATTTTTGTATATGGCAAGAGATAGGGGTCTGAATTCATTCTTCTGCATATAAATACCTAGTTTTCCCAGCACCATTTATTGAAGATACTGTCCCTTCCCTAGTGTATGTTCTTGTCACCTTTGTCAAGTGTTCACTTGACATGAGTGAACTTGAATGGACTCACTGCAGATGTATGGATTTCACTCTGTTCCATTGCATTGGTTTATGTGTCTGTTTTTATGTCAATACAATGCTGCTTTGTTTACTATAGCTGTGTAGTACAGTTTGAAGTCAGGTAACATTATGTCAGAGAGTTAAATCATGCTAGGTGGCAATGTTTTTAAGTCTAAAGATGAAAAAAATGGAGTACTAGGAAATCAAAATTGTGAAAAGTATGAAATTCATCGTTTTTGTTTGTTTTTCAGCTCTAACCTTTATTTGGGGCTATTCTCACCTTTGAACATGCAGTCTGCTTTCTCCCATATGGCTGACATACCAAATGTCTACTTTCTCAATCCAGCTCGAAATTATGATGTTCCAGGGAGGTAACCAAGTTTCTAATAGTCAGATCCACTCACGTAGATTCTATCTGGGGAGATATTGAGGGGATAAAAGAAATTCCTTGAAGAATTCATTTTGGGTAGAGAGTGATGGCAGAGCTTGCAGCTATATTGAATTAGATAAGCGATAGTGACAGTGGCCATCACAGGACTCTGTGTCCACATGGTGGAATGTGAGGTTCAGCCTGAAGTTTCTGATCACTAGTGGTCCTGATGATCATATCTTTACTGGACCACCTCCAAAGTGAGGGAGGGCTAAGGCAACTAACTGTTTTGCCCATGTAAACTTCACACTTGTTTATCTGGTCTTCCAAATAAATTTATCGTACATATATACAGCTTATATTTCCCAGAGTTTGTTTCAGTTGTTTTCAACTTAGACCCCTAACTAGTATTTCACTGAATATTTGGAACATAAATATAGGCATAATCTGGAGGTCATTCCTTAGCCTATGTTATGATGAGTGAGGCAGGTCATGTGAAAACTCTGACTCACTACTGTCAGGTGAATCCAGAAGAAAATACTAAGGCATTTTCTCTCTTCTTCTTGTCTGATTCCTCTCCAGAACTAGCAATTCTATAAGGATGCACAGGTTTTCCGTCTGAATAAGTACCTTTCATATGCAGGTAAGGGAGACCAACACTGCTATTACCTTCTTAGGGATGAATCCCTGATTCTCTATCTCTCTGACTAGAAAACATCTTTTTGTTACATGTTTCCTTGAAAACTACATTTTCTTTCCTAATTATAATTATACTTGGTGCTAATTTTTTAGAAATTATGTCTTTATCCACTATAATTTGCAACACATGAGGACAGGGATCTTATCTGTGATGTCTTTAGTGTCTAAAGCAAAGCCATGCACAAAGTAGGTATAAAATAAATAGCTGTTGAGTGAATGAATAAAATGAATGCCTATTTGAATTAGTGCAGCTCTGTTAAATGAAAACATATCAGAAAGGATGAGGATAAGACTAATGATGTGGTGAGTCCAAAAATAAATGATTTAAAAAATACTAGGAAAAAATAGAAGTGTATAAAAAATATTCTCAAAAGTACCAGATGTTATGGGGGTTGATGTTATGGACTCTAAATTCTCAATTCCAGCATCTGTCTGCTCTTGAAATAACTTCTAGTCTAGTTCTGTGTAGATAGTAAAAGTAGTTGCAACGACTTTTGCAAGAAATTGTTTTTATATCCAATTCTTTTAATAAAAAAGATAGAGTAGATATATGCAGAAATAGATGTGGTTGGTTATGAAATGGACATGTTATCTTGTAATTACTCAATTCTGTGGATGGACTGCATATAAGAAATGTAATTGCAATGAGATACACAGAGTGATATTACTTATTTCTTGCTCAGTATTGCCTTTGAAGATATGTAGAGTTGCTAACAAATGACTGACTCTGGACCTGAACAGTGAAAGCCAGAGAATGAATGACATATCCGAGCAAGTCATGCTGATCACGTACAGTTATTTGGTTTTCTTTTGATCACTCTATTGTACAGTTAATGGATAGGGCTCCTAAAGGATGGAACATAGAAACAGGAAATATTTTCTTTGTTTCCTAGCTTTACATCATTTCTCCCTTTTCAGAAAACTGATGATAAAACAAAACAAAATGCCCCATGCAGATTTCATAACTTAGTTAAAGCAGTCAAATTGATTTTCAGAAAAATTTCATTTTATTCCGCAATACACTGTTGTTTGGCAAATGACTAAAGTTTTCACATTTGTCAGATAATCATTAAAATTGGGCTGTAGCTGTCATATGATCGCTATATACTGGAAGAAATTAACCCAGGAATTGTGATGGGAACAATAAGATCCAGGAATATTCTTCTACCCCTTCATCCAGAGTGCTGTCCGGGTATACATACTCAAATCTAAGGGATCTTTAATAACACTTCCTATGCATCCAGCTGTATGAGATATTTTAAAGCTGTGAAAACTATATCTGCCTCTCTACCTACTCAACCACCCAATATCATTACAACGTGCTCAAGACTGACCTGGCATGACACTCTCCCAGTTGTTAGATCTCTTTGTCACGTATCTGCATTCAGTGACATACTTGAAATACCAAATTTCCTTATACAGACAAATGAAAAATTCACTGATGTTTAAGATGTCACTAGGCAAATATCATTCATATATTTTCCAAATTAGAGAAGATAAAATAACATTTTAATTTTTCAGAACAATGTTTTAAATTACTTCTGTAGTTGTTTTTAGTTATAAGACAAGCAAAAGGCCCTGTGCTTTTTGCTTGAATGGGTTGACTCTGTGAGGAGGACTTGACAGTGCCCTTTTTCAAGAGGCAATGTTTGCAGGACTATTTATGGAGATGAAATCATACTTGCTAATTTCTATTTGAAGACATTCTTGAATTGCAAGTGCAGAGAAATGGATGCTTAGTTCTGTGTTTCTCAAGGATAGGTTACAGTTGTAGGGGCCAAGGGAAAAACTCCCTTCACCCTCTGAAAGCTTACTGAGAAATTAGCTCACAAAAGGCAGGTTAATTGGAGAAAAGGTATACAAATCTGTTCATGGAAAAAAAAAAAGCCAAACGCTGTGAAATATTTGAAAGAGGCTATTTATTTATTTATTTTGAGATGGAGTCTTGTTCTGTCACCCAGGCTGAAGTGCAGAGGCATGATCCCAGCCCGCTGCAGCCTCTGCCTCCCAGGTTCAAGTGATTCTCATGCCTCAGCCTCCTGAGTAGCTGGGATTACAGGCATGTACCACCACACCTAAATTTTTATTTTTATTTTTGTCTTGCTCTATCAGTCAGGCTGGAGTGCAGTGGTGCGATCTTGGCTCACTGTAACCTCTGCCTCCCAGGTTCAACTGATTCTCCTGCCTTAGCCTCCTAAATAGATGGGATTACAGGCACCCGCCAGAGTGCTCAGCTAGTTTTTGTATTTTTAATAGAGATGGGGTTTCATCACGTTGGCCAGGTTGGTCTCAAACTCCTGACCTCCAATGATTCCCCCCGACCTTGCCCTCTAAAGTGCTGGGATTACAGGCATGAGCCACAGCACCCAGCCAGAAGTGTTTTATTCTGAACTAAATATGAGTAACTATGGCCAGAGGTGTAGTCTCAAGAAATCCTGAGAATTTGTGCCTTAGGTGGTTGGGTTACAGCTTGGTTTTTTTACATTTGGGGAAGACTTAAGACATTGATCAACATGTGTGAGGTTTACATTGGTTCAGCCTGGAAAGGTGGGACAGCTCAAAGTGGATTGCGTAAAGGTCATAGATGCATTCAAAGATTTTCTGATTGGCAATTGATTGAAAGAGTTTAATTATTATCTAGAGACCTAGAATCAATAAAGAGGATTGGATGGGTTAAGATAAGTGGTATAGAGCTGAAGATTCTTATTATGTAGATGAAGGCTCATAGCTGGCTGCCCTTACAGACTAAATAAAGATGGCAAATATTTCCTATTCAGGCCTTTAAAAGGTGTTAGACTCTCAATCTATTTAAGATTGGGAGGGCCTGGAAAGATCTAGTTATGTTAATAGAGATTCTTTATGGATGCAAATTTTCTACTATAAAAGACTGCTTTGCAGGACCATTTCAAAAAATGGCAAAGAAACTCATATTTGAGGGTAAAATATTTTGCTTTCCTTCTTTATCTGTCATGTGATGTTATACTAGAGTCAGGTTTGAATTTGGTATCTTATTACTACAAAGAACCTATTTTGTTTTAATGTTAATGCTGGTCAGTTGTGCCTGAACTCTGAAGGGAAGAGGGTATAATGAGGCATATCTGATCGTCCCTTCCCATCATGGCCTGAAATAGTGTTTCAGCTTTCTTTGGGTTCCCTTGGCTGAGATGGGTGTCCATTCAGTCAGTTGGATGGCTTATAATTTTAATTTTGGTCTATAAACCTATTAACATACACATGGCAAAGAACCACAGAATGATTACCCTTTTCCCCACAGGGGTTAAGAAGCTCATATACCATGTTGAGTTTACAGAAAGAATGGAGGCTTGGATCCTCACAAAAGAGGTTATGGTTGGAAACATTTTATGGGAAGAGGGAGAAGAATTCTGTTGAGGGCAATGAATGATTACTAGGGAGAATGAATGGTTAGGGAACAGAGGGTAACTTGTAAATAATGCTCGTGGAATTTGAATGATCCTCAGAGACAAAAATTATCTTATGAAAGAATCTGTTCAGGTGTGGTTACATTCTTGATGTTGTTTTCTGCAATAGGTAATAAAACAAGAGCAAGCAAAAGAAAAACAGTTGTTCTGTTTGTTAGGTCCGGACTTTAGGGAGATAAAGGAAATTTAGAGAAGAACCTCCTCCTGTGCTTCAGGACAGACAGTGGATTGAGGAACAATAGCTGGGAGAGTGGGTGGTGAGGTCAGAGAGATCATGAGCCTCCTTCTTTAGTTCAGCATGTCAAAATGCCGTTTTTTGGTGTATCACTCTCTTATTCCCAACATAGGTTATCTTATTTTAGTTTCTGAATTTGAGATATTTTTAATCAGTAAATTTATCAAATGTGGTAGAAATAGTTTTTCTCTAAAAAAGCTTATTAAATTGATAGTGTATTTTATAATCCAAAGTGTTTTAGAATCAAGGAAATAGGGTATGTAGATAGCAGTCAAAGATACTCGTCAAGTAATTGAATTATTAACCTTACAGGTGCTTTAGCAATTTAACCATTTTTATTTCTATGTTAAAGACCAATACATAATATGGAAAGTAGGCAGGAAGAGTCAGGAAATTTCTGATAATTTTACTTTCTGTCCTGCTTGTGGATGAATCTGATGGGAAATCAGCTGGGCATTAAAGTTTGTGCCACTTGTCAAAACCTATCCTGCCTCTCCCCACTCTTTTCCTAACACACCCCTCCCTCCAGTCTCAAATACATCCTTATTCAATCCGAATTTTATTTCAGACCTTCTTATGATCTGGCTCTTTTTCAAGTTGTCTAAACTAATGACTTTGTGATACTAGTCTTGAACAAATACCTCTGGCTTCTTAAATTACTAGTATATTTGCTCTCCCTGATATCTGGACATCAACTTTTCCAAAGTACTACCAATGTGGCATATTAGAAAACTTTTAGAATCTGCAACTGTGCTGGGTAAAAATGGCTTACAATGCAATATTTGCCTTTTTTTCATTAAGGCAAGCCTAATCCATCTTGGAGTTAGGCTGATGTAAGCATATATTTAAATAAGTTTAATAACAACTGTTGAAAACCCCTAAATTTATTACCTTACTAGGATTTCAAATGCTTTCAGCTGAATATATACTCTCTCTCACTCTGCACCCTCAACAAGCAAAAGGTTGAAAAACAAAATCTTCATTCAGGAACCTAATCAGTCTTCTGAAAAAGACTTGAGGAATTAGTGATTAAGGATTTCTCAATGAGATGGACCAACCAGGTTCTGTTAGATTGAAGTTTGTAGGTATAACTGGAGCCAATTGGAAATTTAAAAGGAACGAATAGCCAATGATTACTGGCTAGCTAAGGAAAACATCTAACATAAAAATCAGAGACCTAAACAAAGAGGAAAAAAATAGCTGATGGAAAAAGTGACTTCCACAAACTGCATGTTTGTACTCCCCTAAAGTTTATATATTGAAACCTAACCCTCAATGTGATTGATGGTGTTTGGAGGAGGGGCCTTTGGGAAGTCAGTAGTGTCTTTTTAAAAAAAAACTCCAGGGAGACCCCTCACCTCTTCGGCCATTTGAGCATATAGCCAGAAGATTGCTATCTATGAACCAGGAATTAGGCTTTTACCAGGCATTGTATATTCGGGTGCCTTGATCTTGTACTTTTCAGCCTCCAAAACTGTGGGAAACAAATTTCTGTTGTTTATAAGCCACCCAGTTTATGATATTTATGATATTCTATTATAGCAGTCCACATGGACTAAGACACACATTGGTGCTGGGAAATGAGGGTGCTATTAAACAGCTAAAAATGTTGAAGCAGATTTAGAATAAAGTAATGGATAGAGGCTGAAAAGTTGTAAAGTGCATGCTAGAAAAAGCCTGTTTTGCTGTGAATGGACCATTAAGGGATATTCAAATGAAAGCTCAGGAGAGAAGGTGAGCTGTGGACAATGCCTCAGTCTTCTTAGATAATACCTAAGTGATTCTGAACGGAATATTGGTAAAAACATAGACAGCAGAGGTCATTCTAATGAGATCTAAAAATCGAAATCAGGAATATGTTATCAGACAATGGAGGAAAGACAATCTTAGTTATAAAGTGGCAAAGACTGATTGTGTTCTGTTCTATTGTTTTGTGAAAGATAAAATGTGTAATCAATAACCCTGGATATCTGGCTGAGGAAATAAGTAAGCAAATTGTTGAAATAGTAGCCTGGTTCCTTTAGATTGCTTGTACTAAAACTTGAAAAGAGAAGAGTGAGGCCAGGTGTGGTGGCTCACACCTGTAATCCCAGTACTTTGGGAGGCTGAGGCAGGCAGATCGTGAGGTCAGGAGTTTGAGACCAATCTGGCCAACATAATGAAACCCCGTCGCTACTAAAAATACAAAAAAAAAAAAAAAAAAATTAGCTGGGCGTGGTAGCAGGTGCTTGTAATCCCAGCTACTTGGGAGGCTAAGGCAGGAGAATCACTTGAACCCGGGAGGTGGAGGTTGCAGTGAACCCAGATCACACCACTGCACTCCAGCCTGTGCAAGACTCCATCTCAAAAAATTAAAAAAAAAAAAAGGAAATTATTAATCAGAAAGAAAGGAGAATTTAAAGATTTAGAACATTTTCACACTATCCATATTGAAAAGAATGAGAAAAACCTGTTTAGGAAAGCACAAAACTGTGCCCAAATGACTGTTTGATAAGGAGATTAGTCAGTCATCTAAGACAGTCTCCTATATACTTTTCTCAGGATACAAATGGGAAATGTTCCTCATCAAAAGTTGAAATAACCCAGATGGAGGGACTCATGCAATTCGGGAAATGGAATTCAACACTAGAAAAGGATGTGATGACGTGTTTCTAGCCCAAGGTGAAATGTGATTAGCCTGCTTGCAGAGAAGATTAGCCAGAGTGGAACAAGTCAGGTAGCACCATGAGGGATTTCATCAAAAGGTATACAACTGTGATTGAAGAGATAATTAATTTAATAGTACTAAGGGGAGTTTTATAATACTGAGGGAGCATTAGTATAGAATTGCTACTAAGAACATGAAAAAACAAATATATATAACTAGAAAATGATTATCTCTAAGGAAAACAAAATGTGGGGAAAAGAAAAAGCAATCGCAACAGAATGCGTTACTATAGTTAACCCTAGAAAAACGTGGGGGTTAGTGGCACTTATCCCTGCAAAGTCAGAAATCCACATATAACTTTTGACTTCCCCCAAACTTGACTACTAAAAATAGCCTACTATTTATCAGAAGTCTTACTGTTAACATGCATAGTCAATTAACACAGATTTTGTAGGTTACATGTACTACATACTGTATTCTTACAACAAAGTAAGCTAGAGAAAAGAAAATGGCATTAGGAAAATCATAAGAAAGAGAAAACATATTTACTATTTATTAGGTGGAAATAGATCATCATGTTCACATTGAGTAGGTTGAGGAGGAGGTAAAGGAGGAATTGTTCTTGCTGTCTCAAGAGTGGTATAGGCAGAAGAATAGATGTGTAAGTAGACCTGCTCAGTTTAATTCTGTGTTACTCAGGCTCAACTGTACATAGTTTAGTTGTAACGATCATGGATCGAGCCATAATAATGTGAACACTAAATATTGATCTAACGAAATTTAAGATGTAAATGCATCAGATAATTCAAATTGTCCACAGATTGCTTGGGGCAAGAAGGTGAAAGAGAGCTAGATTGTTACCTTCCAAACTAAGAGGTCACAATATCAGAGCTAACTTATGATGGAGGTGGAGGGTCAATATACTCATGCTATTTATAAGTATATTATTAAAAATTAAATAATTTACTAGAGAGATTTAAAAATTGTTGCCTCTATGAAGTATCAAATGGAGAGAGCTGTGAAATATCTTCATTTTCTGTTCTCTGTTATAGCAAGCTTTGTAGAACACTTAATCTCTAAACCAACTATAGATACCATACTATATATGGTGTATTAGTCCCTTCTCACACTACTATAAAGATACAAACCAAACTGAGTAAATAATAAAGGAAAGAGGTTTAATTGATTCACAGTTCCTCATGGCTGGAGAGGCCTCAGGAAACTTATGATCATGGCAGCAGGCAAAAGGGAAGCAAGGACCTTCTTCACATGGTGGCAGGAGAGAGAAGTGCAAGCAGGGGAAATGCCAGATGCTCATAAAACCTCTCAGATCCCATGAGCACTCACTCCTTATCACAAGAACAGAGTAGGGGAAACTGCTCCCATGATCCAGTTACCTCCCACCTGGCCCCTCCCTTGACACGTGTCTATTACGAGGATTACAATTTAAGATGAGGTTTGGGTGGGGACACAGT
This sequence comes from Mandrillus leucophaeus, assembly GCF_000951045.1. NCBI lineage: Eukaryota > Metazoa > Chordata > Mammalia > Primates > Cercopithecidae > Mandrillus > Mandrillus leucophaeus. The sequence continues at coordinate 782,981 of NW_012105154.1, forward strand.
CAAACCACATTATATGGTATAGTATATCATATTGTATAGGAATATATATATATATATGTTGAAAGCCCATATATAGTTGTATACACACACACACACAATGTATAATGGTAAATATAAACAGTAATTAAGTCTATAATAAAATTTTAATACCATATATATTTACCTTTTTGTTGTTGCTGTTAGGGTCTTCTCTACCCATCTTATTTTTATTTAATAATCATAGTTTTACATCCTACTTTGTATTTGTTGAGTTAGGCTTACTTTTACTTAAATGTGACAGAACAATCCAAAGTCATCATTACTTAATAAAACATAGATATTACTTTTTTATGTAAACCAAATTCAGACACCAAATTAAGTGTCTTTATAGTGTTAGAGATTCAGTCTTCTGTTATCTAGCTACTAAGCCATACTTAGCCTATGACTCCATGGCCCAGAGCTGTGAGAGTCCCAGCCATCACTTTGGTAGTCAGCCACCATGAAAGAAGAAAGAGAAAGAAAAAGTAGCAAAGGATTTGTGCGAGCTTATTTTTATGATTTTCAAAAAAGTAACACACATTTGCTTAAGTTGCATTGCCTAGAACTTATTCACATAGTCTCACCAAGCTGGAAGGAAGGCTAACAAATGAGTTTTGTTTGCTTATTACACACTGTGCTGAATAAATCTTAGGTTATTTTACTAAAGAAAAATAATGAATAAGGGGTTACGTAATAAGCAATCTCTGTCTCACACTATATTTGCCTTTTTGAGTTATTTTGATCCTCTCTCCTGTAAATTCAATATTTTGTAAGCTTTTTATATAAAAGTGATAAACCAAACTTTAATATAATTGAGGGTGACATTGATATTTTATTCTTCAAAATCCTGAAGCCAAACATTGAATCATCAGTGTATGATGAAAGTTATATTTTATTTAGCAGATTTGTCCTGGTCTGCCATGAGACAAGGGTAAAATAGCAAATTTATTTTCTAGTTGCTATAGTGCCTTTCAAACAGGTTGAGAAAGTAAGTTCTCACAGAATAAGCCAGTAATAAGTTACTGGCATTATTCTTCTACTTTACTTAACAAACTTCCGATTAAATGAGACCATACTCCAATACAATATCATAGTAATATTATTTCGTATAATAAGACATAATACTCCCCTTTCACTCCCCAGTTTACTCGCAATAAATTCTGCTCTTCTAGAAAGGAATTAGTGGTCAAAATATATCTCACAAAACTGTTTAGGTTTATTAGCTCATCCCCAAATTATTTCCTTAAATGAATATATGCATATTATTTGAACAGTGATTCTGTTACACATAACTGGACACATGAACTTACAATTCTCCTCGTGTTTTAAATATATATAAACAAAGATTTTATTTCAGGAAGGCAGATTATGTGAACTGGTAGCAATACTGATCATTGTGGTTTCAGAGTTCAGGGTTATTGAAAATTCCAATGAAATGGAGTGTAAGAAGAAGCAACCACAACCATTTTTGTTTAAATTGTGGTAAAATACACACAACACAAAATTTGCCACCTTAACCATTTTCAAAGGTGTAGAGTTCCATAGTGTTAAGTATATTCACATTGTTTTGTAACCAATCTCCAGAATGTTTTCATCTTGCAAAAATGAAACTATACCTATTAAACAAATGCTCCAGGCCACCCACCCCAGGCCTGGCAACCACCATTCTACTTTCTATCCATCTTATTAGTCTAGCACAGTATCCTCCAGGTTCATCCATTGTTTTCACTGTTAGAATTGGGACTTTCTTATGACTTTTCTGGTTTTGTTTTTGCCCACATACTTTATCTGAGAAAATAATTTTATACTTAAGTTTCTGGTAGTGGCTATTCTCAGCAATTATTTATGGTGACACTCTATTTGGTAAACTCAGTATAGTATAGTTTTCCTATTTCTCTCTCTTTTTTCTTATTTACAGTATTTATTTGTTTGCAGTGATAAAATGGCTTTTCTAAGAAACAAACATTCAATTTAAGGCACTATCACCTCGCATCCTCTTGTAGCTATACAATGAAAGAAATTGGGATAAAAATACATTTCAAAAGTAAAATTAAATATAGTCACTTTATTCCATGGTGTATATGTGCCACATTTTCTTTATCTACTCTAACACTGTTTGGCATTTGGGTTGGTTCCAAGTCTTTGCTATTGTGAATAGTGCTGCAATAAACAAATGTGTGCATGTGTCTTTATAGTAAAATGATTTATAATCCTTTGGGTGTATACTCAATAATGGAATTGCTGGGTCAAATGGCGTTTTTAGTTTTGCATCCTTGAGGAATCACCCCACTGTCTTCCACAATGATTGAACTAATTTACACTCCCATTAACGGTGTAAAAATGTTCCTATTTCTCCACATCCTCTCCAGCATCTGTTGTTTCCTGACTTTTTAATGATCGCCATTCTTACTGGCATGGGATGGCATCTCATTGTGGTTTTGATTTGCATTTCTCTAATGACCACTGATGATGAGCTTTTCTTTTTTTCATGTGTGTTGGCCGCATAAATGTCTTTGGAATACTATGCAGCCATAAAAAGAATGAGTTCATGTCCTTTGCAGGAACACGGATGAAGCTAGAAACCATCATTCTCAGCAAACTAACACAGGAACAGAAAACCAAACACCTCATGTTCTCACTGATAGGTGGGAGTTGAACAATGAGAACATATGGGCACAGGGAGGAGAATATCACACACCAGGGCCTGTCAGGGGTAGGGGGAAAGGGGAGGGATAGCATTAGGAGAAATACCTAATGTAGATGACGGGTTGATGGGTACAGCAAACCACCATAGCACATGTATACCTATGTAACAAACCTACATGTTCTGCACATGTATCCTAGAACTTAAAGTATAATAAAAAATAATAAAGTATAATAAAAAATAAAAAAAAGTTCCTTTAGATTTGAAATAGTTTTAACTATGTTACAGTTTAATGTTAAAAATCAAAACAAAACAAAACAGGTAGCCTAGCCTAGAGACTGTCTTTTTCAATGTACTCTGTTCCTTAAACTTACATTTTAATGTTGAGGATTTTTTTAGGAACTGTTAATTGCCCTCCAATAATGTATGGGAAGTATAAGAAGTAGAGTTATTATTGGAGAACAGCTTAACTTTAAAATCACTGGGAAGGCCCTGTTTTCTGGAAAGAGAAGAACATGGAAAAATTGAGCACAAAATGTATTTGCTACAAAATAAGTATTCCCATAGCTTCGGGAAGTAGTATGGTGCAGAGGCAAGTTCATGGGCTTTGAAGTATGACATATTTGGATGTGAATTCCATCTCTGAAAATTACCGGCAGGGTGCTGGGAGCTGCATCACTGCTACTCAGTGTGATAGGAGGACTGATGCCTACCTGTGAGTTGTTCATCACAGGCCTGTAATAAGAACAAAAATTGAGCAGTGTACATTTTAAATACTGTTGATCAAATTGACGTTTCTGTGTCTTCCCACTTATGATCAGTGGATTTGTCTCACTAAACAGGGTATAGACTAGACCAAGTGTTGCTCAACTAACCTGATGAGTCATAAGAGGCAAGAGCTGCATTTTAGTTATACACAGGAGGACCAAGGGATGATGTGATGTTTTAAGATTGGTTTTTGAAGTGTAATTCAATAAAAATAAGATAAAATGTGTGTGCTTATTTATTTTACAAATAATTTTAAAGTTTTATTAGATATATTTTAAATGTATAGCTTACCATTATTAGCTATTTAAGTAATCAAAATTTTAACCCTAATATGGAGATGGTAAAGAAGATTTACGATAATTTTTTTGTAAAGATGTGACACATTTTTTCGTTCAGTAGTAGTATATGAAATTGCAATAATGGAAGTTATTTCAAAGAAGGGCTAAAAATTTTAACGCTAATTTACATACGGTAAAATAAGATTAAGTGGACTTTTTTTGGTCAAAAAATGACACATCTTTTTATTTCAGTATTATATTAAATAGTGATAATGGAAGTTTTTTTAAAAGTAAAGACCAAGAAAAGGTCAAACTAATTTTACTCAGAAGTATTATCTCGTATATTGATTTCATTTTTGTAGCTGTAATTGGTGATGAAGTGATTAAAAAGAAGTATGTCATTTGTGGAGATGAATTGGCTGCTGAAACGATTAAACCATCAAACTTTAAGGCCAATTATATACACAATGTAAAGAGATGCATTCAAAGCCACAGAATTATGTGAAAGAAAGAGTATTAAAATAGAAAGCTGACAACAGATGTTCAATATTTTGAATACAAACATTACTGCCTGGCAGAATTTATATAACATGGCACTTCAGTTTCCTAAGAATAAAAACACTGTTTACAATTATTGAGAAACTAATGAATGGTTGTAGCAAAGGGGTTTGTCTAGAAATGTTTCTGTAGCAAAGTAGTTGATTCAAGTACCACTCTCCAACACTATACCTTGACACATTCAGGAATTAGCTAACGATATAGAAGACTAATAGAAAAAAATGAAGCTACCGTAGTATTTTTTTATTGTAACCTGATAAATTCATAGCCTAATATGGTAATTCTTTCAGAACTTACACAATTTAAACATGATATTGATACGATAAACTCTAGCTCTAAATGCTAGCTCTAACTTGTGTAAAACTATAAAAAATAACATTGTCAATAAATGTGACTTCACATCCAAGGTTTATGTAGATCTGTGTTCTGTGGGATAGTCACTTAGTTACACTGCTTCATCACACACACACAAAAATCTTGCCAAAAAATTGAAAAAAGCAAACTCGTCAGCTCTCAACTATATGTTGGTTTAGATGTGAGTTAAGTGAAGGTTAACATTTTAATTTTATGTAATATGGAAAATAATTATGAGTGAGTGGTATTGCATGCAGAAGTATGATGTTTAATTGAAAAAAATATTGTATTTATAGTGCTTGAAATATGGAACAAACTCTAAGTGATTCTTAAAGATAAATTTGTTTTGTCATAGTTTTTTTAAGGAAGTGAGATGGACAGCCAAAATTGCTTATTGATCTGATATGCTTGGTAATTTTAATTATCTTATTACTTTCATGCAGCAAAGAAACTTAATGTATATCAATAGCAGAAATTCAGGGCACACACAAAAGTTAAAAATTTGAAAAAAACAGTGTTTACAGATTGTAATGACATGTTCTATAAATTAACACCGATTGTAAATGATGTGAATGATAATCTTGATGTTGCATATTTGCAAAAAGTTTATCAATGAACATTTTGTTCATTTAATAAATTACTTTGGTTTTATTTCTACCAAAAGGAAACCTATACATAGGAAATGCATGATGCAGAATTCATGTCTTTTATAAAAAACTAATTTAAATTTATGAGATAAATTTTATGAGATGAATTGGAACTGACTACTGAGGAAGAACTGAGTGAATTTTGAAAATACAGTATCACTTGCATCATTCTGGATAAAAATTAAAAACAAAAATTTTAGTCTTGCTAAAATTTTTTCCAAAAGTTTCTTCTTCTGTTTCTATCGACATACTTTTGTGAGACTGGTTACTCTACTGTGAGCACTGTTCTAACAAAACATAGATACACTTAAAAATATATTATCCTATGCAAATAGCATTGTCATCGTCCAACCTAAATTAAAATTTAAAGATTAAAAATTAACATGCAGAATGCCTTCATCATGTTAAAACCTTTGAACATTGGTATACACAGTGTCCATTCAAAGTGTATATAGGAAGTTATTATGAAGAATTTTTGAATTCAAACTTTTTGTTTAGCTTTTGTTTGTTTTTAATTTCTTAATTTCTTAGTTTACTTTAAGTCTTTACAACTTACAAACCCACACACATTCTGCAAAGAAAAACTTATCTGATCCTTGGGTGATTTTTTCCATCACTGGGAAACTCCCTCTATCAGAAAACTCTTGTCCCCGATCAATCGGGGCTTCTTTCATTATTTTGAAACCATACAACCACAGTGGGCTAAATGCCAAAATGCACAGTGAACCCAGGGCCATAATCTTTTGCTAGCATGGTTATGGATTTGCTGAGGTTCTTCCCATTTAGCTGTAGAATATTTCCAACAAATAGGAAAGAAGTGAGGTCATGTGGGAGCTTCCCTTTGACACAGAATCACAGGGGAAAGAGAAGGGGAAACAAGCATGTCTTACACGGCTGGAGCAGAAGGAAGAGCTTGTTTAGTTATAGTAGAGGAATAAAAAAACTATAAGTTCAGTGGCAATTGTCTATATTAGTTACCTATACACATACTTTCAATAAACAATATAGACAGAGTTCATGATTATTTTCTTTTTCCCTGTTTTGCTTTTTCTAAATATATTCATTAAACTAATTTTGTGGCTGCTGACACTAATAAGGCAACTGGAGATTATGTAAGGCAAGTATTAAATTTTTATTATATTTTTTCTGATAATTTTTTTATAGTTTACAAAAGTATTGTAACCTGATTGGCTGAAACCCTATACAATGAGAAAATGGAAAACCTGAGAGGTTTAATGATGTAATGCAATGCTCCTTAAACTATTGCTGGTGAAGAGCCAGTTATTTTTACTTTCAGCTAATCAGGTAACATGAAAATAAAAGATGAAAGTGAATTAAAATACAATGCCTATATTCAATATGGCAATTATGGCTAACAATAAAAGACCTAGGTTGAATTAAACTAAAGATTTTCTATGCTGGTTTTTTGTTTGTTTATTTGGGGATTTTTGGCCACATTCCAATCCCCATAATGCAGATGTCTTTTTCTATAACCAATTTTTAAAGCTGAGCCAAGTAGCTTACCAATAATTTCTGATATTCTGCCAGTATAACATTTAAAAAAATTGCTTTTACATATATATTCATATATCTATATATTTTTTATATTAATTGAATGTAATAGTGACCATTTTGAGCGTTTTCTAAATAAGAAATACTATGTTAATTTTTAAAAAGTATAATCTTATTGAATTATTACATTATCCCAATGAAATGCATATGTAGTGTCACCATTTGGTAGATAAACTAACTGAGAGAGCTTAAGCAACTTGCTAATTGAAAAACTAAAGAAGGCAGAATTTGAATCCACTTTCATCTCAATATTGTTGTAATATATTTTTTAACATATTATCTTTAGGATGTGATACAGCGATGAGTACCTATTATTGCTAAGGAGATACATATTAAATAATGAACTCATTGATTGTGTAAATGAACAGATATGATTTGACATAATGGAAGTTGTAGTTTTGTTTATACATTTTCAGTGTTATTTTCTCAAAATTAGTTTTGCTTATAGTAGTTAAGAAACTATCAAATTATCAATTTGAAATCAATACATATAAAAACAGTTAATTGATTCATTTTATTGTTGGAGTTCAAAACTACATGCTAAAATATATGAATAAAGAAAAGTTGAGTTTTCTAATTTGGTCAGATGGAAATAAAAGTTTTTGCAATATTCACTTAGGAATCTTTGATCTTATAAATTGGGATAGATGGTGAATATGGTAATTCTGGTCCTAATTCAGATGCCTTTTCTGTACATGTCTTGAAGCCATAAACTTTATCTTTTTCATCACTGTATCCTGTACAGTGTCTAGTGTAAGGATAAATCCAAATTTAAAATAAGAAGCTTGTCTCCGCACTGTGTTTCAGTGTAATCCCAGGATTTTGAGAGGCTAAGGCAGGAGGATTGCTTTAGGCCAGGAGTTGGAGACCAGACTGGATAACATAGGGAGGCCCTGTTTCTACTTAAAACAAATAAATACATGAATAAGTAAAAATTGTAAACTTAATTCTCCCTGTTAAAAGAAGGGAAGAGAATTGTCCCTTCCCTTTTTTCTTAGAATATTTGCTTAAGAAAACTTGTAACTTTAAGTACTTTATCCTCTGTTAGAAATGTGTGTAAATCCGTTTGAAAAGTAGATAGGTCTTTTGTCTGCTTTATGATCAAGAATGTCTTCCTCAAGCACCTGGGAGCCATTTATTTGAAATGTAATAATAAGGAAGATAAAATTCCTCTCTCACAGTTTCTATGGATGGATAGGAACCTAACTTTGATTGTTCCAAACCACAAAACTGCTTCCTATGATAAATACATGAGAAGTTTATTTTTCCTGTAGATAAAGCCAGTTAGCAAACACAGATGGTCACCCTAATTACCAGGTGAAGTGAGTGTGAACTATATGTGACAAATGGTGCTGCAAAGTCCTTTTACTTGAGGACTAGTTACTATCTTGAAAGCATATATACAATGAGTTTTATCTATTTGACTATATAAATGTGTAAGATTTCTTTCTGTCTTTGCAATGTCTTAGCAGATTGCCTGTGATGCCCGCCACATTCTGTATTAATGCTTATTCAATAATGAAAGTGTTTTCTTTTCTACTAACTTTATGGAGATTATTTCTGTGTTGGAAGAAGGTTTTGTTTTTAATTTTATTTCCAAAACAGTAGCAATATTGCTTACATATGGAGAATATTCAATAATTATTTTTGAATCAGAGAAAGGAACCCTAATGTTAAAATTCTTAATTTTGACTTATGTGTTCATATGGCACATTAAAAAATAGTAATTACATATTTCAAGTGTTTTTCTATTGGTAACTAATTTACTACTCACTCTCTCTGTGGCCTTGCTAGCTCTGTGCTCCTAAGCCAAAAACAGACAGACAAAACTGACCTGGAACCACACAAGCAAACACAAATGCAAGCAAAATACCATTTCTCTTCTCATAACCTATTTATGCAAGTATTTGATGTAGGCTCCTTTGTGATTCAACTTTCCAAACCATTCCTGATGTTGTAAGCTTCCAATCCTTCACCTATTTTCAAATATATGGCCTCAGATCTGTCACTGATTCTGTCCCTCTAGTACTGGCTTCTGTCTCTCTCCTTGACTACCAGTCATGCTTGCGTTTTAGATTGTGAACAAAACTTCTCTGAAAAGGAATTCGGAGGAAAGACACTTTATTCCAGTGAACAGTTGGCAAATCTGGGAGATGGGGCCTTGGAATCTTAGAATCTGTAATGTAAAATGAAGAAGTGTTATAGAGAACAAAGAGAGTGTTAGGCAAGTAGCAGAAGTTCTTGCCCAAGTTCCCAATTATGTTTGTTTATGCAAATGAAGGATCGAAACTTGCTTAGTTTTGATTGGTCAGCACAGCTGGGTTTTGATTGGTTGATAGACTCTGATTAGATGGGGTAGTGAGCTCTGGTGGGTTTGTTCGTGTGATCTCTGATTGGTTGGCTTCTCCAAACCAGAAATTTCTGGCAGATATTTCTTTCAAACTACTGGTGGTGAGTTATGGGAGGGTGAGGTGGGGGCCATCTTTCTGGTCACAGTCTATCTTAATCCATACAACAGGAACTGGATTGGCTTGAATGTAGAAAGGGAAGTCCTGTGATAGTTTTACAATATCTTTCTGAGAACAAAGAGTATGTGAGTGCTCCCTCACTCCAGACATGACAACCTTATTCTATTCTGTTTTAACTTTGGGCACCTCAGATAGCCACAGGGAGTCCACTTTGCCTGTTGGCCACAGGCATACTTTAACAAGATTGTTTTTTACTGTCATGCTACTTACCCAGTGTGATAAAGATCCATATTAAGCCTTAAAATGTCAGTATTCTTGCAGTTTCCCACGAAAATTTCCGAAAACAATTGGAACAGCATTTTCAATAATAATTATAATCTTATTTTAGGAAATTGAAGCTTAAATCTAAGGTCATTCAATTACTGAGTAACAAAACTATAGCTAGAGAGCAGGTTTATAGAAGTACACTTAATTCCTTAATTCATTTGCTTTTCAGTTAACTGGAAGGCATAATATAGTTTGCAGAAGCTGACAAATATTTAGATTAAATATATATACCCTTCTAAATAGAACCTGAACCAACTATTTCCTAAATGGCTTGTTTATTTTCATTTAAAAACCCTGTCAAGTCCTTAATAACAAAACTGAATAAAATAAAAACAAAATCACCTGTAGGTGCAAGTAAAAAATCAAAACATTAACTAAAAGGAAAACATCAAAATAAGTATTAATTGAAAATATCAGGCTGGGTGCACGCAGTGGCTCACGCCTGTAACCCCAACACTTTGGGAAGCCAACAGGGGTGGATCACTTGAGGTCAGGAGTTCCAGACCAGAGTGGCCAACATGGTGAAACTCTGTCTCTATTAATAATACAAAAATTAGCTGGGCATGGTGGTGCGTGCCTGTAATCCCAGCTACTTGGGAGGCTGAGGCAGGAGAATTGCTTGAACCTGGGAGGTGGAGGTTGCAGTGAGCTAGATCATGCTGCTGCACTGCAGCCTGGGTGACAAGAGAGAAACTCCCTCTTAAACAAGAGGGGAAAAAAAAGAAAGAAAGAAAGAAAATACCTGATTCTAGCTTCCTCTCACTCCCAAAAGGTTTGTTGTAATCACTGGAATATTTTTTTTTCTACTCTTAGTAGAGAGGGGCAGCCCTCAGTTTAAAAAATAGACCTTAACTATTATTATCTCAGGTTTTTAGATTTCCTGGAGAGGCTTTGTTTTTCTTTTTCTTTTTTGAAGAGATAATTAACATAGAATGCTGATTCATTTATTTTGGCTAAATGAAGATGTTAAAAATATTTTTAAAATTTCTCTCCTATCCCAGCTACTCGGGAGGCTGAGGCCGGAGAATGGCGTGAACCTGGGAGGCAGAGCTTGCAGTGAGCTGAGATCCGGCCACTGCACTCCAGCCTGGGCGACAGAGCGAGACTCTGTCTCAAAAAAAAAAAAAAAAAAATTCTCTCCTATCGTTGTAATTATTTAAAAGACACTTCTGCTACACATGCAAAGAGTTAAATAAATACAAAGCACTACTGAAGTAATGAATGATATTAGGGATAATTTACTGCAGTTTGAAAATTTATGTGACTTGAATGCAAGAATTTAGTGCTTATTTCATTTTAAAGGTAGAAGGTTTTCTTTTCTATTCTGTTTATAATAGGATTAAATGGGACCTTTCTTGTTGAGGGCAACAACCTACACCAGTGCTATAGCTGGGAGTGTGATTCTTAGGAATTCAATGCAATGAGACCAAAACATCCACTTGATAAAGATGGGAAAAGAAGACTTTTTTTCTCTAGTGGGTAGGTGCGTGTTACCCATGAGAAATATAAAGTCATTGTGAGAATAATAAAATGAATCCAAATTATAGCATTATTTATTATGTTATGGAATAATTTGTGCATTATTTGTTATTTTAAATAAGTTTAATGATTAATAAAAATTATCACAACAAAGCGTCAAGAAAATACATCTTTGATTTTAACTTAAAATCTCTAACTCTATAGGTGATTTAAACTTGTGATTTTTATATTTAAATCTTTCTAAATTTATAAACAACATTAAACCATTTAAGAAAACCTAATCAGCTTACTTTTAAGTTTAATGTAATTGACTTACAAGACTTACTTTAGTGCTTAGGAAGAGGTAGTTTGGTAGTCAAACTATTTAAATAATTAAAAAGAAATTCGATACATTGAATTTATAACTTTATTTTAAAATGTTAATTGAGTTTAGTTAATTAAGTTTCAGAATGGGACCAAACATTTGAATATTAAAATTCCCTGGATGCAGAAGTAGAGTAATTCAATTTCTAAGTTAAATGTTTCACAAAATTATTAGATTAAAATTTTAACTTACAGATTGAATGGGATTTTAAAGTACACGTCCAACTATTCTCTGTGCACAAAACCTACTTTGAATACATAAGACAACACACATTGACCTCATTTACAGCAGCTGCGGTTGTAGCAGTTTCCTTGTCCTCACTGGTCTCAATCCAAGACAGATCATTTTTGCCTATTCAACATTCTCTGTAAGAAATTCAGTCAAACTGAGCCATTAGTGATTTTCTTAACAAAAATAGTTAGGTCTTACTGTTTACTGTTCTGCCTTTTGTTTTTCTTCTACTTCTCACTGGTTTTATGGTCTTTATTTGGTTGTTTCTCTGGCCAACACCACTGTCCCGTCACCTTCGTATCATACACATAATACTGACAATCAAAAACCTTGCTTTTGTACGCTATCATGGATATTTTTACGCTGGCATTATTTTGTTTGTTTTTAAATTTTTTATTGATACATACTAGTTGAATGGCATTACTTGTATTGGCTCACTACATGGATCACTGAGATGTTAGTAATTTGATGACTCATAATATTTCATTTTATGTTGGGAACATGGAGCAGAAGTTTGCATTAATCATACTTCTCACTTTGAGGCAAATTACCATCACTGATCCTTGGAAGGTCCCTTCTTGGTTTGGTTTGTTAGCTCAGTTTTCTTTTATTCATTTATTGGGTTTTATCCCTATTTCCGACTCCCTTCCTCTCACCACCACCTTAGCTACAGACAACTATTATATATTCTAGTGTCTTGTATTGTTTGTATATGCTATTGTAAAATGCATATTACTATTGTAAATGCATATGCATATGATTTATATATGTATAATATAGTGAGTTATAGTAATGTATGTGTGTGTGTGTGTATATATATCCAAAAATATGTCATTCTGTTTCTTACTTTTCTCACTAAGCCCTAGGTTTGAAAGTCCAACCATATCATTGTGTATTATTCTGTGCATATACATAAAACTTTTGCTTCTGACTACTGCATAATGTTTCAATGTGTGCATGCAGCCCATTTTGCCTACCCCTTCACCTACTGATAGACATCCATGTTGCCTCCAGTTTCCCACTTCCATAAATACTGCAATAAGGACCACCTCCATGTGTGTCCTTTATAAAACATTGGTAAGAATTTCTTTGGGCTACATATACCTTGGAACAGAATTTCTGGGCCATAGAAGAGCATTTAATATACTTGACTAAGTGTACGAAATTGCTATGCAGAATGACTCAGCCAGTTCATACTCCCCAAAACAGTACCAGTACATGAGAGTTTCTACATTAGCAAATGCCAACTAATGTCTGACATTATAAAGTGTTCTATTTTTGATAGACAAATAGGTAAGGAGTAGTATCTCAGTAATTTCGTTTGCATTTTACTGTATATTAATTATTTTGAGGATGACATGTCTTTAGTTTTTTGAGTTTCATTTTTTGAAGAATAATTGTTCATAAAATTTGCAAATATGCTTTTGTCATTCAGTTATTTATCTCTTTGTTAAGAGGCTTTTCAATGAACAAAAAAACATTTCTTATATCATCACATTTATTGATATGACTTGGAATTCAAAGTTTTAATATTTTATTTAAGAATCCTTTTTCCGTGTTTGAATAAAATATTCTGTGTTTTTCAATTACCTATTAGGTTTATCTTTTGTATTTATGCTTTTAATCTAACAAGACATTAACATTTTGTAATGTTAAGGAAAGATCCAATTTTATCTTATTAAGTGTAGCACTTTCCAGTACTATTTATATGCCGTCTATCATTTCCAGTGATATTTGATGTAGTTTTTATCCTATATTAAATCATGTGTTCACTTTGTTCTATTTCTGATCTCTCACTTTGTTGGTTTAATTCTTTTATCTTCTTGTGCCTATTCCAAATTATTTTTTATTACTAATGGTGGTTTTGTTGTAACATATTTTAATATTCAAAAAAAGGAATAACCCCACTTTGCTCTTTATTTCTAAGGTTTATTTAGTTATTCATAACATTTTTCTGCACATAAATTTAGAATACATTTCCCCCTTCAAAAAAAAATAAATGGAAATATTGGTTTTGGCTTTAATTTTGTTGAGGAGAAATAAAAGCTACATTATTAAATATTATGTTATAATTACCTCTCTATTTATTCTGATCATTCTCTACATCTTTCATTTTAGCATTAAAAGTTTATCCATAGCCCAACCAACTTGGGAATCTTGTTTGGATTATTTTATAAATAAGGTGATAATAGAAATAAAATCTTATTTTTAAAGTACATATTCTAGATGGATTGTTGGCGGTATTAAGATGTGTAATGATTTAATGAAGTTTTTTGGTCTATTTTGCATTGGGAAAAATTGTTTAAATCTTTTATTTCATAATAGTTCATATGTTGATTCTACTAGCTTTTCCAGACAGATGAGTTTATCATCTGCACGTAATGGCAGTTTTAGCTGCTTCTATTTCTTACTCTTATTTTTATTCTATTATTGTATTGGTCAGAGCCAACTGCATCTGTAGATGTAAAGACAGTACAGAACTATATGAAATTATAGCATTCTTATCTGGTCACTATCTCTTTTTTTTTACTTTTAAGTTCTAGGGTACATGTGCACAACGTGCAGGTTTGTTACACATGTATACAGGTGCCATGTTGGTGTGCTGCACCCGTTAACTCATCATTTACATTAGGTATATCTCCTAGTGCTATGCCTACCCCCTCCCCCAACCCCACAACAGACCCCAGTGTGTGATGTTCCCCATCCTTTGTCCGAGTGTTTTCATTGTTCAGTTCCCACCTATGAGTGAGAACATGTGGTGTTTGGTTTTCTGTCCTTGTTATAGTTTGCTGAGAATGATGGTTTCCAGCTTTGTCCATGTCCCTACAAAGGACACGAACTCATCCTTTTTTATGGCTGCATAGTATTCCATAGTGTATATATGCCACATTTTCTTAATCCAGTCTATAATTGATGGACATTTGGGTTGGTTCCAAGTCTTTGCTATTGTGAGTAGTGCCTCAATAAATGTACATGTGCATGTGTCTTTATAGCAGCATGATTTATAATCCTTTGGGTATATCCCCAGTAATGGGATGGCTGGGTCAAATGGTATTTCTAGTTCTAGATCCTTGAGGAATTGCCACACTGTCTTCCACAATGGCTGAACTAGTTTACAGTC
>NW_012105154.1:802859-803682 GCF_000951045.1 Mandrillus leucophaeus
CATCTATGGAGATAATTATGTGGTTTTTGTTTTTGGTTCTGTTTATGTGATGGATTACATTTATTGATTTGCATATGTTGAACCAGCCTTGCATCACAAGGATGAAGCCCACTTGATCATGGTGGATAAGCTTTTTGATGTGCTGCTGGATTTGGATTGCCAGTATTTTATTGAGGATTTTTGCACTGATGTTCTTCAGGGATATTGGTCTAAAATTTTCTTTTTTGGTTGTGTCTCTGCCAGGCTTTGGTATCAGGATGATGCTGGCCTCATAAAATGAGTTAGGGAAGATTCCCTCTTGTTCTATTGTTGGAATAGTTTCAGAAGGAATGGTATCAGCTCCTCTTTGTACCTCTGGTAGAATTTGACTGTGAATCCATGTGGTCCTGGACTTTTCTTGGTTGGTAGGCTATTAATTATTGCCTCAATTTTAGAGCCTGTTATCGGTCTATTCAGGGATTCAGCTTCCTCCTGATTTAGTCTTGGGAGGGTGTATGTGTCCAGGAATTTATCCATTTCTTCTAGATTTTCTAGTTTATTTGTGTAGAGGTGTTTATATCATTCTCTGATTGTAGTTTGTATGTCTGTGGGATTGGTGGTGCTATCCCCTTTATCATTTTTTATTCCATCTATTTGATTCTTCTCTCCTTTCTTCTTTATTAGTCTTGCTCGTGGTCTATCAATTTTGTTGATCTTTTCAGAAAACCAGGTCCTGGATTCATTATCTTTTGAAGGGTTTTTTGTGTCTCTATCTCCTTCAGTTCTCCTCTGATCTTAGTTATTTCTTGCCTTCTGCTAGCTTTTGAATGTGTTTGCTCTTGCT
>NW_012105154.1:803732-805369 GCF_000951045.1 Mandrillus leucophaeus
TTTATAGCAGCATGATTTATAATCCTTTGGGTATATCCCCAGTAATGGGATGGCTGGGTCAAATGGTATTTCTAGTTCTAGATCCTTGAGGAATTGCCACACTGTCTTCCACAATGGCTGAACTAGTTTACAGTCCCACCAACAGTGTAAAAGTGTTCCTAGTTCTCCACATCCTCTCCAGCACCTGTTGTTTCCTGACTTTTTAATGATCACCATTCTACGTGGTGTGAGATGGTGTCTCATTGTGGTTTTGATTTGCATTTCTCTGATGGCCAGTGATGATGAACATTTTTTCATGTGACTGTTGGCTGCATAAATGTCTTCTTTTGTGAAGTGTCTATTCATATCCTTTGCCCACTTTTTGATGGGGTCATTTGATTTTTTTTCTTGTAAATTTGTTTCAGTTCTTTGTAGATTCTGGATATTAGCCCTTTGTCAGATGCGTAGATTGTAAAAATTTTCTCCCATTCTATAGGTTGCCTGTTCATTCTGATGGTAGTTTCTTTTGCTGTGTAGAAGCTCTTTAGTTTAATTAGATCCCATTTGTCAATTTTGGCTTTCATTGCCTTTGCTTTTGGTGTTTTAGTCATGAAGTCCTTGCCCATGCCTATGGCCTGAATGGTATTGTCTAGGTTTTCTTCTAGGGTTTTTATGGTTTTATGTCTAACATTTAAGTCTTTAATCCATCTTGAATTAATTTTTATATAAGATGTAAGGAAGGGATCCAGTTTCAGCTTTCTACATATGGCTAGTCAGTTTTTCCAGCACCATTTATTAAATAGGGAATCCTTTCCCCATTTCTTGTGTTTGTCAGGTTTGTCAAAGATCAGATGGTTGTAGATGTGTAGTGTTATTTCTGAGGGCTCTGTTCTGTTCCATTGGTCTATGTCTCTGTTTTGGTACAGTACCATACTGTTTTGGCTACTGTAGCCTTGCAGTATAGCTTGAAGTCAGGTAGCGTGATGCCTCCGGCTTTTCTCTTTTGGGTTAGGATTGTCTTGGCAATGCGAGCTCTTTTTTGGTTCCATATGAGCTTTAAAGTAGTTTTTCCAATTTTGTGAAGGAAGTCATTGGTGGCTTGATGGGGATGGCCTTGAATCTATAAATTACCTTGGGCAGTGTGGCCATTTTTACGATATTGATTCTTCCTATCCATGAGCGTGGTATGTTCTTCCATTTGTTTGTGTCCTCTTTTATTTCCATGAGCAATGGTTTGTAGTTCTCCTTGAAGAGTTCCTTCACATCCCTTGTAAGTTGGATTCCTAGGTATTTTATTCTCTTTGAGGCAATTGTGAATGGGAGTTCACCCATGATTTGGCTCTCTGTTATTGATATATAGGAATGCTTGTGATTTTTGCACATTGATTTTGTATCCTGAGACTTTGCTGAAGTTGCTTATCAACTTAAGGAGATTTTGGGCTGAGATGATGGGGTTTTCTAAATATACAATCATGTCATCTGCAAACATGGACAATTTGACTTCCTCTTTTCCTAATTGAATACCCTTTATTTATTTCTCCTGCCTAATTGCACTGGTCAGAACTTCCAACACTATGTTGAATAGGAGTGGTGAGAGAGGGCATCCCTGTCTTGTGCCAGTTTTCAAAGGGAATGCTTCCAGTTTTTGCCCATTCAGT
>NW_012105154.1:809299-828119 GCF_000951045.1 Mandrillus leucophaeus
AAGCTTGTGCATGCATCACGTAGTTCTTGTGCCATGGTTTTCAGCTCCATCAGGTCATTTAAGGTCTTCTCTATGCTGTTGATTCTAGTTAGCCATTCGTCTAATCTTTTTTCAAGGTTTTTAGCTTCTTTGCGATGGGTTCAAACATCCTCCTTTAGCTCGGAGAAGTTTGTTATTACCGATTTTCTGAAGCCCTCTTCTCTCAACTCATCAAAGTCATTCTTTGTCGCTTTTTTCCATTGCTGGCGAGGAGCTGCATTTCTTTGGAGAAGAAGAGGCACTCTGATTTTTGGAATTTTCAGCTTTTCTGCTCTGGTTTCTCCCCGTCTTTGTGGTTTTATCTACCTTTGGTCTTTGATGATGGTAATGTACAGATTGGGTTTTTGTGAATGTCCTTTCTGTTAGTTTTCTTTCTAACAGTAAGTACCCTCAGTTGCATGTCTGTTGGAGTTTGCTGGAAGTCCACTCCAGACCCTTTTTGCCTGGATATCACCAGCAGAGGCTGCAGAACAACAAATATTGTGGAATGGAAAATGTTGCTGCCTCATCCTTCCTCTGGAAGCTTCGTCTCAGAGAGGCAGCTGGCCGTATGAGGTGTCAGGTCGGCCCCTACTTGGAGGTGCCTCCCAGTTAGGCTACTGCGGGGTCAGGGACCCACTTGAGGAGGCAGTCTGTCCATTCTCAGATCTCAAACTCCATGCTGGGAGAACCACTACTCTCTTCAGAGCTGTCAGACAGGGATGTTTAAGTCTGCAGAAGTTTTTGCTACCTTTTGTTCAGCTACGCCCTGCCCCCAGAGGTGGAGTCTACAGAGGCAGGCAGGCCTCCTTGAGCTGCAGTGGGCTCCACCCAGTTTGAGCTTCCTGGCCACTTTGCTTACCTACTCAAGCCTCAGCAATGGCAGACACCCCTCCCCTAGCCTCACTGCTGCCGTGTAGTTCAATCTCAGACTGCTGTGCTAGCACTGAGTGAGGCTCTATGGGCATGGGACCCTCTGAGCCAGGCATGGGCTATAATCTCCTGGTGTGCCATTTGCTAAGACCATTGGAAAAGCACAGTATTAGAGTGGGCGTGTCCCAATTTTTCAGGTACTGTCTGTCATGGCTTCCCTTGGCTAGGAAAGGGAATTCCCCGACCCCCTGTGCTTCTTGGGTCAGGCGATGCCCCGCCCTGCTTCAGTTCAGGCTCCGTGGGCTGCACCCACTCTCCAACAAGCCCCAGTGAGATGAACCCAGTACCTCAGTTGGAAATTGCAGAAATCACCTGTCTTCTGAGTCACTCATGCTGGGAGCTGTAGACTGGAGCTGTTCCTATTTGGCCATCCCTGGTCACTGTCTTAAAAAGAATGCATTTAACAATTTCAGTATGAGATTGTGGACTTCATGCAGTGGTTTCCGGTGAAGGCACATGAGAAACTAAAATAGATAGGTCATGACAGTGAAGAGAAGGGAGGGGCTGGTGGTGCAGAGAGCCATTAAATTTCAAAGTGGGGCCATTGCACAAATTTGAATAAGTTGCTGTTTTGAAAGAATGGTGGAACAAAAGTATGTTGTACAGAACAATGGTGTTGCTTTAGCTCCTTGACATAGGGTTTAAAGTGATAGTCTTATTTTAGTCCTCAAGTAGATATTTTCTGGACTTGTATTACTCACTTAGTTTATTATCAGCCTGTTTCATTAAAATTATTCATTTAATGACATCTTAGAATATTTGCAAACTTCTTAACACCATATATGACATCTATCTGATAAAAACATATAAATGTAGAACAATTAGAAAAATAGATATATATTTCAAATCTCCCCAATCTTATTGTTGAAACAGAACTGCGTTACTCCGCAGTTTTTAGTTTCAGGTAACAGAAACCTGTCACCAAGAAGTTGAACTAAAGAAGAAAAAAGAAATATGTGTTCTCATTAACAGGCTGGTGATAACTTTAGACATTGCCTGATCTAAGATTTCAAAGTCTTTCTTTAGTGAACTATCTGATTGTTTTTCTCCATTTCAAACATCTAATTCAGTGTGGAATGAATCTTGTGGCCTTTCATTAGTCCTGTGAAGACAGTTTCAGTCCCCAAACAAAGAGGTAGTCAGTTTTACGAAGGGGCTATTATCATCATTGCTTCAAAGTTAAGTAGAAACTAAATTCTTCTCATGGTTAGCTTGGCCTATGCCCAGGAGTGAATGAGGATAGCCAGCCTGTGAGGCTGGAAGCAAGATGGAGTCAGTCATGCTAGATTTCCTGCACTATCATAATCTTTGCAAAGGTAAATTCTTGCATGGTTATCTTCACATGTTGTGAACCATACATATATTGTGACCCTCAGTCCATATATGGTACGTAGATATGTACCCATTTTTTCACTAAGTGTTGAGTTAGTGACTGAGGGCAGAAAGGAGAGCTGCATAAGGTTCACATAAATCACAGAGAATGGAGTTCCTTTAGGTCATGAAGATTCTATCATTAGACAAAGTTTGAGAAGGAGTAACAGTAAGATGGAGAAAAAATTTGATATTAAATTTTTTTAGAATTTTGTTGTATTTGTTTCTGAAAATGTATATTATGTGTGTTGAATAGAATCATTTTAATTTTAATGTTTGCATTTTTTATAACTTCTTTGTGATATCTTCATTTTTTTTTTTTTTTTTTTTTTATTCCTGGAGATTGTAATTTTCTGCTCCTAGGCTTGTATGGGCCCTTTATAACAGGAGTCTCAATACGTGGGCCATGTGGACCCGTATCAGTCTGTGGCCTGTTAGGAACCAGGCCACACAGCAGGAGGTGAGCGGTGGGCAAGTAAGCATTAACATCCAAGCTCCGCCTCCTGTCAGGTTAGTGGCTACATTAGATTCTTATAGGAGTGCAAACCCTATTGTGAACTGCACATGCAGGGGATCTAGGGGATTCAGGTTGCTCTCCTTGTACGATTCTAATGCCTGATGATCTGAGGTGGAACAGTTTCATCCCCAGACCTTTCCCCCGACTCCACCCCTGTCTGAGGAAAAATTGTCTTTCATAAAACCGGTTCCTGGTGCCAAAAAGGTTTGGGGCCTGCTGCTTTATAAGACTAATCTTGTGAGACTAACCCAGTGAGTTCGTCTTGCCCACTGCCCAGAAAAGCCAATTCAATTAGAACAGCAGGTTTTTGCCACAAAAAAAGAGTTTAATAATTGCAAGACTGGCCAATTGGAAGGAGGGAAGTTGATTCTCAAATTTGTCTCCCCAAGAGCTTGGAGGCTAGAATTTGTAAGGATAATTTGGTGGGCAAGAGGATGGGGAATGGGCACTTCTGATTGGTTGGGTATGAAATTGTAGAAGTGTCCAAACTGTCTTTGAGTGCTGAGTCTGTTTCTGGTGTGAATCACAGGTTGAGACAGTTCCTTGGTATGACTCACATGTCCAGCTGGAGTCAGTAGGTCGTCAGAATGTAAAAGTCTGAAACATATCCCAAAGACCAATCTTAAGTTTTGACAATAGTGATGTCATCTATAGGAGAAATTAGATAAATTATAAATCTTCTTTATAAGTGATCTCTAGCTTCATGACTCCTGAGCAGTAAGAGCTGATAGAAAAGCAAGCTAGAGAACAATGGCTGGTTATCCTTTAGGCCTACATCAAGCAGAATTCAAGCCTCTCCCAAAATCCCAGTCTTGTGGCCTCTCAGTCTTACAAAGACAGAAGATAGAAGGTGTCAGTTTTACGGAGGGGCTATTATCATCATTGCTTCTAAGTTACACTAGAAACTAAATTACTCCCATGGTTAGCTTGGCCTATACGCAGAAGTGAATGAGGATAGCCAGCCTGTGAGGCTAGAAGCAAGATAGAGTCAGTCATGCTAGATTTCCCCCACTGTCATAATCTTTGTAACAGTGATTTCAATCTTGTTAAATCTCACTCAGATATCTGAAAAAGGACTTGAATATGCTATTACTCATTTCTTTATAAATCATTTTTTATTAAACATTCATAAGGAGAACATTCTAGACAGGTAGATGACCATAAAATACATATTCAAAAAACAATATTCCATCAAATACTTCATATTTTCTTAATTTATGGTAGGTCTACATGTTTCAACTCTACCATTGTCCTTCAGAATTCTTAAAGTCCCTTTCACTAAATAATACTAATGTGATGTCCTTGTCTTTGTAGTACAAAACTCAAATCTGAACACTGGTCAGCTTTGAGGTAATTTGCTAATTGAGTCTATAAGGTTGATGTTGTGCAGTGCCTGGCTATGGGAATCTTATCATAGTTTGATGTTTCCAAGTTTTATAAACCATGGAAAGAGTAAATTGCATTTTTAGAAGCCCAAGTACTTTAAAAACTTAGAAAATCTTAGGCAATTTAAATGTCATTAACTTTCAATTTGAATATTTGATGTTATAAAAAACTTCATCTTGTTAAAATTACTTGGCTATCCTCTTGATTTTTACACTTCATGTTTCCTCAGTGTTGTTAAGATAATTACATAGGTATAGATAAATGTATACAAATGCTCATAGCATACTAAACTTGTGCTAATATGTGATAAGACCAGTAGCTGATATTTGCTATGTCATATAATTATACTTACAGCACTGTGGGTAAAATAAAGAGGTAGAAATTAAATATGGTAGAATCACATGCCATCTTTGAAAAACATGAGTGCGTTTTAAAGTGGTTATAGAAATCAGAAAACATAAAAACCTCTTCTAATTTGTCTTCTAGATCTTCTGATATAACCTCTTTAGATTGCTGCCATTAAACTATTCAAGTAAACAAACCTCTGACACTGGTGGCAGTAAGGAAGCAGTATACTGAATGAGCTTATATAGTTATTTCATCAGAAATAGGCACAGATTAAAAAAACTGATGAGTATATTTTGAATTTTTCTTCTGTAACAGATTTTATGTTACTAATATTTGATTTTTCTAATATATTGAACATTCATTAGGTGTATGTACTGTACGTGTATTATTATGTATGGAATTAATTAGAAGGCTTTATTATGAGACATTTATTGCTTGTTTTCTTTACTAAATTAATAGCTTATATTAGATTGTTTTGCTGCCTAGACCAGATGATAGATTTTAGCTTAATATTGCTCACAGAACTCTTATGATTCTAAGCAGTAATACTTAGATTCTACTATGTCAGTGATAGTTCACTATCTCTCTTCATTTTCATTCTAAAAAATAAATTATTAATTGGAAGGTTTTAGCAATCTGAGCTTAACGTGAACAAATAAATAAATGTGTTTTGCCTGTAAAGATAAACAAGGAGGAGAAATTATTGGAAGGACTGCACTAACTCCCAGAAGCGCAGGAAAACCTTCCGATATGACTGCATTTCTGGAGATCACAAGACTGAAAACTCAGCAATTAATGACTGTTAAAACACTGTCTCTATTAAAAGCCCTGTTTGCAGTTAATTTACATGCTCCTATGGTTATTGTTGCTTACATTTCTTGATTTGCTACCTCCTTCCCCTCTTCTCATTGGATTACGAAATCTTTCTGATCACAGATGTTTTCCGTTTCAACTATAGACATAATAATTTGGATGTATAGTTGAGTCAAATAGTGTAGAACTTACCTTACATAATTCTTAGTTGTGATGTTGTAAAATGTATTTCTTATTATGCTAGACATAATCATAGAAGTGTCAAAATGTAGCTTAAGAATTTTATAATTCTAGTGATGATGACTCCAAATCTGTAAGCTAATTAGTTCGTTGCCAGAAACAAGCCAAACAAACAGCAAGTCAAGCTGCAATTAGTTGAAAATGTCTGTATTGGTACCTGTAGCTGTGCTGTTACTGCTTGCTCAACTGTAATGTAAGGCCAACCATTTCTCTCTCTGAACTCATCAAATGACCTTTTTGTAGAATATAAGATTGTCTTTCTTTTTGTTGTCGCAGTACCTATTCTTAAGCACTTCCAAGTAAGAAAATGTCTTTAATAAGCCACTATTTCGTTAATAAGTATAGTCATTCACCTCTACTAAATATCGCCACCTGCTAAATTAAAATATTTTTATCTCATATTCAATTTATCACATTTTCTTATCACCAATGAATGCTCAGTTTATTATGGTGATAAATATGAATATTAGAGGTACAAGAGAAGGTTTGCTATTTTTACCTAGAGGAATTTTCTAGAAGGTGAGGAGATGTTATATGTTGATTTAACATAAATTAGCGAATGTATGTATATTTGGCTTTCTTCCTTTATTTGCAGTAAAATTCCGAAATTTTTTCCTATGTCACTATATTAAGAGGATAAAAACAAAAGAATTTTAAAAAATCATCCTTAGATTCAAAAGGAAAAAGGGAGCAGAGTTTCAGGAGAGGTTATTTAGAGTGTGGTGGTGACTGTGAGAATCAACATAAGAGTAATCCATGGAAAAGAGAGAAATTTGAGATGTGAAAACCACATGAAAAGCTATTTTCCTCTTACCAGCCTTTCACATGAAAGCTCTTGTCTGTTCTGGAATCTTTTCTTATTTTTTTGTCCTAGCTGACTTGTGTCCCCACATTGGTAGGTATTAGCAATTTTTAAATATTTTTTAATACAGATTACTAGATTTACATGATAATTTGCTATCTTTCTCCAATATATCCACCACTGGTTAGCCAGGGATCCTTCGGGTCTCACAACTGGGCTATCCTTTGCCTTTTTTTTTTTTTTTTGATACAGGGTCTCACTCTGTAACCCAGGCTGGATAACAGTGACATAAAAATGGCTCACTGTAGCCTTCCCCTCCTGGATCAAGAAATCCTCTCACTCCAGCCTCCCAAGTAGCTGGGACTACAGAAATGCACCACCACACCTGGCTGATTTTTTAATTTTTTTTTTGTAGATGGGAGTCTCACTTTATTGTTCAGGCTGGTCTCAAACTCCTGGGCTCAAGTGATCCTCCAGCCCAGGCCTCCCAAAGTGCTGGGATTACAGATGTGAGCCACCACACCCAGCTCCTTTGACTTTTGAAGGCTTCTGTGGGTTATGATTATCTAGCAGGGAGTGAGCATTGTATAAGGATGCAAGAGATAGCTTACAGTCACAAACACATTGCTATAGTAATGATTCAGTCTACTTTATTATTTACTACTAAAGTTTCTTTGATTTATTGTAAAAGAGAGAATGGACCTTTGAATGCAAAATATAATATTTAAGGAGAATTTTACAGATCAGCTAAAGTCCATATTATAGATGAAGACTTTGAGGCTCAAAAAGTCTCAATGTCTTGCGTAAAATGATAACGATGAGGTAGGAAGAGAACCAACGTTATCCAGTTTTACATTTCAGATCACCTAATTATATATTCATGGCTCTTTTTATAACTGCCTCTCACTGTTAGTCTTACAAGTAATGCTAGAAATGGGGAGACAGAATTTTTGGTTCCCAGAGGTAACAGGAAACTTGAGCAGAGTTGTATAAGAGAGAATTGAAATTCTGACAGATGTTCCTATTTGAACCCACCCATACATTTTATTAAATAGACTATCAGTAGGATTCTTCTCCAAAACACATTACTTAAAAGAAGGAGGAGGAGTGCTATTCAAATAACCTTTGCTAACTGCATGGTGAAGCAGTGACTTAACCCAAATTAAATTTTTACATCCTTGACAGGTATTTAGAAATGGGAAGAGATATTTAAAGATTATTGGAATTAAGTGAATTGTGTGCATTTTATTGTTGCTATTTTTCTGATAATTTTCAAACAAAGTCTACCTTGCCTATCCTAGGAGCCTTATTTTGAGAATAGTTCACATAATTTTGAGTATACAGGAAAAAAAAGGTGAGCAAAAGGTCATGCAAAAATTGATAGTTTCTTTTCCATATCATCTTATTTGTGGGTGAGATGCACACGAGACGTCACCAAAACAGAGTTAAGATCAGTAAGTCTGAAAATTTTAATTTTTTTATATTGCCAAAGAATCCTGTTTGTCCAGTCATTTGAAGTTAAAAGTATAAGCTGCACATTTTCATTAAGGTAGTAACTTGTCTTTCCTTAGAATTGTTTTGCCACAAGCTTTTTGTTTTTAACATATTGAGTTTAGTAATGTGACAAGTTAAACTTATTTCTAATTGCAGTAACATTATATGCATTTAGTTGGGCCTTATTTTTCATTAGCAAGAAATAAAATGAGCATATTCTTAATTAAAGATGGCAAATACAATCTCATCAACATTTTCTTTATTTTTCTTTATTTTGTGCTATTCCTTATCAACTCTACTCTGTGCCTATAAATATTTTTATTTGACTCTGCCTCTTTGACTTTTAGTCAAGTCCAAAATATTGACTCAAGAAGAGTTTCAGAGATTTTGTTAGAACATTCCGAAGACAAGTAAGAAACTAACAATTTTGTTTTAAAGCAAGAATATGGCCAGGGTTTTCCTAGATTCTTTATAGTATTTCAACAAATTAAAAATAAAACTCCCTAGGAAGGGTCTACCTTCATTTGTAGGAATTCAACAAACGACAGGTCCTTGGTAGTAAGTAGCTATGCTGGAATGTAAATGCACATATATGTGTGATCACAAGGTCTATAATACTCCCATTTTGGAATTATCTAGTGTGTAACTAACGTGTAATACATCTAACATAGAAAATGCTTTTTCATATTCCAATAAGATTGATCAAAGTTATAGGAGTCTCTTTACTGCAGACCTTCTCAGAGTATTTACTACACTTATGGTCGAAGCTAATGTATTTTCAGGCTCCAGGTGTGCACTATTTTCTAAATGTATTTTTCCTCCAGAACCCTAGTGGGGAATGTTTTATAATATATTTTAGAAAATACACTTGGAAAATATATTTTAGAAAATAAACTTGAAAAACTATACAAGAGAACAGGTTACCCTAGTGATTATAGACACTGAAGCAATGAGAGTTTTCTGAATGGTTGTTTAGAAATTGCAAATAACATGTGTTGTGCATTTGTGTACATAGCCATGTATTATGGAACATTCCTCTTAAAAAACTTGTTTTCAAGCTATGGGGAAAAGTTGCACTAAACCTACTTGTTTGCTTCTTAGATACTATGGAGCTATATTTGATGGCATAGGCTAAAGAAGGAAGCAATCGTTCTAAAATTATTGACCAAGGTCATCATATTACATCTTAACTTAAACTAAGATAATAAACTCTAATCAAAAGTCATAGATCTAACGAATACTGGGTTAAAAAGTAGTCATAATACTAAAATCAAAATTATAAATGTCAATTCCAGCAAGGGATAATCATTAAAAGAAAATCTCTAGTCACTCTTATCTATGGCACTGCCTTATATGTGCTCAGATGTGTGTATTTCATGTTCTTCAACTAAAATTGTTTTATCCTACATCTCCATGAATGCTTCTGGTATTGCTGCAGATAATGATGCTTATGAGGACGCTCTTGGGCACAGATGTTCTCATCCTCTGGTAATACTTCACACGTCCTCAGAGTCCCTTACAGGCTAGCTCTCTGGATAAGTCTCAGACTACCTCTATGATACAGGCCAGCTGGACTGTAACCAACAGGTTGCTAGACTTACTTCCACATTTAAATATCAGTACCAAAAGGAGTATATCCCCTTTGTCCTAGATTGATGTTGCCTACACCATCTTCATTTACTGCCTCAGATTGTCCACTTGCCAACTGATAGTGAAAACAGCTCTTCATTTGAGATATTAGATGTGGTATTGCTCTATTGATAAGGACAGGAGGTAGGGAAATTATGGGCAGAAAAAGGAGGTTCCCATGCAAGGGCTCCACCCTCAAGCCAAAAAGTCTGCTACTGTGGCCCAAAGTGAGTACTTACATTCCTGTTTTCCCACTCAAATGTTGCCTTTTCCAAAACCATCCATGGCCCACCCCACCCCCCATCGTGTCCCCATAAAAACCCTAGGCTCAGCTGGCAGAGAGCAGAGAAGCAGCTAGATGTCAGAGACTACAACTGGATATCAAAGAGAAGAGGCTTGACTTCAGAGGGACAGCTTGACAGCATAATTTCAGAGAATAATTTGGCTGGAGATGGCTGGACTCCAGGGGAAGATTACCTTCCTAGTCCATCCCCTTTTCAGCTCTCCTTCCCACTGAGAACCACTTCCATTGGCAATATAACCTCCTGCATTTACCATCCTCCAATTTGTTCGTGTGACCTCATTTCTCCTGGACACCAGCCAGGAGCTCAGATGCCACAAGTGCAGACTCAAAAAGCTGTCACACTGACCCTTTGCCTTCACTGGCAGAAAGCAGCTGCCTCACATAGAAAGACAGAGGGCCCACTGAGCTGTTAATACTTAAGCCATCTGCAGATTGCCAAGCTGAAAGAACACTGTAACGTCCTCTGGGGCTTCAAGGGTTGTGGGCATCCACCCCCAGATGCTACTGCAGGGCCAGTATGGAAATTGCTCCTGTTGGCACCCAAAAGCACTTGCCCCAGCTCCTGCACTCACTCACCTGCATGCTCCCTGCTGCAAGGGGTGGAACACAGCAGGTTCCAGTGAGTGGAGTTTGTCCCTGTTGGTGCCAGAGCAGCCAGCTGACTGCAGCGCTCATGTACTCCTGTTCCCACCCATGAAGGGGGTCAGGGAAATATCCTACTTAACTATGAACCCACAAAGGCTATCAAAATAGACTAGTTTCTGGACCTCTGCAACATTAATGTCATTTAGTGTTATGTAACATCACCTGTAGGATATTAACAGTGTGATTCAGGTAAGAAATCATCAACACCACTACAAGGTAGTTCCATTTCTTTAGTAGTTTCTCTGTCATTGTGAACGGCATTTATTGGTTGTACATTTCTTTCCTGCAGTGTTAAGGGTATCTGTTCATAAACTTCAGTGCGTAAGTGCTTAAATCAATTGCTTAAATCATAGCACATGCATATGCAAACACACTCACAACTACTCAAGGGATAGCACTAACAAAGCACAGAAATATCTTACACTATTCACAGGGGGGAGAAAAGAAAAAACAAAACTGAGTTTGAATTCACCCTCATGTGGTTAAAGAAACACTTATCTTTTTAATTAAATAAATGCAAATTCCTGGTTCCACCTCCAGGAATTCTGATTCAGTAAGCATGAAGTGAGACTCGGGAATCTACATTTTCAACAGTTATCAACAAGTGACTCTGAAACTGGAGATCCAGAAGTTAAGATTTAGAAAAGACAGTTTTAATGATAAAATCCATTCCTGGAGTGCTGAAATACGCACTCAAGTAACATTAATAAGGAGATCATGTAACATTTTAATCTGAAACATCTCTATTTAGATTACTTTGCTACATTTAGACATTCTCCACAAAGAATGTATCAGTACTGTGTCATGTTGGCATAACCAGAAGTGCCTATTCTACTGTTTCTACAGTTTGTCCATTTTTAAAACAATTAACTAATATAAAAAATGCTCTTCTTTCAAACAAACACACAGAAATCATCCTTAGAAAAATGAATGCAGTGGTGTAATTAGACCACTGTAATAGTGTCTTCGTTGCTATGACAACCTCACTTCTCTTTCTCATCTAGTCCATACTAAACACATTGGTGTCAGCTACCCACTTCAGTCATTTTGTTGGCTTCCTCCATCTCAAAAATTCTTGGTGAAGCAATGTTCCAACATTAAAGACAGTCTTCATTGTAGCATCTATGAAATATCCAACATTAGTTATCACTCTTCTCTTAACATGAACAGTCGACTTTAGCCAAACTGTTCTACTAAATTTCCCTTTAACATTTCACATTTATTTCTAAACATATGCATTTTCTCTTGCAAATTTCTGCCTGAAAGGCAGTCTCTTTAATCTACATTCAGCTTTTTATTCCAAAGTCATTTAAGTAAGTCTCAGTATTTCTGTCCAAGTAACCTATAGCTCCACAAAGTGCTGGGATTATAGGCATAAGCCACAATGTATGGATTATATAATGTGTTCTAAGTGTGTGTGTGTGTGTATATATATATATCTTATTTATTTATTTTTTGAGACAGAGTCTCACTCTGTCACCCAGGCTGGAGTGCAGTGGTGTGATCTCAGCTCACTGCAGCCTCCACCTACTGGGTTCAAAAGATTCTCCTGCCTCAGCCTCCTGAGTAGCTGGGATTACAGGTGCCCACCAAGACGTCTGGCTAATTTTTTTTTGTATTTTTGGTAGAGACGGGGTTTCACCACGTTGTCCAGGCTGGTTTCAAACTCCTGACCTCAAGGGATCTGCCCACCTCGACTTTCCAAAGTGCTGGGATTACAGGTGTGAGCCACTGCACCCAGCTAATTCTTCATTTTTATATTCCATCTATTTATTTGTGGGTAAAGCCATGCCCTTTACCATCTCCTCTTACTCATTTTTGTAACACCAGTACCTCGTACAGAGTAGACAAAAAATAAATATGTAATGAAAAAATAAACACATTAATGTATAACTATAATGGTTATGTAAAGGCATATGTTTTTCCTTAAATTTATTTATATAACATAACTCTCTATGGAAAAATAACTTGTTTTTACTTGAATGAGACATGAATGATGATTGTTCCTAAAATCAACCAAATTGTCAGTGTCTTCACAGCCCAGTTGGGTATTTATGAAGGAACTATTTGTTTCAACAGCAAATGTTTTCCACTTCAGAAGTGTTAGCAAATCCTGAGGCATAAACATGCACATTGGAGCATGAAAGAAGTTTGTCTGCAGTTTGTGTGTTAGAATTGTGGGAGTTGTTATGGCACATGACACTTTTGCTCAACAAAAGCTGTTAAATTTACTTTGATTCACTGAAAATTTTGGATGTGTATGTGATTCGTTTAAGACAAGTGTATCAGACAAAATAGGGACATTACATAAAGATATAAAGGTCAAATCAAGAGGAAGAATTAACAGTTATAAATGTGTTTGATTTTAAAAGCAGGGCCCAAGATACATGAAGCAAAATTGAGGAAATTAAAAGCAAAAGCATACGAGTCTATTATCTCTCACTAGTTGATAAAACAAGTCTAAAAAAGGCTGATAATAATATAAAAATATGAGCAGTATTATTAATCATCTTGAATGAATTGCTATTTATAGAATATGACACACAATAACCAAATATTTGTTCTTTGAGATTCATAGGAAATGTTCACAAAGATTAATCAAACGTTTCTTGAGTTTCTAATAGTTCAAGTATTATACCATATGCACTGTAAGAGTACTAAATTACAAATTACAAAAATAATATTAAAGAAATTAGTAAAAATAAGATATCAAAAAGTCCCAAATATATGAAAATTAAATGACACAATTCTAAAGAACTTTATTCATCACAGAGAAATTTTCCCCAAATTAAAAAACATTCTGAAGTGATGATAATGAAAACTAAATATCTGGGAGATGGAGTTAAAGCGTTATTTAGAGAGAAAGTTATTGCCTTATGTGGATATGCTACTTCTTTCAAAAGAAAACGGGTTTACATATATGTTTCACTTTATGAAGCCAGATAAAGGAGAGCAAATGAACCACTAAATAAATAGAAGAACAAAAATAATAACAATAAGAGTAGAAATAAGTAAAAAGGAAAGAAAATGAGACAAATCTGATTTTTTAAATAATGAACAATGTTAACTAACTCCCAGAAAGACTGATCAAGAAAAACAATTGTTAAGTAACATACAAAAATTTGGCTGTGTGAATGTTGAGCTCATAAAAGCTGAAGACTACCTATTACAAAAGCATTGCAGTTGATAAACCATAAAGTATTTTATCTACCTTTCATTAACTTAAAAACAAACACAGAACAATTTTCCATTTCACTGAAGGGTTTTCCCTATTACCATTTAAAAAGGATTGCATAGAATTTGTTATACAACTCAATCAAAAGTATTTTTAATAAGTTTCATAGAATGAGGCATAATTTCCTATAATTTCTTGTAATTATAATAAATGCATATGATATGTACTTTTCTTTCTGTGTCTGTGTGCACATTCTTAATTTTTCCCTTGAGTGAATTACTAAAAGCTAATGCACTGATTTAAGGACTTACATGCAGATTGGCAAATTGCCACTGAAAGAAGATTGTAACTATTTTAAGTTGTGTTAGCATGGTATGAGCATGCTCATTTCCATTATGAAATATTAACTTGGTATTTTATTATTTAAGAAATCTAGCCACCTTGATAAAATTGGTAGTCTTAGATTTAATTTTACCTTTCTTTGATTATAAAATAGGTTAAGAAACAGATGTAACATGATCACAATATAAACATTACAAAATGAAGATGAATAATGTATTTTTAAAATAAAATTTTACTTTCCATATTAGGATTTTGGTGTAGGCATTCCTAGATATTTGCCACAAAAGTGGCAGCTATATTTGTATTATTTGAACTTCTTGAGATTCACCTTCTCCCCACTCCCCCCACTTGCCTCCCACTCTCCAATCAAACCAAAGTAAACACCCAAATCAACTGTGACGAACATCTTCTATCTCCCAACAGTTAAAAATTAGTGCTCAGCAATGAACTTTAGAACTGGGGTCAGGGAGAGTGGAGTGGGAGGTGTTCCCTTAACTGCATCGGGAAGCAGAGAAAATGGGTTTATAAGGAAAGAATAATAATGCAACAGGAAAAAAGAAATAGAGACTAGTAGACTAATTGCAAAGGGGGAACAATGAAATCAACTTGCTCGTAGAGTCTGTGTAGCCACAAAAACTCAGGTTAGATCAAGTTAAGTGTGTCCTTGGAGCTGAGGTTGATCAGTCTTCACAGGCAGCAATAGAGCTATGCTAGTATAGCAGTAGCCTGGGGCTTGGTGAAGATAGTTATATGACCACACAGCATCTCCACAGCCTAACAATTCACCTGCACATAGTAATTGGTTCTATAATGAGTCTCGTCCAACCTCCCCGGAGAGGAACTGTTCTAGAATTTTATCTAGCTCAAATTGTCTACTTCCACTGAATCTCCCATCAGGATTAGTTAAGGGAACCTTTTTAAAAATAACAAATTTGATCGATGTTTTTATATTCAACCATATTTTTTAAATGTGGACTATTAAAACAAGTGCTTTTGTTTAAACACAAATAGAAAAATCATTAAAGGTATACTGCCTGAGTCGTGATGTCTACAGAGGAAATAATCCAATTTGGTACAGAATCATTGAAGACATTTATACAAATGAGCTTTTACTTGAGTTATTTGTAGTTTCTTTCCTATAATTTCTTGTAATTATAATAAACGCATATGATATGTACTTTTCTTTCTGTGTCTGTGTGCACATTCTTAATTTTTCCCTTGAGTGAATTACTAAAAGCTAATGCACTGATTTAAGGACTTACATGCAGATTGGCAAATTGCCACTGAAAGAAGATTGTAACTATTTTAAGTTGTGTTAGCATGGTATGAGCATGCTCATTTCCATTATGAAATATTAACTTGGTATTTTATTATTTAAGAAATCTAGCCACCTTGATAAAATTGGTAGTCTTAGATTTAATTTTACCTTTCTTTGATTATAAAATAGGTTAAGAAACAGATGTAACATGATCACAATATAAACATTACAAAATGAAGATGAATAATGTATTTTTAAAATAAAATTTTACTTTCCATATTAGGATTTTGGTGTAGGCATTCCTAGATATTTGCCACAAAAGTGGCAGCTATATTTGTATTATTTGAACTTCTTGAGATTCACCTTCTCCCCACTCCCCCCACTTGCCTCCCACTCTCCAATCAAACCAAAGTAAACACCCAAATCAACTGTGACGAACATCTTCTATCTCCCAACAGTTAAAAATTAGTGCTCAGCAATGAACTTTAGAACTGGGGCCAGGGAGAGTGGAGTGGGAGGTGTTCCCTTAACTGCATCGGGAAGCAGAGAAAATGGGTTTATAAGGAAAGAATAATAATGCAACAGGAAAAAAGAAATAGAGACTAGTAGACTAATTGCAAAGGGGGAACAATGAAATCAACTTGCTCGTAGAGTCTGTGTAGCCACAAAAACTCAGGTTAGATCAAGTTAAGTGTGTCCTTGGAGCTGAGGTTGATCAGTCTTCACAGGCAGCAATAGAGCTATGCTAGTATAGCAGTAGCCTGGGGCTTGGTGAAGATAGTTATATGACCACACAGCATCTCCACAGCCTAACAATTCACCTGCACATAGTAATTGGTTCTATAATGAGTCTCGTCCAACCTCCCCGGAGAGGAACTGTTCTAGAATTTTATCTAGCTCAAATTGTCTACTTCCACTGAATCTCCCATCAGGATTAGTTAAGGGAACCTTTTTAAAAATAACAAATTTGATCGATGTTTTTATATTCAACCATATTTTTTAAATGTGGACTATTAAAACAAGTGCTTTTGTTTAAACACAAATAGAAAAATCATTAAAGGTATACTGCCTGAGTCGTGATGTCTACAGAGGAAATAATCCAATTTGGTACAGAATCATTGAAGACATTTATACAAATGAGCTTTTACTTGAGTTATTTGTAGTTTCCTATAGTGTGTGTGTACAAGTGTGTGTGCTTTTATATCACAAAATGATACATGGAACCAAATAATATAGATCAATTTGTTATCTAACCACAAGTTAATGTTTTGGTGCATCATATTAAAAAATAACTATATAAATAATAAATATATGTCTATGATAAACTTTTCCAAATTTATGTCAGTGAAATCTTGTTTAAGGAATTTAAAATGAAAATGTTTACTTCCATATTCACAATACTTTTTTTTCCATATTGGAGTTTTGGAAGATAGATTTGGAAGTCAGGTGGGAGAGAATACATTTATCAATGTTAATGTGCTATATCTGTATAGGAAAATGTGACTTAGGATTCTAGCCAGAAGCAGTCTTTCCTTGCTGCTCTATGTACTCACCCAAGTCTGGAGCTTGGGTTCTGCCTGTAAGCGAGATTGCATTTACAGAGCAGATGACACTTGCCTAACTTATCCATTGGGACATTTTACCTTTCTCTGTGGGACACATTTAAGGAGACAGAAAGAGTTGAGTCTGAGATGCATTTCTCAGAAGGCGGTTATTTGCTCAGAAGGTAGCATAGGCACTTATTTATTGGAATTGGGCTTAATAAGGTATCCAGTTTTCAGCTTTCCTGGAAAAGAAGAAAATGGCAGGGCTTCTGAGAATAATAATACTGTAACACCTTAACTCTGTTAACAGAGGAGCATGAATCAAGTATGTTACATTATTGCCATTCCATCAATGAATACACATAGAAAATAGTGTGTAAGGGATGGGAAGAATTGGAGGTTTCTCAAGCATCATGGAAACAGGAAGATAGCTGAAGAGGTAATCTTAAAAAAAAACCTGAGTTATGAAAATTATCTCCTCTTCTTTCATAATAGCCTATGTAAATTCAAGGAAACACAATGCCAAACAGTAACTTACTAGATGGCACTCATGAGAAAGTGACTTGTTTGTTTAGATTGGATTCAGCCTTTTATATAACGTGTCTGATCAGTTAAGCCTAATTACTGGGGATGAAGTGAAAATCTTCCCCAGTAAATCTATGGGATGAATAAAGCTAGTAAGTTTAGCATTCATTAGGTTCAAATTTGTGCATGTAAATTAATATGAGGACCAGATTGGAACCCAGTTGTCCAGGGCTTTAAATTCCTTTCAGTACACTTCATTATAGTACATTACATTATATTACTACTTTATAGTGTTCTCAAGTCAAAATTGTGTTATTGTTTCAATGTATTCACACCTGGGCTGATCTGAAAGAGTTAATGCCTGTTCCATAACCCTCTTTAAAAACACCTAGATATTATGAAAAACTGGGTCTTCCTGAGTGTAAAGTACTTTACTTACTTTGGTGGTTTTATAGGTAATTTATTCCTTGTTAGATATGGGCAGAGACCTTGAGCCCATCTGTCACCAACTGATTTAAAGAAAACATCAGTAATTTTGGAGAAGTCTGAAGTTCAATAAAGGTTGAAGTCAGTTTGAAGGACTCAGATGTTAAAATATGTACTTTTAAGTCATGTGTGGAATTTTTTCATATCACCTCCAAATAAAAGAGAATATAAATGCAGGGTCTGGGTAACAATATTATATTTTGAATTATTTATTTGACTTTGGCCACAATTTAGAGAAAAATAAAAGATCCATATGTACATCAGAGGAAAAACATTTAAATGAATGGAACATGTGATATAGCTCATAATGCTGAATTCTTGGAAGATATTTTTCTTCTTTATATCCACTTAGAAATGAGTTATGCTATTATTGCATAAAAATATAATATAAAATTAGTACAATTAATATAAAAATCATATAAAATTATTTTATTTTGCATGAAATTTTAATTCAAGGAATAAAAATTAATTCAAGGATATAAAATTATTATAATACATATAAAATATAAAACTATTTTGCATAAAAATTTTAATTCAAGGATTATTATTAAGCTTATTACAACTGCATAAATGAATGTCACTAAGTGATAAGGGTCTATATTAAGAAAATAAAGACAAATTGTTCTCTAGATGGGTCATTTAGTTCCCAGATTGACCTTTGTAAATTTTCTGCTGGTGATGACAATAGGTTTCGATGTAAAAGGTGTCATGTTGATGATAAACATATAATCTCTGGTAGGTTTTTTTTAGCCTATAGCATACGTTATTATTGTTTCAAATTATTATCATTTTCCTTATGTCACGAAGAACCCAAGTATAAAATTGATGTAAAATAAATTAGCATGGCATTTTTAATCTTGTAGATTTGAAAACTGAATTTCTTATTCTCATTTTATATCTTTATTTGTTATTAATTAACTTATTAATTAATAATGTATGCAGGTAATAATTTGTTGGGAACCCACTATGAAAAAAACAAAGAAAAAATGC
>NW_012105154.1:832988-834763 GCF_000951045.1 Mandrillus leucophaeus
TATTTGCTGAAAATTACTCCAATTGTTTACTTCATTACTATTCTTTTTTAATTAAAAACAGCTTTTACATTTTGTTCGCTAGCAAACCAAACTGCCTTTTATTATGAAATTTATAACATACCTCTTACTGAGTCTTCTTCATTTATTTTTTCCAGTCGGATCTGCCAGTATCAGCATTTCCACTTGATTCTGCATCAGTATTGCATCGTTATTCTAAATTAATTGTAATTGTTCAAATAATTCAATTATACTACAATTAAAATAACACTAAGAAAACACCCAGCAAGATAGTAATAAAAAGTTTAGTGAGAATAACACAGTGCCTGAGAAAGGAAAAATGTAAGAAGATATTAATGTATTTAAGGAAAAATAAGTAAGAAAAGGACTTGTAGTTTTAGTTTCAACATGGAAATAACTTAGAAGTCGCCAGGCCTGTGCTTACAATATGAAAATCTAAACAAACTAAAAACCAATGACTTTTATTGTACTCAACAGAAAACTGAAGTTGCAGATTAAACTCCCACTCTGAAATCTGGAAGAGAAGCCACTGGGGCCATCAGCTGTTGGAGCACTTACAGGATCACTTTGACCAGTTTTTAGAGGGTAAGTGTACACTGGCATGATAGTGAGAAACGCATGGGGTCATAGTCTTAGTGGGAGCTCACTCTATCTTGGATTCTCCCCCAGTAGTCCTACCCAGTTCTTACAGTGAAGATCCAGGAGACAACCCCCCTCGTGGCTCTGACAATGGGAAAAGAAGAATCATCACCCTAAAGTTTACCCATGGAGTGCTCCATATCAAATGCCTTGCTGCATTTTGGATGTTTGTCCCCTAAACCTCATGTTGAAATCTAATCCCCAATGTTGGAGGTGGGGCCTAATGGGAGATGTTTGGCTCATGGGAGCAGATCCTCCGTAAATAGATTAATCCCCTCCCTGGTGGAGGGGGAAGATATGAGTGAATTATCACTCTGTCGGTTCCCATGAGAGCTGGTTGTTAAAAAGATGTTGGCACCTTCTTCTTCTCTCTGTCTTGCTGCTTTCACCATATGTTCTCTGCATAGCTAGCTATTCTATGGGATGAATTCTGCCATGAGTGGTAGCTCCCTGAAGCCCTCACCAGAAGCAATGCTGATGCCGTGCTTTTTGTAACCTACAGAACCATGCACCGAGTAAAGCACTTTTATTTATGAATTACCCAGCCTAATCTACTCCTTTATAACAACACAAACAGACTAAGACAGGTCTACACTCCAAGGAAAACATTTTGTCAGACTATTTGCCACATGATTCCAATTACATGATATTCTGGAAAGACAAAGCTATAGCAAGGGTAACAAGTGATTTCCAAGGTTTGAAGGGAGGGAAGAAGGTTAAATAGATAAAACATAGAGCATTTTGGGGGTTGTGAAACTATTTTGTATGATAGTTAAATTGTTGATCCATGACACTGTGCATTTGTTTAAATTATAGAATATTGCAGCAAGAATAATGAACCTTAGTGTATGCAAATTTAGGCAAGTCATTTAGGAAGGATCCTGGTATGGAATGCAAACTTAGATGTAACTGTATGATAAGTTTATAAAATAACCTTACTGAAGGGATGGGGTGGAGGGAAATGTCAACCAAGGTAACTTCAGAAATGAGCGGCTGGGCGCGGTGGCTGTAATCCCAGCACTGAGGGAAGCCGAGGCAGGCGGATCATGAGGTCAGGAGGTTGAGACCATCCTGACTAACATGGTGAAACCCCGTCTCTACTAAAAATACAAAAAAAA
>NW_012105154.1:836903-838153 GCF_000951045.1 Mandrillus leucophaeus
CCATGGTGTATATGTGCCACATTTTCTTAATCCAGTCTGTCACTGATGGACATTTGGGTTGATTCCAAGTCTTTGCTATTGTGAATAGTGCCGCAATGAACATACGTGTGCATGTGTCTTTATAGCAGCATGATTTATAATCCTTTGGGTATATCCCCAGTAATGGGATGGCTGGGCCATATGGTACATCTAGTTCTAGATCCTTGAGGAATCGCCATGCTGTTTTCCATAATGGTTGAACTAGTTTACAATCCCACCAACAGTGTAAAAGTGTTCCTGTTTCTCCACATCCTCTCCAGCACCTGTTGTTTCCTGACTTTTTGATGATTGCCATTCTAACTGACAGTCATGACACTTTCCTAGGATCTGCCTCAGAAAACTGAGCACCAACATTTTAATATCTATCACATGGTAGAATTAAGCAATAAAAGAAATATCGATTTCTTGTTATAAAATTCCAATAAATTTGGATTATTCTTAACATAACTAGGATACTATCCTTCATAATAGAATTAATTTATTTTTCAAATCCAGGTAAAATACCTCTTTGTTAGGTGTAGAAGATTCCACAAATTTGAGTTTTAGGCTGCAAATTAATGTTTCACCAATATTTGTAAGTCCTCTAAGACAAAATACAACCAAAATATTCATTGAGTCATGGCTCTTACATAGTATGACTCATTAGATATTTGCAATATTTTAAGTTGTTGGAGCATTTGATCTTTATATGTTAGGAAAGATTTTATATCTGATAAGCAAATGTTATTGATGACTTAATTGTAGATCTTTCACTTCTTAAAAACTCTCAATTTTACTCTTTTACTTAAAATTTTGTTTTAAGAAACTTTTATAAAGTAATAAGTTGCTATCTCTTCACCTAAAAATGTGTGTGTTTGCATAGGTACTCTGTGTGTATGTACTCATGCAAGAATCTAAGCCATTTTATAGTTGGCTGGAGTTGAAAGATCAGATCCTATTAATAACCATTTAAAATATTTTGTTACAAATTTAATTTATATTTCATTTGAATAATTTCATTGATTCTTTTTTATTATTAAGAAAAAATATTTTGAATTCCCTATTTGCTGAAAATTACTCCAATTGTTTACTTCATTACTATTCTTTTTTAATTAAAAACAGCTTTTACATTTTGTTCGCTAGCAAACCAAACTGCCTTTTATTATGAAATTTATAACATACCTCTTACTGAGTCTTCTTCATTTATTTTTTCCAGTCGGATCTGCCAGTAT
>NW_012105154.1:843894-885532 GCF_000951045.1 Mandrillus leucophaeus
GGAGGCGGAGGCAGGAGCATGGCGTGAATGCAGGAGGCGGAGCTTGCAGTGAGCAGAGATCGCGCCACTGCACTCCACCCTGGGCCACAGAGCAAGACTCCGTCTCAAAAAACAAGAAAATAAGTAAACAAAGAAATGAGCAGAGTTTGTAAGACTGAAGACAAGAGACACTGCATGTAAGTAATCTGTTCCAACGAGGAAGTTGTTTCCTAAGGGGGCAGAGAGAAGAGTAATGTTACAGTTGGATACCTAAAAATAACTATCACAGCCAGGTGATCAACAGTGATGAGTCATCTTAATGCTGTGTAGCCTAGGTATGATGTGATAAAAATGGCACTTTACTTTTGTGGTATTCTTAAAACTACATACTCTTAGTCTAATCATAAGAAGAACATCAGACATATCCAAATTAAAGGATGCTTTATAAAATAGCTGCTCAATACTCCTCAAAATTGTGAAGGTCATCAAAATTAAGGAAAATCTGAGACACTGTGATAAGCAAGGGACCATAGAGGGCATGATAACTCAATCTACTGTGGTACCCTGGAGAAGATGCTAGAACAACAACAAAAGGACACTTAAAAAATCTAGGCCAGGTGCACTGGCTCATGCCTGTAATACCAGCACTTTGGGAGGCCGAAGAGGGCGGATCACCTGAGGTCAGGAGCTCGAGACCAGCCTGGCCAACATAGTGAAACCCCCATCTCTACTAAAAATGCAAAAGTTAGTTGGGCGTGGTGGTACGTGCCTGTAATCCCAGCTACTAGGGAGGCTGAGGCAGGAGAATCACTTGAACCCAGAAGGTGGAGGTTGCAGTGAGCTGAGACCATGCCATTGCACTCCAGCCTGAGCAGCAGTGTGAAACTCTGTCTCAAAAAAAAACAAACAAAAAAACCACGAAACTCTAAATTAAATATGGATTTAGTTAATTGTAATATATCAATAATGTATCAATATTAGTTCCTTAATTGTGAAAAATATACCATACCAATATAAGATGTTAACAACGGAAGAAACAGCATAGGCTACATGGGAACTCTGCACTATTTTCTCAATTTTTTCTGTAGATCTGAAACTACTTGAAGGAAAAATGTATTTAAAAAAAATAAATGGAATATTGGGATGATCCCTAAAATGCCCATATTGAGAGTAATATAGACAAGCCATATAGCTGATACAGGATTTTTTTAAAGGCCTGTTTTCATCCTAGATATTTATTTCAATATTCATCACATAGAGGCAACCTTTTTTATGTCTATAATGGCTTAGCAATGTGAATTCATTCTCCTAATACTGTATCTCGTCTCACAAATCATTACCAGGCTTTTGCAGTGGGTCAACTTGTATTTCAAATATTATCATCATTACCAAAAGATATAATGCATGTTTTTCTAACATACTTCATACATGATCCAACCCCTATTTATCTATTTGTCTGACCTTATAGTCTCCCTATTTTTACTACATTCTAGTCATGTAGAATTCATCTAAAACACGCCAAGGTCATTTTTTTTAAAGAGTATTTCACTTATTTTCTCTTTTGCTTTGAATGCTTTTCCTACAGATTTTGCTTGGCTGGCACTTTCTTGTAAGCCAGGTTTCAGTACAATCGTCGTTTCTTCTGAAAAGCTTTTTATCTGACCAGCTATTCAAGAGAACAACTTTAGTTATTTTAGCTGTTGTCATTATCTGCAATTATTTCATTTGTTCCATTGTAGTACATTCTGTCTGCCACTAAAATGAAAGCTACATGAATGCACGGATTGTGTTATCTGGTTTACCAATGTGTTCAATAAGTATTTGTCAAATGCATGAAGGATTTTCATTGTCTCATGATTTAAGGACATATCTGTAAACTCCAATATCATCTTTGAAAGTTCTACCACTGAAAAAACACATGCGAACAACTAAGAGATATCTGGCCTGCCATCCACCCAGAAATCATCTCATCCTCAGAATGACTTTGTAAGATATTATCCCCATGCTACTATTCCCCATATTTCACTCTCAGAATAACATAGTAAAGACAAAAAAACCCCTCTTTTCTCAGGAGCAAAAACAGCAAAGTAATGGAGAAAAATAATCTAATAACTTCAGGCCAAAAGATGAGTTGTCTCCCAAGAATGGATATCCATAGGTCTCTGGCTTAGGTGATTTCACTAGTTTTGGTGAAAGTTCTCCTATCCTTGCCGGAAAAGGGCTCATATATAACTATCTCAGCATTCTGGGGAGCCCACAGACTTCAACATCCTTCTGAAGTCCATCTGTGTGCTCTCTCTAGGGGCAGGATATTTGGACAGCAGATCTCTTCTCAGCCAAAGAGGAGGGGCCAGAGGTGCTAAACTACAGATAGAGGTTTTTTGTTTGTTTGCTTTCACTCTTTTCATGTACATAGTGCGAAGAAAACAGAATTTCTGAGCACTTCTGAGATTTAACATCTACAAATTTCCACAGAAATTACATACCTGCTCAAGAAAAGGTAAATAATGGCATTTTAGTATGTCTGGTAGATGGGTTCTGTAAAGCAAGTTTGCCCGTGACTTCCATACTTATTTTCTGTGCATATATTTCATACTTGATACAGGTGTGAAATATAATTTTCTGTTAATTAAACTTCTTAGCATACTGTTGAGGCAAGAATATTTGCTCTAAATTTAAGATAGTCCCAGGAGTGAGGTCAAGATGGGGTTGGAGACAGAGAGGATATTTTTTTATTTCTAGTGGCATTCCATTTAGCTAGAGGAAATCAGAAAAGATTATGCAGATTATGATGCTTTTCATACAACACAATTCTGAGTCTTAAGAATTTTATTCATTCTCAAGGCTCAGTTTTAGCTAATATAGACCAAATTAATAAAATACTTTCCTTTTCCTGGTGATACAGTTTGGCTGTGTCCCCACCCAGATCTCACTTTGAATTGTAATAATCCCCACATGTCAAGGGCAAGGCCAGATGAAGATAATTGAATCATGGAGGCAGTTTCCCCATACTGTTCTCATAGTAGTGAGTAAGTCTCATGAGATCTGATGGTGTTATAAATGGGAGTTCCCCTGAACAAGCTCTCTTGCCTGCCACCATGATTTTGTTCCTCATTCGCCTTCCACCATGATCATGAGGCCTCCCCAGCCACGTGGAATTGTGAGTCAATTAAACCTCTTTTCTTTATAAATTACCCAGTCTTGGGTAT
Organism: Mandrillus leucophaeus; assembly: GCF_000951045.1. Lineage (NCBI taxonomy): Eukaryota > Metazoa > Chordata > Mammalia > Primates > Cercopithecidae > Mandrillus > Mandrillus leucophaeus. Next base: position 847,083 of record NW_012105154.1, read on the forward strand.
GTCTTTACTAGCAGTGTGAGGACAGACTAATATACCTGATATTACCTATGGATGTATACTTGCTTGAGAACCAAACATATTATTTGAAATTAAATTGTGAAAGATACCTCATGATTATACTTTTTTGTTTGTTTGTTTTTTGAGACAGGGTCTCGCCCTGTCAACCAAGCTGGAGTGCAGTGGTGTGATTATAGCTCACTGAAGCCTTAACCTCCTGGGCTCATGATCCTCCCACCTCAGTCTCATGAGTAGTTGGAACTAAAGGCACATGCCATAATTCCCGGCTATTTTTCTTTCTTTCTTTCTTTTTCAGAGATGAGTTCTCCCTAAGTTGCCTAGGCTGGTGTAAAACTCTTGGGCTCAAAAGACTTTCCTGCCTTAGCCTCCCAAAGTGCTAGGATTACAGGTGTGAGCCACTGTGACTAGCCTGACTATAGTTTTTTGAAACACAAGAAATAAATGAAGACAACTTATTCTTACTATACATTTATAACCTAATTTGGATCATTGAATATTTTTCCCATTTATATATGCATTTTTAAAAACAAGTTTATTATACATTCTCTCTGTATTTTCCTCCTTTTTTTTTTTTTTAATCTACTTTAATCAGAGTTTTGTTCTGGACATGCCTCTGAAATAGCACTGGCAAAATAACTACATGACTTTAAACTGCCAAATACAACATTGAATTATCCAGCTATTGGCAAATTAATGCTGCATAACAACTTCAGAATCTCAGTGGGTTACAAAAAAAATTATTTTCAGGGCCATGTGTTGCAGGTTGACTATAGTTGGACTAATTTAGGATGGGCATAGATAAGTGGCTTTGCTTTAGGTGGCTTGTTTATTTGGATTGGATTCAAGCTGACTGTTTCTCTCATCATCCCTAGCCCAGCTGCTATCCAGAGCATATTTTTCTCATAGTGAATGATGGCATGTTTTTGTCAGAATAAGTGGCAAGAGCATAAGAGATTGAACCAAATTGTGCAAACATTTATGGCATCTTTTTGTATTGCATTTCCTAACATTCCATTGACTGAAGCAAGTAATGTCCATAAACCCTATATTTACCAGTGTTAGGTAAAGAAATTCCACTCACTGTAGGAATGTACTGTTAAGTTATGTTTCACAGGACAGGAGAAGTATAATTCCAATTCAGAGAGCGTGTGGAACGTTGCAAATAATAATCCAATCTATCACTAAGAGTCAAATCTGAGTCTTCATCTTATTGTTCTTAGTTTTCTGCACTTGGCTCCTGGCATCCCACCCTCATTATTCTCTTTCTAACTCAATAACTGATCCTCTTTAGTCTCCTTTGGTGCTTTCTTCGTATCTTCCTTTCTTCTTGGATGACCTCAGAACTAAGTTCTTGGAGTTCTTTAGGTGATCTCACCCAATCTCATATTTCTAAATATAATCAATATGATTAAAAACCTCTCCAAGTTAAATCTCTAACCTGCAAGTCTCTCTTAAACTTTGAACTTACATAGCCAATTGCCAACTCAGTATTTACCATTATAAATCCAAGGAGCATCTCAACTTCAACATAGCTGTCTTAGTCGAGGGCTGCTATTACAAAGTAGCATATCCAGGTGGCTTATAAACAACAGAAATTTATTTCTCATGGTTCTAAAGACTGAGAAGTCCATGATCAAGGTCCCAGCAGATTCAGAGTCTGATGTGGGCCCACTGTTTGATGCATAGTGGCCTTCTTCTCTGTGTGTCCTCACATAGAAAAAGGGGTAAGGGAGTTCTCAGGAGCCTCTTTTATAGGGGCACAAATGTTATTCATGAGGACTCCACCCTAAAAATCTAATCACCTGCGAAGGCACTACCACCACCTAATACCATCATATTGGTGGCTAGGATTTCAACATATGAACTGGGGGTTGGGGCAACAAATATTCAGTCTATAGCATTTTGCCTCTGGTCCCCCAAAGCTCATGTTATTCTCATAGGCAAAATGCATTCCTTACATCTCAACAGCCCCTAAAATCTTAACTTGTTCTATAATGAACTCTAAAGTCTAAAATCCAAGATCTCACCTGAATATCATCTAAATTAGATGTGGGTGAGATTTAAAGTACAGTTAATCCTGAGGCAAACTGCTCTTGAGCTGTGACATTGTGAAACCAGACAACTCAGGTGTTTCTAAAATGCAATCATGGCACAGGCATAGAATACTCATTTCCATTCCAAAAGAGAGAAATTAGGAAAAAGAAAGGGGTAACAGATTCCAAGTAAGTGCAAAGTACAAAGCAAACTCCATGAGATTTTAAGACTTCAGAATAATCCTCTTTGGCTCAATGCTGTGCCTTTTAGGCACACAGTGACAGAAGTCCTACCTTTCTGACCCACTGGGGTGACCCACTGAGGGAGTGGTCCCATCTCCACAGCTTTGGACATTGTTAGGCCTGTTGAAAAAAAGGTGATGGTCTCCCCTTTTGACACCAAGGAGGCAGCCCTAATGATCTCTGAATTGCGTTTGAGGTCATTCTTCTCTGGTTTTAAAGAATAGTGCACATTTGAAGCTGAATAGCTCTACAGTTCTGTCCTGTAAAATACAAAAAGTAGGACAGTCTTCCTTTACTCCTTTTTGTGTCCTTTTTCTTCAGGTCAAAACTAGAGCAGTTTTCCTGCTCTGGTGGCTGAGTAAGTCCGTGGTTCACATCTATATGAATCTCCTTATCTTGGCCACACCCTTAACATTCTTCCACGAAAACATCTCTTTTTCTTTCCATACGAATGAGCTGAGAAATGGTCACATCTTTAAGTTCTGCTTCCTTATTGCTTAATAGTTCCATCTTTAAACCATTTATCCTTCTTTCAGCTTAGCAAAAGCAGTCAAGGACAGTTAAGCCTCCAAAACTTTGCTTAGAAATAACTTCTGCCAAATAGCTTCTACAAAACACTAGAACACAAACAGAATTCAGCAAAGCTCTTTGCCACTTTATAACAAAGATTTTATTTTATCTATTGTCAACTAACATGCTCATTTCCATTTGAGACCTCATCAGAATGGCCTTTACTGTCCCATATTTCTTCTAACATTCTGATGATTTAAAGCCTACTCCAAGTCTGAGTGCCAGAAAACCAGGAGCAAAATCTCCAAAGGCAGAAGAAGATGAATGTCCCAACTCAAGCAGACAGCAAACTTGCTGTTCTTCCACGTTTTGTTCTATTCAGGCCCTCAACAGGTTGGTTGATGTCCATCAGCATTGGTGAGGGCAATCTTCCACATTTACTCTACAGATTCAATAATGATTTCTTCTGAAAATATTCTCTCAGACACACCCTGAAATAATATTTTGCCATATGTTGGGTCATCCCGTAGTATAGTCAAATTCACACCTAAAATTAATCATCACAGTCTTACCCTTTATCAACTTGGCATTCATAAACATGTTCCTAAATACTAAATACCTAAATAAAGACAATCACAAGGTCCTAATTCCAGCTAACATGATACAGCTATCCTGCACATTGGTCCCTTTTCCAGTAGAGAAGATAAAGTCGGTGAGTGATGTTTTATCTTCTCCTGGTAACCCATTCTTAAATACTATTATGTAAAATTAATAATAACAAAATAGTGATATAAAGTCAGTACATTTTATATTATATAATTGAAAAATAAGAGGAAAGAAAACAAAGATACTGGCTTAATATATGAATGTGTATATTATATATACACACACACACAGAGATGTATTTGTGTGTATATATGTGTACATATCAAATGCATGTATGTGTGTATATATATCAAAATAAGAAGAAAACACTCATGGCAGTTTGAGTCCTTGTTTCCGTAACTAGTCATATGATTATAGCTGGTATTTATAACTATCTTCTTCTACTATTCATTCTGTATTTCCTTTGCTTTCAGCAAGCATCTTAGCTAATTGTGATTCTTTACCTGGTAGTGTGACTAAAATCTTCATTCCTGAAGAGTCTCACCTATTAGTAGTCCTGTTTGAATTGGGTTGTAGTTTTCCATTGGCCTTAATCACAGGACATGGTAACACTGAGAGACACTTTAATGGATCTCCTGTATTCTAGACGTATTCTCTTTGCCTCCATTTTGGAGTAGTAGTTCAATTTCCCCTTGGTAGTCAGGACTAATCACCACAGCTAACACCATAACTCCCTTCTTTCCTGTTGATTCAATGAGATGGGGAGCCTAAGGTAGACAGGTACTAATCTTAAAAATCCCAGTTCTGTGAAATCGTTGTGTCTCCTGGTAGAAACATTCTTCCTTCTTGAACAAGACCCCTAGGCCAGCAGAGCAGAATGTCATGGGAACAGGAAGTAAGCATTTTGTTAGTGAATTTCCAAGGGTGACAATAAGTGGTGTGGTGCTACTCCTGTTCCCACCTCTTGATTTCCAGACTCATGAATCCTGGCTATGAAAGAAATAATACCATATAATTAGAGGCTAATTTAGAGCATATACAGACTTCTGAAAAACCATGCCCTAGCCCTGCAAGGTTTTGGCACTCACTTGCACTGTAACTGAACCTTCTAAAGGCCATTTTATTGCTCTGTCAAGCAAGCTGCTTCAGAATGGTGGTGATCATGGTAAGACCAGTGAATTCATGAACGTGGCCTCCTTACCACATTTCTTTTGCTGTGACGTAATTTCATTGATTAGAAGCAATACTGTGAGGAATACCATGGCAGTGTATAAGGCAATCTGTAGATCCACGTATGGTAGCTTTGGCAGAAACACTGCACTCGGGGAAGAAAAATCCAGAGTAAGTGTGCATTCCAATAAGGACGAAATACTACCCCTTCCATGATGGAAATAATTCAATGTAATCAACCTGCCACCAGTATCTGGCTGATCACATTGGGGAATAATGCCATATAGAGGGCTCACTGCCAGTCTGTGCTGCTGGCATGTTGAGCATTCAGCAGAGGCCATAGACAGGTGAGCCTTGGTGAGTGAAAGTCCATGTTGCTGAGCCCATGCTTAACCTTTTCCCTATCACCATGACCACTTATTCATAAGCCAATTGGGTGATAACAGGAGTGGTTGGGGAAAGAGGCTGACTGGTATCCACAGAATGGGTTACTCTGTCCACTTGATTTCAAAACCCCCTCCTCTGCTGAGGTCACCTTTTGGTGAGCATTCATGTGGGACACACATATTTTAACAATTTTTTTTTCCATTCAGAGAGGTATATTCATATACCTCTTCCCCGTGTTTCTTTGTCAGCAGCTTTCCAGTTATGTTTCTTCAAATTCCCTGACTATGCAGTCAAACCATTGGCTACAGCCCATGAACTGGCATAGAATCACTTTTTCTCATTTCTCCTTTGTGGCAAAGTGTGTGCAACCAGGTACACTGTTCAAAGATCTACCCACTGGGAGGATTTTCCATCACGACTGTCCTTCAGGGATGTCCCTGAGAGGGGCTGTTGTGATGCAGTTGCCCACTTTTGGGGGGAATCTGCGGAGTCACTAACCTGGCTAAATTTATGATAATCCTCTGTCATTCTCCCAGATCCATTTGTCTTCTGCATGGGCCAAATAGGAGAGTTGAATAGAGATATGGTGTGAATTGCTATCCTGCATCTTTTCTTAACAGCGGCACTAATAATCTCTGCAATTCCTCAATGACTGTTATATTATTGGTGATTTACTATGTTCGTGGGTAGAGGCCATTCTAGTGTTTTCACTTGGCTTTTCCCATCTTAATAGTCCTAACTACACAGATCAGAGAGCAAATGTGGGGATTCTCACAGCTGCTATGTATGTCTATTTCAGTTATGCATTCTGGAACTGGGAATGCATAATTGCATACCCACAGGATGGGTTTAGGGACACACTCGACCCACTATGAGATGGACCTGAACTAAAACCTTATTTATCACCTGATCTTCATAAGCTCCTACTCTGAATGGTGAGCCATAATGATGTTTTTAGTATTATTTCAGAGCTAGTGTCCAGTAGTCCTCCCTAAATTGGATTATTTTATTTTCCCTAATGCACTGGCCAAGGTCTTTCTGGGGAAGACTGGGAGAAAGATTTACAGCATAAATTTTTGGTAGTCTGTTGGAGTATTTCCTCAAGAGGAACTGGACTCCTCCTTACTTCAGGAGGGTTCTGGGCCCATAAATTGGCTCAAGTCTCAGAATTGATTGAAAGATGGTGACTAACTTTGTAATTTGAGATACACTTTTGTTTACTTGACTTGGAATTTTTCTGTTTATGCATATCAAATAAGACTTTAGCAGACTTTTATTTCATAATTATACATATTCCAAAACATCGTGTAGTCAATTTTTTAAAATTATTTTTTATTATACTTTAAGTTCTGGGATACATTTGCAGAACGTGCAGGCTTGTTACATAGGTATACATGTGCCATGGTGGTTTGCTGCACCCATCAACCTGTCATCTATATTAGGTATTTCTCCTAATGCTATCCCTCCCCTAGTCCCCCACCCCCCAATAGGCCTCAGTGTGTGATGTTCCCTCCATGTGTTTTCATTGTTCAACTCCTATGTATGAGTGAGAACATGAGGTGTTTGGTTTTCTGTTCCTGTGTTAGTTTGCTGAGAATGATGGTTTCCAGCTTCACCCATGTCCCTGCAAAGGATATAAACTTATTCTTTTTTATGGCCACATAGTATTCCATGGTATATATGTGCCACATTTTCTTTATCCAGTCTATCATTGATGGGCATTTGGGTTGGTCCCAAGTCTTTGCTATTGTGAATAGTGCTGCAATAAACATACGTGTGCATGTGTCTTTGTAGTAGAATGATCTGTGATCCTTTCGGTTTTTACCCAGTAATGGAATTACTGGGTCACATCTGGTTCTAGATCTTTGAGGAATCATCAGACTGTCTTCCACAATGGTTGGACTAATTTACACTCCCACCAACAGTGTAAAAGTGTTCCTGTTTCTCCACATTCTCTCCAGAATCTGTTGTTTCCTGACTTTCTAATGATTGCTATTCTAACTGGTGTGAGATGGTATCTCATTGTGGTTTTGATTTGCATTTCTCTAATGACCAATGATGATGAGCTTTTTTTCATATGTTTGTTGGCTGCATAAATATCTTCTTTTGAGAAGTGTCTGTTCATATCCTTCACTCACTTTTTGATGGGGTCTTTTTTTTTCTTTAAATTTGTTTAAGTTCCTTGTAGATTCTGGATATTAGCCCTATGTCAGAAGGATAGATTGCAAAAATTTTCTCTCATTCTATAGGTTGCCTGTTCACTCTGATGATAGTTTCTTTTGCTGTGCAGAAGTTTTCTAATTAGATCCCATTTGTCAATTTTGGCTTTTGTTGCAATTGCTTTTGGTGTTTTAGTCATGAAGTATTTGCCCATGCCTATGTCCTGAATGGTATTGCCTAGATTTTCTTCTAGGGTTTTTACAGTTTTAGGTCTTACATTTAAGTCTTTAATCCATCTTGAGTTAATTTTTGTATAAAATGTAAGGAAGGAATCCAATTTCAGTTTTCTGCATATGGCTAGCCAGTTTTCCCAACACGATTTATTAAGTAGGGAATCCTTTCCCCATTGCTTGTTTTTGTCAGGTTTGTCAAAGATCAGATGGCTGTAGATATGTGGGGTTATTTCTGAGGCCTCTGTTCTGTCCCATTGGTCTATATATATGTTTTGGTACCAGTACCATGCTGTTTTGGTTACTGTAGCCTTGTAGTATAGTTTGAAGTCAGGTAGCGTGATGCCTCCAGCTTTGTTCTTTTTGCTTAGGATTGTCTTGGCTATATGGGCTCATTTTTGGTTCCATATGAAATTTAAAGTAGTTTTTTTTTCTAATTCTGTGAGGAAAGTCAATGGTAGCTTGATGGAAATAGCATTGAATCTATAAATTACTTTGTGCAGTTTGGCCATTTTCAAGATATTGATTCTTCCTATCCAGGAGCATGGAATTGTTTTCCATTTGTTTGTGTCCTCTTTTATTTCCTTGAGCAGTGGTTTGTAGTTCTCCTTGAAGAAGTCCTTCACATCCCTTGTAAGTTGGATTCCTAGGTATTTTATTCTCTTTGTAATTATTTAAATTATTAAACTTATTTGTAGTAAATAAGTTCAAGTTCTCTTTGAACTTACTTATTTCTGCCTTAGTTTTGCTATTTACCCAGTTGTCATTCAGGAGCAGTTTTGTTCAATTGTGAGTGGGAGTTCACTCATTATTTGGCTCTCTGTTTATCTGTTATTGGTACATAGTAATGCTTGTGATTTTTGCACATCGATTTTGTATCCTGAGACTTTGCTGAATTTGCTTATCAGCTTAAGGAGATTTTGGACTGAGATGATGGGGTTGTCTAAATATACAATCATGTCATCTGCAGAGACAATTTGACTTCCTCTCTTCCTATTTGAATATGCTTTATTTCTTTCTCTTGCCTGATTGCCGTGTCCAGAACTTCCAATTCTAGGTTGAATTGGAGTGGTGAGATAAGGCATCCTTGCCTTGTGCCAGTTTTCAAAAGGAATTCTTCCAGCTTTTGCCCATTCAGTATGATACTGGCTGTGGGTTTGTCATAAGTAGTTCTTATTATTTTGAGAAACATTCATTCAGTGCCTAGTTTATTGAGTGTTTTTAGCAATGAAGGGGTGTTGATTTTATTGAAGGCCTTTTCTGGATCTATTGAGATAATTCTGTGTTTTTTGTCATTGGTTCTGGTTATGTGATGGATTACGTTTATTGATTCACGTATGTTGAACCAGCTTTGCATCCCAGGGATGAAGCCAACTTGATCTTGGTGGGTAGACTTTTTGATGTGCTGTTGGATTCAGTTTGCCTATTATTTATTGAGGATTTTCTTATCAATGTTCATCAGGGATATTGGTGTGAAATTATCTTTTTTTTGTTGTGACTCTGCCAGGTTTTGGTAACAGGATGATGCTGGCCTCATAAAATGAGTTAGGGAGGAGTCCCTCTTTTTCTATTGTTTGGAATACCTTCCGAAGGAATGGTACCAACTCCTCTTTCTATCTCTGGTCTAATTTGGCTGTGAATCCATCTGGTCCTGGGCTTTTGTTGTTTGGTAGGCTATTAGTTACTGCCTCAACTTCAGAACTTGCTATTGGTCTATTTGGAGATTCGACTTCTTCCTGGTTTAGCCTTGGGAGGGTGTATGTGTTCCTGAATTTATCCATTTCCTCTATATTTTTTAGTTTATATCCATAGAGTTGTTTATAGTATTCTCTGATGGTAGTTTGCATTTCTGTGGGATCAGTGGTGATATCCCCTTTATCATTTTTTATTGTGTGTATTTGATTTTTCTCTCTTTTGTTCTCTATTAGTCTGGCTAGTGGTCTATTTTGTTAATCTCTGGATTCATTGATTTTTTGAAGGGATTTTTGTGTCTCTAGCTCCTTCAGTTCTGCTCTGATCTTAGTTATTTCATATCTTCTGCTAGCATTTGAATTTGTTTGCTCTTGCTTCTCTAGTTCTTTTAATTGTGATGTTAGGATGTGGATTTTAGATCTTTCCTGCTTTCTCATGTGGGCATTTAGTGCTATAAATTTCCCTCTAAACACTGGTTTAGCTATGTCCCAGAGATTCTGGTACATTTTGTCTTTGTTCTCATTGGATTCAAAGAATTTATTTATTTCTGCCTTAGTTTTGTTATTTACTCAGTTGTCATTCAAGAGCAGATTGTTCAGTTTCCATATAGTTATGTGGTTTTGAGTGAATTTCTTGATTCTGAGTTCTAATTTGATTGTACTGTGGTCTGAGAGACTGGTATGATTTATATTCTTTGGCATTTGCTGAGGAGTGTTTTCCTCCCAATTATGTGTTCAATTTCAGAGTAAGTGCTATGTGGTGCTGAGAAAAATGTATATTCTGTTGATTTGGGGTGGAGAGTTCTGTAGATGTCTACTTGGTCCAGAGCTGAATTCAAGTCCTGAATATTCTTGTTTATTTTCTGTCTCATTGATCTGTCTAATATTGACAATGGGGTGTTAAAAGTCTCCCACTATTATTTTGTGGGAGCCTGAGTCTCTTTGTAGGTCTCTAAGAACTTGTGTTATTAATCTGGGTGCTCCTGTATTCAAAGCATATATATTTAGGATAGTTAGCTCTTTTTGTTTCAGTGATCCCTTTACCATTATGTAATGCCCTTCTTTGTCTTTTTTGATCTTTGTTGATTTAAAGTCTGTTTTATCAGAGAATAGGATTGCAACCCATGCCTTTTTTTCCTCTCTCCATTTGCTTGTTAAATATTCTTCCATCCCTTTATTTTGAGCCTATGTTTGTCTTTGCATGTGAGATGGGTCTCCTAAATACAGCACATTGATAGTTCTTGACTATCCAATTCTCCAGTCTGTGTCTTTTAATTGGGGAATTTAGCCCATTTACATTTAAAGTTAATATTGTTATATGTGAATTTGATCCTGTCATTATGATGCTAGCTGGTTAGTTTGCACATTAGTTAATGCAGTTTCTTCATAGTGTTGATGGTCTTTACATTTCGGTATGTTTTGCAGTGGCTGGTACCGGTTTTCCTTTTCCCTATTTAGTGCTTCCTTCAGGAACTTTGTAAGGCAGGCCCAGTGGTGACAAAATCCGTCAGCATTTGCTAGCCTGGAAATGATTTTATTTCTCCTTCACTTATGAAGCTTAGTTTGGCTGGAACTGAAATTCTGTGTTGAAAACTCTTTTGTTTAAGAAAGTTGAATATTGGCCCTCACTCTCTTCTGGCTTGTCGGGTTTCTGCAGAGAGATCTGCTGTTAGTTTGATGGACTTCCCTTTGTGGGTAACCAGACCTTTCTCTCTGGCTGTCCTTAACATTTTTTCCTTTTTATCAACCTTGGTGAATCTGACGATTATGTGTCTTGGGGTTGCTCTTCTCAAGGAATATCTTTGTGGTGTTCTCTGTATTTCCTGAATTTGAATGTTGGTCTGCCTTGCTAGGTTGGGGAAGTTCTCTGGGATAATATCCTGAAGTGTGTTTTCCACGTTGGTTTTATTCTCCTTGTCACTTTCAGGTACACCAATCAGACATAGATTTGGTCTTTTCATATAGTCCCCTATTTTTTGGAGGCTTTGTTCATTCCTTTTCATTCTTTTTTCTCTAATCTTGTCTTCATGCTTTATTTCATTAAGTTGATCTTCAATCTCTGATATCTTTTCTTCTGCTTGATTGATTCAGCTTGTATACTTGTATATGCTTCACAAAGTTCTTGTGCTGTGTTTTTCGGCTCCATCAGGTCATTTATGTTCTTCTCTAAACTGGCTATTCTAGTTGGCAGTTCTTCTAACCTTTTATCAAGGTTCTTAGCTTCCTTGCATTGGGTTAGAACATGCTCCTTTAGCATGTAGAAGTTTGTTATTGCCCACCTTCTGGAGCCTACTTCTGTCAATTCATCAATCTCATTCTCTGTCCAGTTTTTTCCCTTGCAGGTGAGGAGTTGTGATCCTTTGCAGAAGAAGGGGCATTCTTTTTTGGAACGTTCAGCATTTTTGTGCTATGTTTTTCCTCATCTTCATGGATTTATCTACCTTTGATCTTTGATGTTGTTGACATTCAGATGAGGTTTTTTGTGTAGGCATCCTTTTTGTTGATGTTGATGTTATTGCTTTCTGTTTCTTAGTTTTGCTTTTAACAGTCAGGCCTCTCTGCTGCAAGTCTGCTGGAGTTTGCTGGAGGTCCACTCCAGACCCTATTTGCCTGGGTATCACCAGTGGAGGCTGCAGAACAGCAAAGATTGCTGACTGCTCCTTGCTCTGGAAATTTCATCTCAGAGGGGCAACTGCCGGATGCCAGTCAGAGCTCTCCTGTATGAGGTGTTTGTTGAACCCTGCTGGGAGGTGTCTCCCAGTCAGGAGGCATGGGGGTCAGGGACCTGCTTGAGGAAGCAGTCTGACCCTTAGAAGAGCTTGAGTACTGTGCTGGGAGATCTGCTGCTCTCTTCAGAGCTGACAGACAGGAATATTTAAGTCTGTTGAAGCTGGGCCCACAGCCACTCCTTTCCCCAGGTGCTTTGTCCCAGGGAGATGGAAGTTTTATCTATAAGCCCCTGATTGGGGCTGCTGTCTTTCTTTCAGAGATGTCCTGGCCAGACAGGAGGAATCTAGGGAGGCAGTCTGGATACAGTGACTTTGTCATGCTCTGGTGTGCTCCACCTAGTTTGAACTTCCTGGCGGCTTTGTTTACATTGTGAGGGGAAAGCCACCTACTCAAGCCTCAGCAAGGGCCGATGCCCCTCCCCTAACCAAGCTTGAGGTACCACATCAACTTCAGACTGCAGTGCTGGCAGTGAGAATTTCAAGTCAGTGGATCTTAGCTTGCTAGGTTCCATGGGAGGGGGATCCACTAAGCAAGACCACTTGGCTCCCTGGCTTCAATCCCCTTTCCAGGACAGTGAATGGTTCTGCCTCTCTAGTGTTCCAGGCGCCACTGGGGTATGAAAGAAAAAACTCCTGCAGCTAACTCAGTGTCTGCCCAAACAGCCGCGCAATTTTGTGCTTGAAACCCAGGGCCCTGGTGGTGTAGGCGCCCGAGGGAATCTCTTGGTCTGTGGGTTGCAAAGACCATGGGAAAAGCATAGTATCTAGGCTGGATAACACTGTCCCTCTCATGGCACAGTCCCTCAAGGTTTCCCTTGGCTAGGGGAGGAAGTTCCTTAACCCCTTGTGCTTTCTGGGTGAGGTGATGCCCCACCATGCTCTACTTGCCCTCTGTGGGCTACACCCACTTTCTAAGAAGTCCCAGTGAGATGAACCGGGTACCTCAGTTGGGAATGCAGAAATCACCCACCTTCTCCGTTGGTCTTGCTGTCAGCTGCGGACCAGAGCTGTTCCTATTCGGCCACCTTGCCAGCCCTTGGTACGTGATTAATATACACAATTTTTATTTGTCAATTAAAAAATACATACGTTTTAATAAAAGAATAGTCTTACTATTTCACTTCTAAGTACATCAGGATTAAACTAGCTAATTCCATAGGTCTGGGCAAGTCAGACTATCCTGATTTCTGCTTTCATCCTGCTGCTCATTACAGCAACCAAGCCTGGCTTGCCTTTGGTGGTTGAGTTCTACCACTTAGTCTCTGACACCCCAGGAACCAGTTACTCCTGTTGCATTTAGATTTTCCAGTTCAGTGACTGCAGTTCCCATTATGAAGTGTGACATGCAGAAAGAGTGAACTCAGAGTTCTTCAAGATCCTGGGGTGTCTCTCACCAATTTATTTCTCATAGAGTGGTGGAAGGTATATCTTCTGTACCCTCCCAGTGTGGGTGGGTAGTTATCAAATTGTAAATTCATTCTAATATTCTAACCTCCTAAGCCTTGAATCTCTTTCTCTACACCAAACCAAGGTATACCCAGCATTTCCAATTTGCTCACAGTGGACCATCCTTTGGTTCCTGTTCTAGTCAGGCAACCAAACTGTAGAACCCTTTCTATCCCCAGACGCTACAACATTAAATGCAGAATTTCTGCTAAATGAGCACATATCAATAAATATGGCCTGATCCTACTTTATCTTCCTGCCACCATTACCCCCTACTGTTAGTATCATAATCACACACATTCTCTGGATTCTGTCTTATAAATTAGAAAGCTCAAGAAGTGCTTTGTGAGTGTAGCTTACATCCTCATGGGTCATATTTTACACCTCACTTTTAGAAGTCTACTGAAACTTGAGTCCAGTTATAGGTCTGGAAGCAAAGATGAGTGATAAGGGGTGTCCTGAGGAAAATCAGCTTCAAATTACATGGCAACTGCCTTAGGGGAGTCCATTACTGTTTTCATTGCTCAAGGAAGGCAGGGTCAGTCCCCTTGGATGGATACAAAGGCCCAGACTATTGTGACTACAGACAGAGGCAGATACCACTGAGGGTTGAGAGACTGATACCCATGGGAGTAGTGATGTCATTGCCACTGGGGGTGGGGAGACCAATATCTCTGGGGGTGGTGTTGCTATTGTCACCAGAGGTGAAGAGACCATTGCCACTAGGATTTAGAAGGCCACTTCCATTGGGGGTGAGAAATCTTCTTCCATTGCTGTGGAAGACTTAACCAGAATTTAGGGGTGGATGTATCTAGTTTCATCAAGATCTTTCCACACATCCCCGCTGCAACATGTATAGGATCCCCTTTTTTTTCCAGTCAATACCCTCACCCTAAGAGTAGACATCATTCAAAGGTGAGAGTTCAACTTGCACTGTAATTTAACCAGTTGCAGGAGAGGTTTTGTGTTTAATTTTTAGCAATTTCAGCCTGCCCTTCAGCTACAGGAAATAAGGGACCCCTTCAGGACACACACAGATGCTCTTAGGTTATTTATTTGGTACTTGAGCTAGGAATCTGAATCCTGGAGCTAATTCTTTTCTTTACCAATTCATCCACTGATGTTATCAGGTGAGACTGGGTATGTTCAGGGTGGTAGGGCCATAGACATATCCAGTGACATTAGAAGCAACCAACAAACATAATTATATTCATTAGTTTTCCAAAAATGTTGGAAAGTATCATTTACAGAGTCATTTAGCTCCTTGTTTCTTATACATGGTTGATTAGAATTATACAATACAGATATGTTGCATATTTTTTATAAACAGTTCATGCCATGGACTATCAGTGTTCTTTTTATTAACAAAAGAGAGTCATCATTGTCTTTAATCAGATTAGGGAATCAGTTCTAGATACCCCAGGAACAATTCAGAAAATTCACCCTTAAAATTTTGTTTTCCTAGAACTACTCTAAACACTAAAATCTGTATTAGCCAGGGTTCTCCAAAGAAGTTAAGAAGGCTGAGAAGTCTCATAATCTGCTGTCTGCAAGCTGGAAGCCCCGGGATGCCAAAGTGCTACTTTGGATAGTTTCAGCTTAAATCTGGTGACCTGGGAACCATGGAAACCAGTAGTGTAATTCACAGTTCCAGTGTCAAGTCCTGAGAACTGAGGTGTCAGTGATTAAGTTCTGGTCCAAATTGAAGATTCAAGAACCAGAAACCCTGATGTCCAAGGGCAGGAAAATATTAATGTTCTAGCTCAAGCAGAGAGCATATTTGCCCTTCTTCTGCCTTTTGCTCTATCGAGTCTTTCAACAGATTGGATGATGTCCATTCAAACTGGGGAGATCTTTGCTCAGATCTTTACTCAGTCTATAGATTCAAATGTTAATCTCTTCCAGAAGTCCCCTCACAGATGTACCATCTTTCTGAGTATTCCTTAGCCCTGTCAAATTGACACCTAAAATTAACCATCACAGTATCCAATACTGAACTTATGATTTCAAAATCCCCACTGACTTGCATCACCTCAACATTTTTCCCTTCATGGTAAGGCATTGATCTGTTCTTTTGACTTCTCAGGTCAAAAATGTTAGATAACATTTTTTTTTTTTCCTTTTTAACAAAAGTCACTGTTTCCATCCTGACTACCAGAGTCTGCTATTACTAGGGCAATCAAGTTGGTCAGATAATATCAGTTCTCTGCTTTAAAGACTCATAGCTTACTATCTCACATGGCTTGAGAAAATCCAAAGCCCTAGGAATAGCCTGTGGTTACTTATCTCTTGTAAGTCTCCAGCTCACTAGCTTTGCTCCAACCATACTGACCTCTTTGCTTTCTCTATAAAATGTCAGACACGATCTTTCCTTAAGACTCTTGTACTTGCTAATCAATATACCTCTAGCATTCTTTCCCCCAAATAACCACATGGTTCATTCCAGTACTTCCTTAAGTTATTCTTAAATGTTAAATTTCCAGTGTCACCTTCTCTAACCACTGTATAAAAAAGAAGACTCCCATCCCAGACACACCCATACACTCACAGACACCCCTCTCTGGTACTCACTTTCTTTTCATCTATCTCTAAATTAAATAAGTGAAACTACTTATCTGTCCATCTATCTAATCTATTCATCATGATAATTTTATTATTTTTCTGCCTCACCCTGCTAAGTATAGCTCTCTATAGTTGGGGGAGTTTTCCTAGTTAGGTTTATTGTTGTTTGTCCCATAACTAGAATAGTACTGGGGGCATTACATGTTTTCCTTCATAGGAGGTAAGTCATTCTTTTAGCACAATTGTAGAAAATTGCTGAGTTTCAGTCTATACCTTAATTCTGAAATTTAGCAGTCTAAACTTGTGATTTATTTCTATAAGCTGGTTAGACCTGTTAATTTCAGTCCCATCACGCCATAGGTCTTGTGTTCATTGTGTTGTGCATATTCTCCTCTAGTAGTGGCAACTCCATCCCAAAAACTTGGCTTTCACAGTGCATTATAGATAATTTTATTAATGGTTTCACCTTGCAAACTATAGGCTGCCAGATCCAATTATCTTAATATGAACCAGGGTTTACTCTTCATTCTCACCTGGGCCAGTGACCAATACCAGGTTTTAGGTCGCTTGCCTGTAACACACTCTAACATAATGTTTTCAAATTCGTATTTGAGAGGCAAACAAGATTAACCAACTCTGAGTAATTGAAATAGAAAAAAAATGTACTTCAAAACATGATATTTCTCCAACAATGTTTGGGGATTTATGAAGCAAGGTTCATGAAAAGGGCAGGAAATAATGGAGACTAAGAGGTTGGAACTACAACCAAAATCATGCTTTGGGTGCACACAACGGTAAGTTTCCCAAATACACAATGAGTTTCAAATTCAGAGCGAGCATGAGAAAAAGTGTGAAATATTTACTATTCCAATTGTTTTTTTTCCTCTTCCACCTTCTTCCTAATCAATCAGATTTTCGTATTACAAAGTTAACTTTAGTGTTACTTTTTATTTGTTTATATTTAGCAACGCTGAGTGAGTTATTTAAATTCTTTAAATTTCCTTAGGAGTTAATACAATATCAATAATAGACCAATATTTTGGGAATTATATTAGCAAGTCTAATTTCTTGGTGTCTGGAGATATCTCACAGCCTACATGAAAGATAAGAAATCCTCTGAAACTTATACTACAGATTAGTAACTTTTCTATTCATTTTGCTTATTTTCCATTGCATTTCTCCCTTTGAGACATTAATACACCATGCAAAATAAAGTTTATATGTTTCAGAAGTAAAATAGCAAGTTAACATAATTTTTTCCTTAAACACTCCAATGTCTTTGTTTTCATCATGATATATATTACTCAGTGTTTCTCTTCAATTAAGAAAATACAATGCAAGTCTGACCTGATCTATCTTAAACTTCATAATGGGGCTAACATTTTGCAGTGACACTAGCATTGTGTTTCTGGGTCAAAGTTAAATACTACTAAGATTTCTTTTATTTATGAAGGAAAGAAAAGACAGCATTGCCATATGCTTTAATCATTTACGTGAGTTGCTTAACCACAAATTGAAAGGCCTTCAGGCTCAAGCAGTGTTTGCTGCTGAGCATTCAATTGCAATTGCATGCTTCCTAACTGAGCTGAAAACAGCCTACAACTAAATTTCCATTTCAATTTCCTAAGCTTGACAACTCAGAGTTACATTTGGAGTAATTCTATAGCAGGGCAAAGGAGATGGATATTCTAGAAATAGTAATAATTTGGCTTGAAAGTCAAGTTGAAATTTACTTAATGATATTTGAAGAACATATTTTACCTAGACATAGGTGAGACATAAATAACGTGATGTGTAGTATAACTAAAACGTTGAGTATTAACATTTTCCTCATTCTTTCTGTGTATAATCACTACAGTTTACATGTGTTTTACCATTTTACCTAAGCAGGTTGTATATGCAGTCCTGAGTTTTATCGTTTAAAAATATTTGGTATGAAGTTATTTCTCAAGTGGAATTTTTCATCTCTCTCTCAAACCTAGTCCCACTTTGTCTAAGCTTTTCTGTCTTCCTCTGCATGTGAAGAGGAATTTCTAATTGGATACAGGCACAAACAATTGTGTATAGGGTTATTTTATATTAAAATTAAGATGTTTTCTTCTGTTTCATCTCTTATAAATCTTCTTTTTGTGTTTATCTCCATGCCAATTTTACATGGCTGTGTGTGTGGACTTAGAGTGCCTCTTGAGGACCAGCTATCTTTTTTCTCTCTGCTGCATACCTAAGCATTCAGTTCCAAATATTTAAATTGGCATAGGGAAGTAATAAATAAATAAATAAATCTTTCTTAGAACTTAAATTTAAGTCATGTGTTTTAATTCTACATTTTACCATGAATTGAATAAATAAATATTTAAATGCATTCATGAACTAATGGATAAAGAAAAGTGCATATATTAATTAATGCATTGATTTGATTCAATTAGGACAATATAAAGACCTGATTCGTTTGTATTTAGTTATCAAGCCATTATTCCAGCATTATAGATTGTTATAGCAATAGCCCTCAATTTAATCATGGCTGTCTGTATCCATGCTCTTGAGAAGACTAAAATTATACTTGGCTTGGTCATGTGACTTGCTTTGGACAGAAAGCCCTGGGATAATAGGTGTATGTGACACACGGAGGGACTTCAATGTGCTTCTGCTTTGGAATATACTTTACTTTGTTGTTTCTGTGACAACTGTGATCACTGCCATGCAAATGAGTCCCAGGGTAGCCTGATGGTTATAGCCACAGATGATAGGAAGCACTGACCCCCATACCTGTGGGTTAGTTCATTCTAGACAGATCAGCCCATCCTTACCAGTGGAAAAACCACTTAACTGATTCAAACCCATACTGACAATGTGCAGAATTGATTCTTGTCTTCAGGCATTGAGGTTTGGGACAGATTATTTCACAGCAAAAGCAAACAATGACATCCAACTGTAAACTGTTTGTTACCACAATAGTACAATGTCAGCTGAGTTTAAGGATTGCTATTTGATCAAGTGTCTAATCATTCTAGATGTTAGTGTCCTTATATTTTTTATAGTGCTGCTTTTAGGGAAATTCTGGAAAAATTTCCCAAATCAATGCCATAAATGAGACATTCTTGTATGAGATATGTGTTTGCTATGGTCTCAGGGATTCTGTTGCCTCTAGTGAACCAATCAGTTAACTCACAAGAAAGAACAAAACAAATTAAAATTAGTGAACACTCTACATTTTATATAGAATATCAGCAGGATGTTGTTTTGTGTCAATGTGTCTATGATTGTGATGAATTAGTAAAACTTATTTATGTAATAGATCCAAAACTTGAATTTACTATTTTATGTCTCTGTTAATTCTGTATGTTAGAAAGCAGCAATGATCAGTAGTTGATCTAAGGTATATCAACTTTTTTCCTTGACTTTTTGCCACTTAACTTTCATAACATTAGTCAAGATGGAAAGGCAACTTGAACAATTTCTTGTAATGAAAGTGCCATCATTTATAGAACTATCTCTTAGGCATTCACAACTACCTGAAGTAGTCATCTCTAGAATAACTCCCTCACGGTCTGTCACTCTCTAACACAGTGAAATAAAATAAGGCCAGATAAAAATTCACTCATGTGAAGAAATATTTCCTTAGGGAATTGTTGCAACTGTGATTTTTTTGAAAAATTGAATAGCATTAATCTTAACTAGAAACAAATGTAGTATTTAAAAAGAAATTCTCAATTGGACATGCTAAATAAATTCCAAAGTTTGGAAACTTGTTCCCAGTCCATCAGTCACCTTCCTTGAGTGCCTGCTATGCAGGGAGCATCACAGAAGTTCGGTGAACATCTATCACACAATTTCATGATAATGAATGTTAAAACTTAACTGTTTCCCATAGTGATTTTGAAGTATCTTTCATTTGTTTTAATCTGTCTATACTGTTCACATTCCATTTTATCCTCCTGGAACTTCTGCTTCTGATTCTAAATCGCCAAAAGTGAAACTAAACATTTCTTCAAAAGAATGGTAGCTCAGTTACAGATATATTTAGCCAATTCTTTTAAGTCCTGTTTTAGCAACATGTCAAATCGTTTAAAATGGGAAAAAGGATAGATTGGGCTTATGA
The DNA here is from genome assembly GCF_000951045.1 of Mandrillus leucophaeus. Lineage (NCBI taxonomy): Eukaryota > Metazoa > Chordata > Mammalia > Primates > Cercopithecidae > Mandrillus > Mandrillus leucophaeus. Next base: position 866,967 of record NW_012105154.1, read on the forward strand.
GGATGAAAACAATCTGGAAGATACCGGGATGGTCAAAATTCTTTAAAATCCATTGAATGGAAGTGAAATGACACTAATTATGAATATTCCATGTAACACAGAAAGTTAATTTTCTTTTTATCTTATGGACATTTATTAGCCACTTATTTCTTGAGCATCTATGAATTTTTTCCATTAATTACAAATAAGACATGACAAGATCACTATTTTACATCCACCCCTTCATACAGTGCTCCCAACTCTATCACAGCAAAACTCAAAGGTTTACCTCTTGATTTAGGGTAATGCCTCATCATCAGCATCAGGATTATGAACCTGATTAAAATGCTAACATTTTAAAATTTTAACCTTATTAAAATTTTACTACTTTTAAAAACCATCAATAATTTTGAATATGTATTTGATAAAATAAAAAATAAAATTATTTTTAATATGAAATAAAAAAGAAAAAATAAAAAATTAAATTAAAAAAAGTAGTTGCTACCTAGCTCCCACCTTAATTATGCCTTGTTTTAAGATAAAGAGCATATTTTAAAAGAAAATATTAATAAGTTTTACTGCCTGAGTCACAACATACTCTTAAAATAATACATAATTTTCATGTGTACTTAAAGACTAGACATATTCTTTAATTTATTTGAATTAGAAAATATGGTGTTAATTTAATTTAATATGGCTTAATTTAATATGCTGTTACTAAATTTGTGGTCAGCTGTTCCCATGTTGTAAAAAATTCACATTTGTAAGACAAATATTTTTCATGTTTGAATTATATGATTAAAATCATTGGCTTAAAAAAATCCAGTTAGTTCTTAGTATCCTTACATCAAAAGTATATTAAAAATCATTTTACAAATTTATTCTCATCTACTGCATTCAGTAAAAAAAGAACCTTACTCTTGAACTCAAAAATTTCTGCATCTAGATATTAAAACTTTCTTTGAAAAATGAGTTATTCATTCATTTAACAAATATTTGTTCAGCATCTACTATAAACTCAACACTGTTACTATTTCATATAGATAAAAAGTCATTGTTTTTTCTTTTTCTATCAGGAATGCTTATTATTAACTCTGATAGTTCAAGCCACGTGAAACTGCGTTTTTAAAACTAGGTTGTGGAAGAAAAACCCAAGAAATTTTTGGTAAAATTAGATAACACAAACTGTTATAAAAGTGTACTTGCAAAATATATGCATTTTATTAAAAAATAGAAATAATTACTTTTGTCTTTTTGAGATCAATGAATTGAAGTGAGGGTAAAGATATATAGCCTTAGAGTTTGTCTGACTTGGCTGTAGATAATATTCACATAGTCATAGAAGTGTAAATGTTGCTGTTGGGTTTCAACTTTAGAACCTATGGAAGAATCAGTGTTTGAAACACTTGGTTATGGTTGCAGGAAAGAAAGATTCTAGTAATGTGAATGGTAGAAAAAAGAACAGGGAAGGAATACATTTATTAAGAGAAAGAAGAATAGATGGAAGTACTAAAACCCTTATTTTCTAGTATGAAGACAAGGTGAGTTAAGAGACACTGTCATAAGTTAATGGGATAATTAATTTTTAAATTAAGATAGGAAGGTAATCTACACAAAACTAAACATAGTACACTATTGACTATGGGAGTATATCACGGGAAAATAGGGCTTAATATGATGCAGGCTTTTCTCTATCTTCAATGGTTGGGTGTTAATATATGTTTTTCTAAATTAGATAAATTCAGAAGTAAAGATGTTAACACATGATGAAGAATTATATGGAAATCACCAGAAATATTAAAGTGACAGAAATGGAATGAGTTGCTACTAGGAGTGAAATTGGAGGTGGCTTAACATGGACCATGATATTTGATTAGATACCATCTGTTTGTATTATTTTGTTTCAGATATTATTTCTAAAATTAAAAAGCAGAAAAAAAATTAACATCGAAGTGTATTTACATAATTTTACTTTTCTTAAATTTTCTTTTCTCAAAATTTCCCAAGCCTTCCTTCCAACCAATGTGAATATGCAGTGCAAATCTGTTGTATGATTGTTAGTCAGAAATATTGTCAACGAACTTCAAGGCATCATTCAAATTGTCTTTTATGCTAACTAAAGTCAATACTGTAGACTTATTTGAAGTGATTATAATAATATTCAAGAGAAGGAGAAACTGATCTGCCTCAATTATTTCTCTAGAGGGTTGCATTTTATTTAAGTATTTGCTAACACTTTCTTCTGGGTAATAATCCTTTTGGCAAGCACACTAATTCAAGCAGTTTTGAAATACACTGTTTTTAGTTATTTGGTGATATTTTCACAGGATTAAGAATCAACTGATTTGCACTGTGCTTTTATGTGGCAAACATAGAAAGAAAACATGTTTTATTGGTCCTAACTCATAATTGATTATAAGATGCACTAAGCAAAAAAATAAAAACACTAAAAGAGAAAAAAAGGCCCAAAGTAAATTATAACCTGCACACCACTCTTTAATAGAATATAGAAGTTAAAATATAACTTAGAATATATTGTTACAAAATACTGTATGTAGAAAATGGTTGTTTTTTGCAGACATAAAGCATGCTTCCCCATAGAGATACAGTACTCTATAATTTCTAGCTATATGCATAATTCTAAATTTTTGTAGTAGTCATTTAAAAAGTAGGAAAAAATGAGTGAAATTAATTATAACAATATATTTCATGTAGCCCCATATATTCAAAATATTATTTCAACATGCATTCTATGTAAAATTATATTAATGCTATATATTTTAATGTTGCACTAAGTTTTTGAAATATAATGTGTAGTTTATATTACAGTGCATTCTGATTAAAAATAGCCATATTTTAAGTGTGTCATAACCATATGTGGCCAGTAGCTAACCTATTGGACAGCACAGATATAGATCAGTTCTGTCTTCACAGAATATTCTATTGAACAGTACTGACCTGGAGGGGAAGTGAAAATAAAATAGACATTAATAACAAAGTATGATAAATGGTGTACAGAGCAGAGACAACAAATTCAGTCTTGGACATTAGGAAATATTCCTGGAAATGACATCCCTTTTTCTCTATACATAATATATCTGCAGGAAACCTCTGATTAATTTTGAAATTTTGATATTTGTGTTCATTGGAGTAAAAGTTCTTACTTCCAATTATTATTAACAAAGATAATTTTTATTTATGAATCCAATTAATTTCCTAATATAAATTAGTCAAATTTAGCATTAAGGCACTAGAAAAGCAAATCGTATATGAGCAAAGTGTTTCAATATTTCAAAGATGGTTTCATTCAAAATGTGCAGAGAAAGCCAGCTCTGGTATGATTAAGTTTGTTGATACTATCTGGCCAGGTGCATTGGCTCACACCTGTAATCCCAGCACTTTGGGAGGCCAAGGTGGGAGGATGACTTGGGCCCAGGAGTTCAAGACCAGCCTGGGCAACATAGTGAGACTTCATCTCTACAAATTCAATTAATTAATTAAAAAAGATTGTCCATATTATCAATCTGAAATATGAGAAAATTATATAATATTTATGACATTTCTCACAAGAGAGTTTTCACAGTGCAGTATTTCCTCCTTATTTGTGGTTTCACTTCTCCTGGTTTTAGTTACCCACAATCAAGCACAGTCTAAAAATAGGTGAATAAACTATAATAAGACATTTTGAGAGAGAAAGAGATCACATTAATTATAACTTTTGCTTACAATATATTGCTATAATTATATTATTTTATTAATTATTGTTGTTAACCTCTTACTGTGCCTAATTTATAAATTAAACTTTTTATTGTAGATATTTATGTATGTGAAAAACATACACAGGGTTCCATGCATATAGGAAAAAACACACAAATAGAGTCTAGTGCTATCCAGTTTCAGGCAACCGCTGGAGATCTTGAAGCATATAATCTACAGATAAAGGGGACTATTGTTATGTTTGTGAACATAGACAGTATATTCAGTTAAGGGAGGTCATGTTTAACCAGGCTTCTGAAATTATTTGAAAACATTACCTCTACAATAGATAGCAGAAATTCAATGATGTAGTACTCTTGTATTTTTCTTCAGGCAAAAAGTCACATTACACGTGTGTGTGTGAAAATGTGTGTGTGCGTGTGTGTGTGTGTAAGCTAACAAATAAATTATAGAAACCAGTCTCTAAAGCAAAAATAAGATGGAGACTTGGCAATGATCTGACTGTATAGTTCACCAAACTTACAATGCAGGAAAAAACAGTTTCTATAGTGTCTTTTAAAAGTGTGTTTGCCCAAATTACTTTGATGATTGCCAAATATAATGATTTTTCCTACTGTATATTAAAGCACAGTACTTAAATAGCAAGTGGCATGTCTCCTTTACTTTCCCTAAGAAAATGACCATTATTGCATATAACAATGAATAAAGTTTTACTGGATTTTTAATCTTAATATTCAAATTATATCTGAGTCTTTGAATTTCAAAAATAGGATAGATAATTCTACTTTCAGAATCTTTACTTGCAATATATTGAGATTACAGGAACAGAACTGCTAAACACCTGGCAAGTCTTACTTTTCTCTGGCTGGAAAGCTCCACACTTCCTGTCCCTTACAGGGAGGTGAAAAAGCAAATGAATGGAAAAGAAAAGGGGACGAATGAGAAGTTAAGGAAGAAGAGGAGAGGCAAGAAAGGAGAGAGAGAAGAAAGAAGGTCAGCACAACTTTTAAATGGGGTGGCCCTTGAAGGTAGAGGATTAAAAGAATATTGACTTCCTTGACTCCTTCAGTCCTTAAGGTCTCAGCAGTACCTAGAGGATGGCTTATCCCGTGGTTAGACTATTCCAGAAAAAGACACTAGTGGAAGGATTTTATGGCTTTAGCCTGTGAGTAAAAGGAATTCTGCTATCAGTTTTCTATCCAGCACTATTTCTAACCTCTTACTCAATAACTTGTTACCTTAGTCATTAATTTATCATGTGTAACATGGCTTTTTGCCTGAAGAAAAATACAAGAGTACCACATTATTGAATTTCTATCATCTATTATAGGTGTAATATTTTCGAATAATTTCAGAAGGCTGGTTAAACATGACCTCCCTTAACTGAGGCAGCAGTGAGTGTTTGTCAAAAAAATTGTTCTTACCATGAAGAATTTCCACAGCGTCACTTTAGTAGCTTCCATTCTTTTTCCTACTCCTCTAGTTATATTTACTCATCATATTTTAAAATGAAATTCTAATTGGCAGAGATTGATGAAGAAAAAGATGAAAAATATAAAAGACACGAGATGTTGACAGTATTTCTAATCATTTCTTACACTGAATTAAAAACACACAGAGGAAACTGCATACAATATAAATGTGCAGCTAAAAATTTATTGTATAGTTAACACCCCTATAACCACTTTCAAGGCCAAGATGTGAAATAATATGAGCACCCTGCAGACACATTCAAATCACAAACTGCTCCTTTTCTTCTAAAGGCAATCACTATCCTCAATGTAAAGGTAATAACCGCTCACTTTCTTTATAGTATTACTACCTAAAGAATGATAACTCAATGGAATCATTCAGTTTTGTCTATTTTTGAGCATTATATAAATGGAATAATACATTATACATAAATGTGGGTATGGATTCTCTTGCTCAATACTATACTTGTGAGATCAGTTGAAATTAGTGTGTGTAGTTGTAGTTCCATTTTCTTGTGATTGTTGTAAAGCATTTCAGTTGATCAATATACCCACAATGTATACACCTGATTTCCTGTTAATGGACATTTGGACAGTTTCCAGTTTAGGGCTTTTATGATGAATGCTGTGAATATTCTTAACACATTTCTGAGTTCACATATAAATACATTCCGGTTGTCTGTATACCTACGAGGAAATAGTTGGGATTTTCGTATCTTTAAATTACTAGAAAGTCACACTGCTTTCCAAAGCGATTGCATGAATTTATATTCCCTAAAAAAATAGTGTGAGTTTTTCTACATTCAAACAAACACCTGGAATTTAATTTTATCTTTTTTTGGGCGCAGTTTATTGAAACTTTAATATTCTTTTACTTGATGACTAATGAAATTGAACAACTTTTTTCAATCATTTTACTGTACATGCCAATTTCCTCTTTATTCACATTTTTTACCCTTTTTTGTGTTTATATTTTTCTTATTGATTTGTAATTCTTTAGATTTTCTGATTATGTGTCTTTTATTTATAATTTTCAAATATGGTTTCAGACTTTAACTTTTTTATGATCAAATCTTTATCACCAAAACTTACGTTTAAAATTTATGATCAGGCCAAGTACAGTGACTCACATCTGTAATCCAGCACTTCGGGAGGCTGAGGTGGGTGGACCACTTGAGGTCAGGAGTTCAAGACCAGCTTGGCCAACATGGTAAAACTCCATCTCTACTAGAAATAGAAAAAATTAGCCGGGTGTGGTGGTAGGTGTCTGTAGTCCCAGCTACTCAGGCTGAGGCAGGAGAATCACTTGAACCCAAGAGGCAGAGGTTGCAGTGAACTGAGTTCATGCCATTCCACTCTAGCCTGGGCAACAAGAGTGAAAGTCTATCTCAATAATAATAATAATAATAATAAAATAAAAATAAATAATAAAAATAAAAATAAACTTAATGATCAGTGCTTTTTGTGTTCTGTTGAAAATTTTTTGCTCAACATCTGGGGACGCTCTTAGTTCTCAGCGCCCAGCCCAGCTTCCTTCAAAATGTATACTATTCACAAAATCGTGTGCAAGCTCAGCTTGGAGGGTGATCACTCCCTCCAAGTGCATTGGATCAGTCAAAACCTCCACCAGCTTTGATGCTGAGTGGGATGCCTTGAACATTGAAAGAACCATCAAGACCGAAGGTGTGGATGAGGTCACCATTGTCAACATCTTGACCAACAGGAGGAATGCTCAGAGACAGGATAGTGCTTTTGCCTGGCAGAGAAGGACCAAAAAGGAACTTGCATCAGCACTGAAGTCAGCCTTATCTGGCCACCTGGAGATGGTGATATGGGGCTTATTGAACACACCTGCTCAGTATGATGCTTCTGAGCTAAAAGCTTCCATGAAGGGGCTGGGAATCAACGAGGACTCCCTTGTTGAGATCATCTGCTCAACAACCAACCAGGAGCTCCAGGAAATTAACAGAGTTTACAAGGAAATGTACAAAACTGATCTGGAGAAGGACATTATTTTGGACAATATGGTGACTTCTGCAAGCTGATGGTTGCCCTGGCAAAGGTTAGAAGAGCAGAGGATGGCTCTGTCATTGATTATGAACTGATTGACCAAGGTGCCCGGGATTTCTGTGACGCTGGAGTGAAGAGGAAAGGAACTGATGTTCCCAAGTGGATCAGCATCATGACCAAGCAGACCGTGTCCCACCTCCAGAAATTATTTGATAGGTACAAGAGCTACAGCCCATCAAGAGAGAGCGTCTAGAAAGAGGTTACAGGAGATCTGGAAAATGCTTTCATGAACCTGGTCCAGTGCATTCAGAATAAGCCCCTGTATTTTGCTGATCGAGTGTACTACTCCATGAAGGGCAAGGGGATTCGAGATAAGGTCCTGATCAGAATCATAGTCTCCCGCAGTGAAGTGGACATGTTGAAAATTAGGCCTGAATTCAAGAGAAAGTATGGCAAGTCCCTGTACTATTACATTCAGCAAGATACTAAGGGCGACTACTCAGAAACCACTGCTGTACCTGTGCGATGGAGATGACTGAAGCACAACATAGCTTGAGCTTCCAGAAATGGTGCTCCCCATACTTCCAGCTAACAGGTCTAGAAAACCAGCTTGCGACTAACAGTCCCTGTGGCCGTCCCTGTGAGGATGACATTAGCATTGTCCCCAACCTCATTTTAGTTGCCTAAGCTTAGCCTGGCTTTCCTGTCTAGTCTCTCCTGTAAGCCAAAGAAATGAACATTCCAGGGAATTGGAAGTGAAGTCTATGGTGTGAAACACTTTGCCTCCTGTGTACTGTGTCAGAAACAGATGAATAAACTGAATTTGTACTTTAGAAACAAAAAAAGGAAATTGTTTATATACCTTGAAGTTATGAATATCTTTATATATATTAATTTTTGGATCCTTTAGTATTTTGCTTTTTGTATTTTATTCTATATTGACATGACTTCACAGTTGAGTCTTTTTTTTCCCCAAATAAGCGTATCTAATTTTCTCATTACCATTTACTAAAACGATTTTATGTATATTAAATATTGTAACTTTATATTAAAAAATTGTATCTGTAGAACAAGTCATGCCACATTGTTATTCTTCAAGGAAACCTTGACAAATTCTATCCTTTCAATGTTCAAAAATAAATAAACTTGGCTAGGATTTACAAATCCGTTATAATTTTAAACTATAATCAATATGGGTAAAATTATCATTGTTACAAATGAATCTTACAATCCTGATCATAACATAATACTTTATTAATTTAGATTTTTAAAATTTTTTCTAGTGATATGTTATAATTTGTCCAAATAAGTTGTATGTTTGTTTATTTGTAGATCTTTTATATTTTAATAACATTTAAATTGCATTTTAATATGTAATTGTTAATTGTTAATTATTGCAGTAGACTAATACAATATATGTCTGTTTGTTTACTCTTGTTCATTACCTTACAAAAACTTACACAAATTTGAAAATTAACCTAAGTGTTCTTTTGAATTTTATGTACAATCATATTATTTTACAAAAGTGAAATTTTATTTATTCCTTTTAAATATGCATATCTATTTATTCTGCTGACTTACTTCACTAACTAGAACCTCCAGCATCATATAGAATACATAATACTGAAAAAGTGGCAGGGCACTGAAGGTCCACCTCTGTCAGCACAGGCCCCTAGAACTGTAAGGTTGCATTAGCACCAATTTACGTGGTGTTGCATTTCTCCAGTTAACTGTAAATTCCATTTGGAAGAGCAAATGGAAATATGTGACTGAACCCAGGTTGAGGATTTACAGAAAAGAGCTGATGAATTAAGAATTCTGGCAAGGGAGTCATTTGGGTGGTCATTCATGGAATGCTGGCTCCACAGGAAAGTAAGTGTCCTCTTTCTAAAGAACATCAGCTGACTCCAAGTAAAAGAAGACTCAGAGGATGTCTTGATGGTGATGAATGGCTTGTTGTTAGTTTTAGAGTAAGAAATTTTGAAGAAGATGGGTTTTGTTCTGAAGAAATGTTATTGAAGTACACTAGGTTTAAGAAGTAGAAGACTTCTGAATAATTTATGGTTAATAGAAAATCTTTTGAATTTTAATGAGTCAAGTTCTAGTTCCTTATATACAATTAAGGAATTGAGTTCAAAATGATTTTAGAATCCAATCTTCATTATTAAGGCAAATAATAACTTTGCTTCTGACTAAGAAAGAATAGCTTGCTGTAGTCCAATGTTTCTACAAGTGGAAAAGCCAAATAACATTTACAACAAAGCAGAACAAAAGAAAAGTTATTTCAAGGCAATACAAAAGTAATACAGCAATAATATGAGAAAGCAAGATTCCAGAGTCGTATATCTTGGAAAGATGAACTAATAGCTAGTTACATTTCTTCATGGAACATGCAAATGCTCATTACAAGGTAATGGACTATGATTCCAGGCACAGAGCTTAGCTGGAGGGTCACAAAGGTACACAGGAGGCAGGAAAACTAAAAGACTAAGACGTTGGGTTCATGGAAAGAAGGTAGGAGCAGAGAACAGAGCTGATGCCGTTCTGGTTGCTATTACTGCATGATAAAAATCCTCAAAATGTAACACCACCAAACAATGAACCCTTTTATTTTGCTCATGATGTTACATGATTGGAATTCCAGAAAGCTTTAGCTGGGCAGCGTGAAATATCTCACGTGGTTGTAGTCAGTTGTCAACTGGGACAGTCATCTGATATTTGGAGTTAAATATGCATCTAATATGGCTCATTCTCATGGCCTTTAATGCTAGGGCTCACCAAGGAATTCAGCTTAACCTGGTGACCAACGAGACTACACAAGTCCTCTCCATCATAGCAGCCTCTTGGCATTCTGATATTTTACATGATGGCTGGCTTCCCAGGAGAACCAAACTAAAGTTCTCCAATATGTCACAAAAGTCAGTAAGTGCCTGGAAGGTAAAAGCTTTTTTTTTTTTTTTTTTAAATAAGACTCCTAATCCTCTATTACCTTTTTCCAAGTCTTCAGCCCCTGTTTCAAATTGTTTTTGACATTCTTGTACACACACCAATAATAATGATAATGACAATAATACTATTAGTAGTAGTAATAATAATAGCTAAAACAGATAGGAAGACATGATTTAGGTGCTATTATGAGCACTTTACTATATTAACTTCCTTAATCCTCGCCACAGTCCTATTAGGTAGGAATGATTGTTATCCCTCTTTCACAGTTGAGGAAACTGAGTCACACAGATGTTAAGCAACTTTCCAAAATTCACAAAGCTAATATCTTGCAAAGTCTGGATTTGAATCCAAGCAGTCTGACTGGAGACTCCACGCTCTTTAACATTATGCTCTACTCATACACACTTTGGACTCATTAGGTCGGTTTGAAAACCAGATGCTAATAGGCATTAGGATCTAGACAGAGGGGATATTATTTTGCTTGATTTTCAAATAGTAGTCTGATGACGAACTATTTAAATGATTTTTAGGGATCTTACTGAGAATAAAGAATGGAGTCAGGCTTGAAACACGGGTTTTCATAAAAGGACTAGAGCACTCTGAATGAAATTCCAAGTCTAGAAAAATTATTTCATGCTACTAAGACAAGTTGGGTGACTTTGGAAACTTTACTCTAAAATGCTATTGAGGGGATAAATGTATCCCTGTCCTAATCTCACACCCATGTGCGCTTCCCCTACCAGCCAAAAAAAGCTGAAACTCCTTCAAGTTATTTGGGTCATAAAAGCAAGTTTGTTTTTTGTTTCTCTTTTTATCTTCATCTTGAATCATCTTTTCTTGCTATATGCTTGTGATACAAATTATAAATTAAATTGTAAATTTAAATTATAAGTTATAATCTTGAGAAAGGTTAACTGACTTGTTAGAAAGGCATGGAAGCTGAGATACTGTCCCCTTGCGCTTGTTCATACAGCAACAATGGTCAGCTGGAGAGCGCCCCATGTATCCCAGCCTTTCTCTCTCTCTCAGGTAGTGGTGATGAATTTGAACTATCATTTCTATACTGAGGTAAAAGCTATCTGCTTATTACAGCAGTGAGAGGAGCCCCATGGGTGCAGTGAATGGCACTTACATCATACATTTTCCTTGGCTATAGCAGAGCTTGTTCAGAGCAGATGCTCTTGGTACATGTAGCATGACTGATAGTTTTATGCTCAGCCTTTATAGGTCCACAAAATCATATAAATACATAATTCTATTAACTGCCAGGACTCCCTTGGACATTACTGGGTGTGTTTCTGTGGGTCTTTACAAATTCTTCCATGACTATTTAATAATCTATATATACTGGAATAACTTAGGAAAAAGGTAAATAACCCTAATTTGCTTTTTGTAGTTTGATTTATTTTCTTCCTCTTCTTCTTCCTTCTTTCCCCATCCTTCTTTTTCTATAATTTGCTAACATTGAAACATAATACATAAAGGTAGTACCACATCTTTAGAACATGAAGCAAGGAAGTGAAGATACCTTTGCTGATCAAAAACTAATTATAACACAAATGGTTAAGAAATAGAACTAAAGAAAAATATTCAAACAATGAGGGTCTTAAAATAGAAACAAAAAGCTCGCTTTGTAGACTTCAGCATTTTATGGTTGTTACACAGCTTACAGGTAAAATTAATTTTCCGGAACGTTGCTTCTTAACATTTTTATTGTTTGCCATATTTTAAAATAATATTGTTATGTACCATTGGATAAAACTAATAGTGCATTAAAATGGTCTCACCTTAAATCAGAGACAGTTTGCTGTAACTAGAATTTTCAATTCTCTAATGACTTTTTTCTCTGCTATGAAAAGAAAAAGCTTCTATATTAAAAAGATGTACAGGGGCAAAAGGAAATTTATGATCTAAACTTGCTGCAAATCATTTGTATTGATCTGTTTTGTTTCCATTCTGCTGAAGCTAATGGAAATCATTTGTCACCTGACTTGTCCCAGCTGATTTGAAAAAAAACACTGGACCATTTATCAGGCCAGCTGAAGGTCTGATACAAGGGTGCTTATGTCTGCAGTCGCCAAGATACATTCAGTTTCTAGGCAAGTAGTGAATATTAAGCTATATTGGTCATAGGCTTAAACAAATAAATTAAATATGAATGCATACATGATACATTATAATAAAACACTAAATAGGAAACTTATATTAGCCAGTAGAATATTCTACTTACAAGTAAGATTTTAACCACTTTTATTTTGCAAGAGCTAAAATTAAAATATAATTATTTAATATTAACTATGGTAATAGTATATACTGGAAATAAAAGTAAAAACATCATTACAACGCATTAAAGTCAATAAACAGGCTTTTCTGACACATGCATTCTTCTGAGGTAGACTTTTCTCTTTGAAGAATATTTTTGGTGAGTCAAACATTTAATCCATGTAACTTCATAAATGATAATTTATTTTAAATTCACTTACATAAAAATAAAAGGTGTGTTTCTCTGCTTCTGTGTATGTAAGCGATTTTAAAGAGTTGATCTTGAGAAGTCAATTATGTTCTGTGTAATTTTCAAATTCTCATAAACACACTACCCCATATATCCCAGCCCACATACTTCAGCTGAAGGTGAAAAGAAGATATCTCTCACAAATCTTTTGTGACGTTCTTTCAGGCTATTAAAGAGCAAAAATCTTTGTAAGAATAATTTATTCAAACTCTGCCATTATGGTATTTCATGTTTAAAATTTATCTCACATTAGGACAAATTTATCCATGGGTTAAACTCATAATAAAACAACACTATAGAGCCCAGTAAAGGGTGAACTACTTTCTAGAGTTGCAGTGTATGTTTAATATATGTAATGAGCATCCATTTCTACTTATTTTCTAATATACTATTTTTTTTCCATATCTCCTGCATTCCTTCTGTGGTAGTTGTGCACTATCAATTTGAACAGAGTTTCAGAATTTGCATTTAAATACTAAAATTGAAGAGGAGAGTATGGCTCATGCATTCACTCTTCATTTATTTAACAAGTGTTTATCAAATACTTCTAGGAAGCAGGAACTCAGATCTGGGGATACAATGGTGTGAAAAAAGAGGATATATTCATGTTCTTTTAGAACATAAATAGGAACTGGGTAAGAGGATATAATTCATTTCACAGGCTGTCCTTGTTTGATGACAAGTTCATGACATAAAGTTATTTGATAAAATACAGGAACATGTGAGCTAACTCAGGCTGTTGTTGAAATTTGTTTCTTTTAGTCATCCAATTGTTAAAGAGTATATTTTGATCAAAATTTTTGTACAGGCTAATTACAGTTTTCTGAATATCTAGAAAATTATGAGACATTGAGGGACAAGTATTTTAAGTTTTTCATATAAAAAATGTCAGATATTCACTTTATATTTGTTGAATACATGAGTGAGTGAGTTAATAATAAATGCTGTCATCTTCTCTCATGGTTTAGCATTTTCTTTGTACTCTAAAATTAGAGGGGGCTAAAAATATCAGTGATGTTTATAAATTTGACTTTCCAGCTGTGCTAAGTAAAATTTAAAGATTCTTATTTATTATTTGATGTCATTTGGGTACTCCTGTTTGGATGTCATTTGTGTAACCTCCTGTTTCTCATCATCATGGTTCAAACTGTAGACATCAGATCAAAATTACAGGTGTCTTGCTGTAATTCATTCATTTAACAAACTTTGGTCATTTGCATCACTTAAACAGTGATGAGGATACAAAGGAAAATTATAGAAGGTCCTGGCCTCAGGAATTAACTTTACTGGAGGAAATAGTCATGTATAGGAAAAAAAAATTATATGATTTAACTTAATGTGTGATCTAATAAAGTTACAAACAGTTTTTGAGTATATAAAAAGGCAAATAACTATTTATAAAACTCTGGAAAATTTTCACATAGGAAAAAAGAGAGAAGCACTCAGAAAAAAGGCATAGAAGCTTATAGAGACATGGATGGTCATGTGGCGTTCAGGTCAATGTGAAAAATTCGACGTGGATGAAGAGGTATTCTGTGACCAGCTAGGAAAGAATACTTTCTAAAGACCACACTAAAAAAACAAAACAAAACTTCATAATTTTTATCAGAGGAACAGGAGGTCAATTTGTGTTTGGAAGAAGGGGAGAAAAGTGCTTTTTTAAAAATAAAAGATTATGTACTTAAATCACGAACAAATAATTTAGAAAATAGAGAAAAATGGAAAATAAAGATAAGTATATGGATTCTACTACCAACCTCCAACCTGGAGATACTCTGTGCTAACATTTCAGGTATGTTGCAAAATATGTTTCTAATAATCAACTGGATGTTGCAATATGGAATCATAACAGTACATGCTGTTTCTCATCTGTGTCTGCAATAGATGATGTAGCTGTATATTGACAAGAAAATCTATCTTAAATGCTAATAATTGTTAAATTTGAAAAGTGGATTTTACGTGTTAAATGAATATGGAATGTAATCCCAGTAAGACAATAAAACATACTTCACTCCTTACAAAAATAACCTCCAGATGGATCAGAGGTGTAAACGACAAAACAGGAAAAAGCTCTATAGTTTCTTAGAAAAATACATAGGAGCCTTTTATTTTATATATAATGACCTTCGATGGAAACAACTTCCAAGTATGACATAAAACTGAGAAATTAGGAATAAAATATTGATTAATTTGTCTATATCTTTAAAGAATATGTTTGCTTGGAGAACGCACCACAACCACACAAGCAAAACAAAACCAAACAAAACACAAAATCTTGAAATTAATTGTAACACAAGCCAAAAATATGTAACTAATATGCTCAATATAACATTGCTTCAAATAATTTTATCTAGGAAAAGTCTTCAGATCATACATATATAGGTCGATAAACTATCACAACTCCTTGTATAATTGTCACTCAGCTCAAGGAATAGAATGTCACCAGTGTTCTAGCGGATTCTCTAGTGTCCCTTTCCTAATGCTACTTGTTCCCAAGAGTAACTACTGTTCTAATAGCTTTAGCATAAATTATTTTCATCCAGTTAGTTCTTTGTCTAAAAGGAATCACATGTATGAATACTTTTTGTATGACTTCTGCTGCATGTGTGTGATATTTCACCATATTGTTTATGTGGCTATAGATTGTTTATTATCCCTACTGAATAGTATTTCCTTGGTGCCTACCCCACAATGTATTCATTCTCTTGATATTTATTGGCTTACAGTTCTACCTTCTGCTTTCATGCCGTTTTTTTCTGTTCTCTAGATGACAGTATTTCTCAGATGCCTTTAGTTGTTCTCAGAGCTTGCTGTTTAGAATTTCTTTCCCTTTGCTTGCACATCTCCCAACATGAATGTTTTTCTCCTGTAGAAAGAGCACACTTCCTTATTTTGGCATTTCTTTCTGGCAGCTGCATCATAGAGTACATGGTTTAGGCTTCTACAAATGAACACCAGCCTTGGAGATCTAACACAGTCTTCTCTTAGTCATCAAGCATTCAGAAATAGGGAACGTTGAAACTATGTTGAGGTGAGTTCAAATACAATGTTTACTATATCAGTAAAGGCTACATTCTTGCAACACCCAGATCCTTCTACTGATTCCAGACTACCTCTTCTGATTGAGTACCTGTTCTACATCACAAAAAACTTTCCTGTAGCATATTCTAGCTCCTAGCCACCCCCAAATACCTTTTTATTCTGTATTTTTACCAGGACAGGATAAGAAAGAATGGATTTGGGCTGCAAACATTTTCATGGACATTACAAAACAGGCATTTTCTTTTTGGAACTGGTTGAAGAATGAAGTAACTATTTTCTATTAGCTGTGCTCTTGAGGAATATACCATAAATAGAAACAGTGAAGGGAAAAAAATCTGCTTTAGAAATGTTCAAGAAATTGTTTAAGACATACTAGAGCTTTGTACTAGACAGGAAAGTGTGTTGTCTTCAGAGTTCTAAAAGTTCTGGAAGTCTCCCTTCTACCTCTTTGTATCTATATAGAGGTATTTTAATTATCCCCTTTCAAAAGGGGTAATGCTCCCAGTTTTGTGCTGATTCTCCAAGGAGACTCATTGTTTTATTTTATAAACCATTAAGCCTTGTAATCATATTGGGGACTCCAAATAAGTTGTACATTCTTGTAGTAACATTTTGGGGCCTATATGACTAATTTATTTTGTCACTTGTGTTATGAATTTAGTTTAGGATGAAACTAGTTTTTAAAAGAAAAAAGCAATTTGACTGTGCAAAAGTGGACATAACTAGTATAAAAGAGGATGTTGCTCAGGAAAGATATGTAGGTAACAATTACCCTATGACAATTTGTGACATTAAATTTGTTTTTCTTAGAAAACACTAGACCTGTTATTCTCCCTAGTAATTTTGTGCAAACATTTGCTTTAAAAGTCTATTGAGGCTGGGCACAGTGGCTCCCGCCTGTAATCCCAGCACTTTGAGAGGCCGAGAGTGGATCACCTGAGGTCAGGAGTTCGAGACCAGCCTGGCCAACATGGTGATGCCCATGTACAAAAGTTAGCTGGGCATGGTGGTGGGCATCTGTAATCCCAGATGCTTGGGAGGCTGCAGCAGGAGAATTGCTTGAACCCGGGAGGCAGAGGTTTCAGTGAGCCGAGATCGTGCCATTGTACTCCAGGCTGTGAGACAGAGGGAGACTCCATCTCGGGGAAAAAAAAAAAGGCTATTGAGGTTTTTTTTTTTTTTTTTTTCAGCACAGAGTCCTCATCTTCAATCAGTTTTGAGGATTTTTGAAGAAAATGCTAAATCTAGCTCATGTTTTTTTCCTATGAGTGTATTCCACCCCCCACACCCCCCACCCCGGGATACTGTGATTATAATGTCTCTTCAATGCTCAGTGGATAGCCATATTTAAGGTACTTTCTTTTAATTACATTGTTGATAGCAATTGGCAGGTAACTGTCAATGGATTGGTCCATGGGTACTAATTATGGCATACTATTTTTTAAGTTCTGAAACTTCTGGGTGGGTATCTAAAATCATTTTGATAGTGACAGAAGGCAGCCAAATGTCTAGGCAGATAGGGGTGGGTACCTGATGAAACCCTACCTCTAAGCCTAAGACAATTTAAAGCCTGAAAGCCAAGCTACAGGTTAAATTCGCGGACCAATTGATAACCTTTTGTCCTGTTTGGAGTGCTTTTCTTTGATTGATCCCCACCTTTCACTTATTTTGCGTATACCTACCCTTTCCAAATTCTCTACACTGTCATGCCCACCTTTAAGTGCTGTTTTCACTTTAACCTTTTGCATACTCACAAACCAATCAGCATGCACTCTCCATCCTGTGCCTATAAAGACCCCAGACTCAGTTGGTATAAGGGGGGATGGCCTGACTTGGGAAGAGACAACCTGATTTCAAGGAGGTTGGTCTGCTTTCCCGAACCTGCTCCAGCTCCCCGGTCCACTGAGAGCCTTTTTCATCGCTCAGTAAAATTCTCCACCTTCACCATCCTTCAACTGTCCATGTGCTCTCTTTCTTCTTGGATGCTTGACAGGAGTGCAGGACCCACCAAGTGAGGGTACTGAGAAAGGCTGTCACACTGGCCCTTTGCCCTTTGCCCTCACCAGAGAAGGGCAGCTGTCCCACATGATGAGGCAAGGGGCCAACTGAGCTGCTAACACACAACTAACTGCAGATAGCAGAAGTATGGGAACACTGTAACACCCCCTCTGAGGCTTTGGGGTCATGGGCACCCTCACCTGGGTGCTGCCATGTTCCCCTTGAGGCGACACACCTGGTCTGGCCACGGGTCCTGCATGGAGCTTGTTTCTGTGTCAGCACCCAGAAAGCCAGCTGAATCCTGCACTCGCTCACTCATATGCTCCCTCCCACAGGGGTTTGAGTACTGGGGGAGGGGTAGAGGGGCACCCCTGCCATGAGTCCAGCAAAGGAGCCCAGAAAAATCCTGCATCAATTTCAATAATGTACACCCTTGGAAGAATGTCAGGGCTTCACAATGATGATCCATCTGCTCTTGGACTCTAAGAGTGGTGCACAATATGTTGTGAGTGCCAATGACCTTTTTTTTTTTTTTTATACTTTAAGTTCTAGGGTACATGTACACAACATGCAGGTTTGTTACATATGTATACATGTGCCATGTTGGTGTACTGCACCCATTAACTCGTCATTTACATTAGGTATATCTCCCAATGCTATCCCTCCCCGCTTCCGCCACCCCACAGCAGGCCCTGGTGTTTGATATTCCCCTTACTGTGTCCAAGCGCTCTCACTGTTCAGTTCCCACCTATGAGTGAGAACATGCGGTGTTTGGTTTTCTGTTCTTGCGATCGTTTGCTGAGAATGATGGTTTCCAGCTGCATCCATGTCCCTATGAAGGACAGAAACTCATCCTTTTTTATGGCTGCATAGTATTCCATGGTGTA
>NW_012105154.1:886602-924136 GCF_000951045.1 Mandrillus leucophaeus
TTCTTTTGACTTAGGATTGTCTTGGCAATGCGGGCTCTTTTTTGGTTCCATATGAACTTTAAAGTAGTTTTTTTCAAATTCTGTGAAGAAAGTCTTCGGTAGCTTAATGGGGATTGCGTTGAATCTATAAATTATCTTGGGCAGTGTGGCCATTTTCACGATATTGATTCTTCCTGTCCATGAGCATGGAATGTTCTTCCATTTGTTTGTGTCCTCTTTTATTTCCTTGAGCAGTGGTTTGTAGTTCTCCTTGAAGAGAACGACTTTCATCTTAGTGTTAGCTTTCCCTTTTGATGCTGTTTCAAAATACTCTTTTTAATAACATTTGAGTTTTATCAGATAGGATTGCAAGGGTGTTTTGAGAAGCCATTTTCTTATAATTAATTTCAATTTTTACATTATCCCATTTACTAATGGATCTCTAAATTCCCAGTGTCAGTAATGATACTTGTTTGGATATATGTATGGATACATGGTTTAATTCCAAAACAGTTGCCCTTTTCCTCCTCAGTCCTCTGCAATGTTTTGACTGGGAAAATAGTGTATTATTTGAACACCAATCACAAATTCATTGGGCCTTATATTGGAGGGATGACAAAGAAGGAAGACAGGGTAATTTTCCAGGGAATAATTTCTAATTAATCTGTATCATCTTGTTTTATCAATGCTCTTGATTTTAATATCATACTTGACACTTTCATCTGCACATCAACTCAGTATTTATTTGTCTAATGTAGATGTTTGTAAATATAATTTCACCCTTTAGCATAATATAATCTGATTAATTGATCATTCACTTATTTTTTTTTTAGTAAAAGAAAGCCTGTGAAACAAGTCACTATGAACCACATAAATAACAATATCACAACATCTGTGATAAAGTTGTATTTGGAAGGAATTCCTTTTCCTTAGTTTAAGGGTAAGAAATGCACAAAAATCAAGAGATATTCATAGAACTTCTTGGGAATAGATAGTCTCCTGCCTTCTGCTTCTCCTCTTTCTTCTTTTTCCCACTTCTATATTTCTGTAAAGCCTTCATGACCCTCTTTCTGAAGGCCATCTGTATGTTAATGACTTCACTATCCCCTCTTTCTAATGGGCCCTCTCACCTAAATTATGTCAGGTGTCTCCTGAGTTGTTTCTCAAACTATGCCCCAAGAGTAGATATCAGTGAAGAGTGACTGCACACAGTCATAAAGATTCTGAACAAACTTAAGAAGAATCGTCACATAGACTAAGAGGGAATTTGAGAATGTTGTGGCTTTGCCATAATTTCGTGAAGTCTGCTCACAAAAAAATGGCTTTATTGGTTGATAGTCTTGTGGAATGCTAATTGTCATATTCCTTATTGGAGATTCATAAATCATATTAGTAAATTGTATGGTTTGGGAAAATTTATTTATGATTAGATTCTTTAGGTCCTTTAATTTCATTATCTATTTAAACCAGGTTTTTTTCCCAAATATATTGTTATTATTTTCTTAGATAATGGTTTTGATTATATCACGGAAAACACTTGGAAAATACTGGCTTCAGATGGTAATAATACAAATATCAGAAATTGCTAAAAGGAAATTGCACAATTCTTTGGGGGGATAGTCACTGTGTGCAAGTGCTTCATATAAACTATGTAATTTAACTTTATTTAAAAACCATAATTTGATTTTATTGTTATCCCCAGCCTAGATATAGGAAAACTGAATGTTAAATGTATTGCCTAGGGTTACTCAGTTAACTAAGAGGCAAGCTTGTATATGAACCTAAGGAGGACTTAGATTATATTATAATTTTTTAAAGTTTGGTATATAATTTACTACTCAGAGTGAGGTCCATGGGCTGTACTTGGGAGCCTGGCAAAAATGCACTAAGAGTGGTAGGTTGTCATGTTTATGTCAGTATTACATGGTCAAAGTTCCCTGGAAATGGCATCTTTCACAATACACAGTAAGGCTTCTTTAGGGGAAAGTCCTTTAGCCTCTATGCTTCTCCTTTTGCTTTTTTTCTCTCCATCCTACTTGGAAGATGTTTTGAAGTCTGACGATTTTTGACCACCTTGAAACCATAAGGCAATAATCAGGAAGAAAAACGTCAAGATGCTAAAGATTATGGAGAAAAAAAATAAGATGAACCTAGGATACCAACATATTAAGACAAAGAGTTTCTGTCTTGAGGTTTTTACCTATAGCATTCTTATAACAAAAATAAATCCCTATTTCATTATTACCACTACCAAGTTTACATTGTTTTTAGCCAAATTGATTTCTTTGTGTTATGATCAAATCAAATGAAAAGTCAGACAAGTAGAAAAGAGCATATAGTTTTGTAGGTAAAACTAACCTAGTATTTCACTCTGGAATAGTCTGAAATGGAGTTTATGGGTGATGGGAGGTGAGGTGGAGCCAGATAATGAACAGCATTGAGATCCAGCCATAGGAATTTAACATCATAATCTATTGCATATTTTAGTGCTGTCATAAATGAAATGAAGTAATCTGCTCTAATGCTGATTTTAAAATGTTGTATTATATTTTCCACAATAAAATTTTATTGAGTGAAACTTTACAACAAACAGTATAATAACCATTCTTATTTGGATACGGCATCATTATTGATTCAAGTTAACTTGCCAATAGTTCATAATGGTAGCCATTTTACCAAAATATACTAATGTTTTCTCTTTGTAATTTAGAACAATTTGTTAAGTAGTGCTCCATTCACTGACTTATCATAGGAGCTAAAGAATAGGAAAGAAAGAAAAGAAAACCTTTACTTGTGATATGAAACATACACATAGAGAACATGTAATTTTATCTCTCTTTCTGTCTCTATATACTGGGTTTTAGTCATATGTGTTTTAATTTCAAGAAAGATAAAGGAGGTAAGACAAGAGTATCTGGTTGTGTGTCTTGACACATACTCAAATAAACTGAGAAAGGTTATATTGGCTTAGTTGAATAAATAAAAATTGAATCAGCATTGATAGCTTCTACCAAAAATATTTGTGTAACAAATACTATGTGTCAGTCACTACTTTTAGTACTAGGGAGTACAAATTAAACAAAATGAAGATCTTGTTTTTAAAGAATGTGCGTTATATTGAAGTCAGTCTGACTAAACAGAGCTCTGGAGCTGACAGTAATTATGAACAACATTAAAGGAGCAGTGTGATATAGAGCAATGTTGTAGAATAGTGCCTTTTTAAAAGCAATAATTGACCAGTTATCTGAAAGAGGGGAGCAAGCTATCTCGACATTCTGGGAAAATCTAAGAGAGGAACAGAAAAAAGTTCAGTATGGTTAGCATAGCATGAGAATGAACAGAATTTTGAGAGATAAATTTAGAGAGTTAGCCAGGAGTGCAACCTGTACAGTCTTTAGACAAAGTGAAGGACTTAGATGGATCAACATGAAGATAAATTGTATAATTTTAAAAGGGGTTATACAGTTGATTTATGTTTAAGGTGATCATGGTGACAACTGTATGTAGAATAGGGTATGTTGAGGGACATGAATAGAATTTGGACATTAGTTATGATGCAAAAATACAGATGACCAAAGATGGTGTTTAGACTAGAATGCTGAGGTTGTAAAAAAGAGTCAGATTCTGGAAAAGCTGGTGGTAGTGTTGATGGATTTTGTGTAGACAGAGCAAGAAAAAAGATGTCAACAATACATATTGCACCACTTATTAAAAAGCCAGTAGAGATGTTGAGTGGGCAGTTTGGATCCATAAGTCTGGAGTACAAAGGCAAAGTAGAGATTAGAGAGAGAAAACTGGGTATCCTCAGCATGGAACTGGCAGTGAGTGAAGATGGTGAAAACAAGAGAGCTAAAGGTTGGTCCTTAGGACTTTCTAATATTTTGAAGTTTATCAAACATATGGTTTGAGTCTTTGTCCTCAGAACTACAGAAATCCAACTGTAAATTTTACAAGGGAAGGATACAAGATTAGATTTGCTTTTGAAAGATAGCTCCAGCTGTGGTGTGGAACTGTATCAAAGGGGATTAAAACCAAATGCAATGAAACACATAAGGTATTTTCTGAAATTTAAGCTGGATAGATGATAGTTTTGATTGACAATTTGTAGCTAAGAAATGAATGAAAACAAATGGACTCAATTCATTTAATAATGTATATATAAATTGAAACATCATGTTGTACACCATAAACGTATATAACTTTTGTCAATAAAGCTGGGAAACAATTTCAAAAAAAAAGAAAGCAAATGGATTCCAGAGATATTTTGTAGTAAAACCAGAGAGCTTTTTCACAGATGATAGTGCCATTGCAATGGAGGATGGCTTAGGCTAAGTTGAAAAAGTAGTTCATTAGTTTAGTTTTCAATTTGTTGAATTTCCTGGACCTTATGGCATTTGAAATATGTAAATATGTTGTGTTTTGTTTATGGACTTGACTAAGTTTTAGCCCATTGCCTTGTAATCATTTTCTGAGTTTTATGTTAATGAACTGCCAATGGCACTACTTATAAAAAAGACTGCTAAACTTTTAAAATTTAACAGGTTAAAATACATCTGTAGTAGATGCTGTTTGCTGCTGGTTCTCCTCATATCCTCTTACCAGGTAGTAAGTATTGGCTTTCTCTAGGTTATAGCTCTGCCTTCCTCTAGAGAATTGCTCAGACTTCATTCCTGGAGATGCCTGAAGAGACCATACTCCCTCCCTTAATCCCCAAAGCATGTTATAGAGTCTCTTGCAGTATCAGGCTGAGGTTAGACTTCTAGGTTGAAAGGACATCTTTCTTTAGTGTTTTGTGCCACCCAATCCTGCTTTCCTCACTTCCCTACAGAGCACTTGGACAGGAATCCTCATATCAAGTTTCAGTTCTTAGAATCTAACCTAAGATACTTTCAATCATTATTTCTCCCAAAGGATTTAAGCATTTCCAAAGCCCCTTTTAATTAAAAATAAAAATGTCTTTTCAACAGAATTCTGGACTCAACTCTTGGCATGAAACAAGTTTGTCTTCCATGTAAGTTCATATTCCACATTCTTAATTTTCCTTGCAAGTGTTCATGTTTTGTCTCATATATGTGTTATATAAAGCTTCTTCATTACTATGAAAAACAACAAATATAATGCTGAACATTTAGGTACCCATCAGAAAAAGCAACTATGATGCTATCACAAGTCATGATGGTCAACTACTTTAGTTGACTTACTTTTTTGGGCACCTGTCACTTATCAGTCCTGCCATTTAAGAAAGTTTCAAAATCTGTTCTCTGGAATATTAATTAAAGAAGACATTCCTAGTTTAATACATGTTATATGAAAAAAGTTAAATGACTTTTAGAGTACAAATTTTACAAGTATGACCAGCTTTTTTGGTGCAGAACTTCTCAAATGGACTAATGTGAATTCTGAAAATTTAGAAAATCAGATAACATGTAGTAACTCCCAACATTATATAAATAAGGAACATTTTCATCATCAACTATCTTGGTAACTTAGGACTCAAAGAAATAATGTTGAGAAACCATTCTAGAACTCACTCACTAGAGATCTCTAATCATCTATTTACTAACATCACCAGAAATTTATATATCCGCTCTAATGCCTTCACAGCTTTCCATGTCTTTAGAGTTTAAAATTAAATGTCATTTCTTCAGTGTTTATCAATAGTGATTTAATTTATACCATTTAGGAATGCTTTTATTTCTACTGAAAACTCAGTTGAAAATGTCATCTATTATATTATTCACATCTTATATCAAGACTCATACCGTAATTACTTCTCAGAATTGATATTAGAAAAATGTTTATGCTTGTAAGATGAGCTTCTTTTTGACATTACTATGAGTAAATGCAGTGCTAAGTGCAATGCTAAATTTTAGTTACAAGTTCATTTGGGTGTCTGGTAACATCAGGCGATTTAATTATTTTTGCTCTTTTAAAGTATTTACTTGTTGTGTTTCATACACTGAGTACAGTACTTCTCTACTTTAGAAACACAAAAAAATTGGTTTTCTTAATTAATTTGGAAAGGTGTGGTAATACAGGATTATAATCTTTAAATAAATATTGTATTAATATGTAAGCTAAATAACAAAATGGTACACTACAGATATCCTCTGGTTATTAGATTCTAGATAATACTTTATAAACAAAACTATTTTTTAACTTTTAGTCTGAGCAATAGGAAGAGCATTTTTATGGCGACCCAACTGTTTTCTAACTCCTTTACCTTTGAGGGGCAACAAATCTGAAATGAATTTGTGTTAGACAAATGGTTATTATGATGCAAAATATGGTTTGCTATGACTGCAGGGACATGATTCATTGTGTTTTCCTATTTTGAATTCACGGGGGAATGTTGAACATCTCTGAATATAAACATGGAAAACTTCCATAACATCTGTTGCTAATTTCTGCCAGCTGAAAAGTGATAATGATCATGAATATTTTTGTTGATGATGTGGATACATTGGTCTAACTAAATTAACTTGCAGACTATGGGTATCTAATAGAAAACACATGAGTTGTAATATCACCTGGTTAGCTTTATATTGAGTTACATTTTTAATTGTTTCAACATGTTGAATTTTTATGACTTATACTTTTTGAAGTTAAAACATACTACAAATAAAAACTGTCACAGTGTGTCATGCTGACAGTTGCATTCATTTATTCATTCTCTACCATCTATTCGGAAAAGCAAGATTTTCCTGATTTTTTTACACAGTTAGGGCATGAAAGAGTAGCCATTGATGATGCAGAAAAGATGAAAAGCCACTCAATTAGCATACCTTAAAATGCTGTTCTACAATTCCCTATTTTATTAGAACCACATTAATATACCTTGAAAGTATGTCTGCATAAGTCAACAATCTAATAAGGACTAAAATCAAAAGATATAAATTAAATATATTTAAATATGTAAATTTTATCAATAAGACCTCCTTAAGGCAATAAACTCATTGTTTGCATCCAGGTTGACAATTGAAACTTTAATCTTTGGAATTGACTATAACCGTCATGTAACATTTTAAAGTATAAACTGCACAAAAGAAGGGCTATCGTTTAATGCATCTTATTTGAGAAACCTGGCAAGAATTTTATAACATTTTTAATGAGAATAATTTGGATGGTGATGTGTTTGCTTATAGGTTTTTTCAAATCATTGCGACTGGAATATTAATCCCTGTTAAGGGTTCATTATGTACTTGCCTGGTGAAAGGCTTTGATTCAAAGTCCTTGTGATTTATTATTTAACCAAATATGCAACTCTTATTAAATATCAATTAACTACATATTTGGATTTAATTTACAGTTTGGCTAACAAATTGAGATAGACATTATTATCTACAACAAATGTTTTATGTCTAATTTGGCAAAAATAATATAAATGAAGAAGTATTTATGGCAGGGTGACAGATGGAAAATGATAAAACTTTGAAAGGTGATGATGCTGCTTTTTAACAAACAAAGACTCCACTAAACTTCAGAATAAATTTCCTTATCTAGTTATTGAAGTGGGAGCAGTAACAATTTTCCATGTCCCCTGATTTATTTTGAACACGAAACTTGTACAGTTCTGTTTTACTACTCACTAATAGAACATAAAATAATAAATTGTACACCTAAAGAAAGTCTTTATTTGAGTAATCCTTTAAAAAATATTGATTTAATCTGCAATCTGCTGGTGTGCAGGTCCCTAAATGATGACAGTGAGGCCACTTCTGAGTCATCTCACTTTACTTCTCAGCATATACTCTTTGCATTGATTGAGGAAACCTTTTGCACACTTCCAAATACAAATTGCTGGATCACGGCTGGATGAATTTTCTCATGCTTCGTTTTAACTCCTCAATAATCCTTTTCCTCAATGTTACATTGTCAGCATTACTTTCTAACATACCCTGGAACTCAGTAATTTTCTTCAGCAGATATGTATTTCTTAGCTTGACAATTTTCTTTTGATCACCCTCCCTCAGTCTCTCTAGTGCTTATGTTTCAGCCTATACTCGATTGTTTTATACTTATTCATAGACCAAAGATTAGGGATGATATACCTGATCTTTTTATGTTTCAGGTGTTCAATTAAGGCTCCCTCAAAAGATTATTTTTTACATTTCTTTGGAGCTCAGCCTGATTGAGGTTATATCTTGGGCCAAGAGCTTATCTGTTGTGAAAATTTACTTAACTTCTGTGAGACTAAAATTTCTCATCTGTGATAGAAATTCTTATTACTTCCTCCTGATTTTTCTCTATTTCCTGACCATACATTTGCAAATAACTCCTGCTCTGAAACCTCTTTGAATAGCCTCAATTTGATTATGCCATTGGTTTTCTGCTGAAACCCTGATCTTGACTTCCTCCTATGTAATTCAGAGCATCAATACTCCAAGTGTGGTCAATGGACCTGTGTCTACAAACTGCTCCCCACTGTCTATGAAGAGGTAAGTACCAAAAAGAAGAGCATTTGGAAACTTTCATAGCAGTTTGGCATTTAAACATGCAATTCTTAATCTAGTAATTTCTTTCCATTGTATCAGTGCATGATAGTTAAGGAATTTTAAAAAAAATAACTAGAGGCTGGGCGCGGTGGCTCACACATGTAATCCCAGCACTTTGAGAGGCCAAGGCGAGTGATCACGAGGTCAGGAGATCAAGACCATCCTGACTAACATGGTGAAACCACGTCTCTACTAAAAATACAAACAAACAAACAAAAAAACCCCGAGTGTGGTGGCAGGTGCCTGTAGTCCCAGCTACTCGGGAGGCTGAGGCAGGAGAATTGCTTGTACCCAGGAGGCAGAACTTGCAGTGAGCTGAGATCACACCACTATACTCCAACCTGGGCAACAGAGAGAGACTCCATCTCAAAAAAAAAAAAAAAAAAAAAAACTACAAAAATAAAAATAACTAGAAATGGTTCTTCTAAAGGTAGTTTGAGAGGCATGGACGTTGTGATTCTACAGTTCTTGAAGTGACTGATTGATTTTCCAACAAGTTTCCTTTCAGTGAGTTTACTCATCTCACCAGGAATAAGCCAGTCAAGATCACCAGTGTAATGAGTGCATCTTGAAGAAGTAAGCTCGTACTACATCATGAACATTGATGAGCACTTTTAACATAAGCAGGCTACTATGTATTACTGATGCAAAACAGAAAGACACTGAAACCAGGATGTGGTCATTTATGCATCACTTTTGAAAAAATGAGGGAAACAGAGGAAATAGAGATGCCATAAACAGAAATCCCAGGTGATTAAATAGTTATTTTACAGTTCTGTTTTGCTTTTTTTTCCGCATGTATCCATAGTTACTCATTTAAAAATACCATGCTTTTATTCAACAAACGTTTATTAAGTCATCGATGTATTTTAAGACATGGTGATATAGTAGACAATAGACAATATAAAATTAATATACTTTACTTTTTAAAAGACTGAGCAAAAATGAATGATAAATGGAATAACAAGTGTTTATTTTGGAATAAAGGGAGAAAAAGAAGAAAAGGGAAGGAGGGGAAAGAGACAACTAATCCTCTGGCAGAAAAATTATGAAAAGAAAGACATTTATCTTTGCCAATATTCTAATAATAGGAAAACTCAAAATCTCCAAAATATCTAAATGATGTTTTTAACCCTCACCACAATTTTCCCATTTAATATTTGGTTATAGAAAAAAGATGAAATGATAAAGAAACAACTACAAACACACCTGTGGACATGTTTGTACATTCCTGTAGTTTTCTGTGTGGTGTGCAGCAAGGATGGAATTGCTGGGTTACAATTTTTGTGTTTGTGTTTGTCTTTAACATACACCACTAGCAACGTATAATAGTTCTGCTTATTACATATCCTTAAACCTTGAGTTTTCTCTTTTCTTTTAATCTAATGAGAGTTGTAGGGTATATAATTAAAGTTTTAGTTTCTCCCTGGTGACTAATAGTGGTAAATGATCTTCATATCTTACAGGCCGTAGGCATATTTAAGGTGGTTAAGTGTCTTCTGAAGATTTTGTCCATTTTTACCAGACTGTCTTATTAAATTGTAACATTTTTTGATGTATTCTGGATAGACTTTCTTTGTCTAATATTAATGTTACACATAACATCTCCCGGACTTTGGTTTGCATTTTCACTCAGTTAATCTTATCTTTTACTAGAAATGTTTTTAATTTGTATTAAAACTACTTTATTGGCATTTCTTTATAGTTGCTACATTTTATACTACTTAAGTAATCATTGACTTTCCTAAGGCTGTGTATATATTTTCTTATATTTTTACCTGAAAATGTTATTGTTTTATGTTTTACCTGTAGCCCACAATCCCTCTTGCATTAGTTATATGAGGTTTGAGGTAGGTAGATAACTTGAATTGTATTGATATTTATTCTGATATTAACTTGTTTGCACTACAAATTCATTTTATGTGTGATCAATTGGTGTAGATGAGTGCCTTCTTTCAGTGTTTTTACTCAGTTATCTTTATGAATCTTGATTGTCTGCATGTTGTTTTAAAGTGATGATTATAAATTACATGTCAGCTTAGTCTACAGTGGAGTAAAATAGCCATAATGTATGCTACATGATTTAAGTCCCAGTTTCTTAGTGATTGTCATCTCAGGGTGGTTGTTACCTACTTAGCAGCTATTGGAGACATTTTCCTGATTCTGCTATTCCAATTTCCACACTAATTGCTTAACCTCTGGGTTAATGACATTTTTACTTATTGCTTAGTACAAATCCAGGAGAGGGAGAGGTCAACCAGTTTGTTTTTCCAAATGGGCCCTTTGCCACTTTTTGTATGAGTTGGGCTAGGCTTCTAGCTTGCTTAAGTGCTAAGGAGTTTATAATAAATGTATTTTACCCTTACTGCACTTGTGCCATTATAGCTTCCATTTTTAAATTATCTGATTATCTGATCCTATTTCCTTTCTATCTTTCTGGATTTTTGTTTGTTTGTTTGTTTTTAATGACACCGTTTTGTGTTTTCCTGTGATGCTTTAAATTCATTTGACCTTTTTACATTTATTTTGTTATTTCATGGAATTTCAGGTGAAAGCATGTCATAGTTGCTTGGTCTCTACTTAAGCCAATGTTTCGTTATTTTTCATTCTGGCATATTTGTGCCCCTTATTTGAAAAAATATATATATATACACACACACACACACATATACACACGATGCACACATACACTTACCTGAATATATATGTACACATATACTGTTTATATGTATGTGGGTATACATTTATGAACATATATACACTTATACACAGGCATATATATTGGTATAAAGAAATATGTTTACAGTTACATTTTAGAGAGCCATGTATCATAGGTAATTCATTTTGTGGACAAAATTTTTCAAATAAAATGTTTTTTTAAATAAAGTACTTAATTTTGTACTCTCCAAGTTTTTTTTTTTTTTTTTTTTTTTTTTTTTTTTTGAGACGGAGTCTCGCTCTGTTTCCCAGACCAAAGTGCAGTGGCCTGATCTCAGCTCACCATAACCTCCGCCTCCCAGGTTCAAACAATTCTCCTGCCTCAGCCTCCCGAGTAACTGGGACTACAGGCACGCATCACCATGCCTGACTAATTTTGGTATTTTTAGTAGAGATGGGGTTTCACTATGTTGGCCAGGCTGGTCTTGAACTCCTGACCTTGTGATCTGCCTGCCTCAGACTCCCAAAGTGCTGGAATTATAGTGTGAGCCACTGCACCCGGCCTCCAAGTGTTTTAAAATATTAATACCTGACTCAGTGAATGTTTGACATTTTTATCAGTAACTGAGTATACCAATTCTTAAATAAACACTAACTGAAACTGAATTTATAGTCATTAAAAAAGTGAAGAGTAGCACACCGGCTAATCTATATATACCCATTCTGCAATTCTTTGCTTTTTCTAATAATGGACATATTTTTAATGAGAACAATGTTAGCTTAGATAGAATTAATACATAATACATAATGTGTATCATAAGTGTAGGTTGCCTCCATAGCTTTTGCTAATTATTTTGAAAACTTTGTGTGGGAAAGACTAGAAGTGAGGAGGATAACTGAAGCTAATTCATTAGCATTTGTTACAGTGATGCAAAGCACTCTCAGGAGATCAACAGTATCATACTTCACCTAACCAGTTCTTTTCAGGACAGTTCAACCAAAGGAACAGCTACACTTAAAAAAATTCTGTTTTCAAATACTGTAAATCAAAGTAATCATGTGCTGCATGTTGAAATAATCACAGTTTATGTCTAGTGATGTACAACTAGCAGATAACATTATTTTAAATTTATCTAGTTTATTAGTCTAATTGTTAGAGAAGCAACTTTTTGAATACTGAATATGCAAGCAGTTTTATTAACAATTCCAATTTAAATGAGCATTAATGAATAAAACCTTGCCTTCTTTTCTTATTTACCACCTATCAAAGTTTTTACAATTTGATGAACTTTTTTTTTCTGAGATGGAGTTTCACTCTTGTTGCCCAGGCTGGAGTGCAGTGGGGTGATCTTGGCTGACTGCAACCTCTGCCTGCCGGGTTCAAGCGATTCTCCTACCTGAGCCTTCCGAGTAGCTGGGATTACGGACACCTGCCATCACTCCTGGCTAATTTTTTGTATTTTTGGTAGAGACAGGGTTTCACAATGCTGGCCAGGCTGGTCTCGAATTCCTGACCTCAGGTGATCCACCCATCTGGGCCTCCCAAAGTGCTGGGGTCACAGGCATGAGCCACTGTGCACTGCCAATTTGATGAACCTCTAAATTGACTATGTAGAACATAATATTATCATTTAACTATATTTGCATATTAATATCTAATGACAGCATATTTGGGGAAATAAGTAAGTAGCCTTGGAGGCAGTGTTCTAATGGGATGAGTGCAATATGGTGATATTTTGTAAAATATAAGCTTAAACATATTTATGTACACCTATATATGTCTGTGTGTAGGTGTATATATGTACATAAGTGTCTACACACATATATATGTATACCTGATGTATACATATGTGTGTGTATATAAACATATATATGTATATTCAAATAAGGAACATGAATATGCCAGAATATTTTAAAATTAGTATGTAATTATCTTTTCAGTATACTGTATTTTTATTATATAAGAGACAGTCTAAATGAGAAGTATACCTAATGAAAAGGTATAGACTACATTTCACGTGGGAATTACATAAATTCCAGAGCACTTGGTAAATTAATTACCAGATCAAGTCAGTTAAATTCCATAGTAGCATCATAAGGAAGGTCTGTAACTGGGGTATGGAAGGCAATGAGACCAAATGCATTGAATTAAGGCACCAACTTACATGATCAATGGAATAATATTCCAATATTTTAATAAAATAAAATAATTAGAGATATTGAAATGATTTTTTAAAATGGTCATGTAGCAGAGACTGGCTAGAAACTAGTGAAATTACTTTCTGTTATAGGGAACACCAATAAATGAAAGGTCTCATCCTGCTTGCCATATTCCTTATTTTTTTCCGATGCAAAGTTGACGAAAGTGATGTATCATTACCTGGCCAAGGCGGTTAAAAAGCTCTTACTTACTCTATTTCCCCCTTCCCTCTGTTGCTTGCTGTCTGGAGGCAAATGGTCCACCGAGTCATTTCAGATCTCTAGTACTGGTGGAGCCACTAAACTTAGATTCCATTCTACTAGATTACAGACCACTGAGAATTTAGACTCATTATATCAGCAGATGAACTATTTTAACTAATGAAATTTGTGTTCTTTTTTTTAATATAAGCATCAATTCATTCGAAACACCTCCAATTAATTTTTGTTTCGTCTCTGTCCTCAGAAGGGAAATTCACAAAATTTATTTATACCTTTCCAGTTTTTGAAATGTTCTACTACCACTGGCCTCTTGAAATAGTTTTATCTTCTGAATTCCAGGCTAACAGATACCTTAGCCTCTTCACCTACATTATAGGCTGCTTCCTCTCAGATGTCTTTACTGAAATCTCATTCTTCCTTAAATGTTAGAGTACCCTAAAGGTGAGTCTTCAGCTTTCCTCATGGTCATTAGTCGTGCCCTGAATGATTACTTTCAGGCCCGTGGCTTTGATCTACATCTCAAATCCTCAATATCTGCCTGAGTTCTAAGCTATGCACTCAAGCCTTAACATCTCCCTTTGGTCAATATATTCTTGAAAAATGCTGAGACTGGATGGTAAATGATCTTACTACAAAAATGATAATTGTGTGATGCATTTGTTAATTGAGCTAGATTTAACTACTTTACAATGTATACATACTTCAAGACATCATGTTGTACGTGACAAATACACACAATTTTATACATCAATTTAAAAACCAGATTCATTTGAAAAAGAAAAAGATATTATACATTTAGCATGCCCCAACTAGAACTCTTTATTTCTCCCTGAAAACTCTTTTCCTAGTCTTCTCCATTTCAGTTTATGGCATTAATAGTCATCAAGTTATAAAGTTCAAAACCCAAGGAGCTATGTTTGATTTCTTTCTTTTTTTTTATATAACACTTCTGATTTGAATCTTCCTCCAAAATGTATTCTATCACGTCTCATCATCTACACAGCTGCCTAAGGTAATGGCATAGCTTCTCTGGATTTAAGAATACTAAACAGGAAAGTGACATGATCTAATCCATAATTTTAAAAGGCAGCGATCATCTAACATATCTTTTGTTTTGGTCTTGATTTTCTTAGACAATATCAAGAGTGACCTTCATAATGCAGAAATCAGATCTCATAATTTCCTTACTTAAATGATGCCCAGGTGATTCTGTTTTTATGAAGTCTAAATTTATAACATACCATTTATTTTCATCTCATAACAGTACCTGTGGATTGATACAAAGCAGTGAAAGATTATCATAATCATTCAATGAAAGAGTTGTTTTCACATGCTTTTGGAAATCTAGAACAATAGCTTCATAGTTTATCAACTAGATGAAATTTCACAAAAAAGAAATTGGGATTAAATTATGACCCTTTTAATAGTTTTGCTGTCTAAATTTGTGTAGTTAGGAAATTGCACGTGTAAATGTGAAATGATCTTTTAAAATATTCGTGTATATAATAATATATAATGTATATATAACATTTATAATATAAGTATTTTATATGTATATATATGTTATGTATATTATTATTACTTTTGGAGACAGGGTCTCACTTTGTTGCCCAAGCTGAAATGCAGTGGCATGATCATAGCTCACTGCAATCTCAAGCAGTCATCCTGCCTCAGCCTCACTAGTATCTAGGACTGCAGATGTGCACCATGACACTATATAATTACAATTATTTTTTAAATAGAGACAAGATCTCACTATGTTTCCCAGGCTGGTCATGAATTCCTGGCCTCAAGCAATCCTCCTACTTTGGCCTCCCAAAGCACTGGGATTACAGGTATGAGCCACTGTGCCAGGCCATAAGTTTTTTGTTTTTTTTAAAATTAACATTGATGTAGATTTTTACTTGCATCTTATTCTTATTTCATCATGTTATATAATAATTTTATCATTCCTCCCTGGAATACAGCAATTTTCTTCTGCAGGGGATCCCTGCTTCTACTCTTGCCTTGTAATCCTTTTTCTGCACAGCAGCCAGAGTGACCTTTTGAAAGTATAAATCAGATCGTGTCATTTCCCTGCCTAGAACTCTAAAAAGGCTTTCCAGTGCCCTTGAGGAAAAACAAAAAACAAAACAAAACAAATAGAACATCCATGCTGTAGATGAAAGACACTATTACACTACTTGATTTGATTTCTGGTTACTTTTCTGACCTTTTCTCTTATCTCTCCCTCTTTCTCTTGTTAAATGGGATTCATCCATACTGTTTTCCTCTTTGTTCCTGGGAGATGCAAGACTCTTTTCTGATTATGTTTGATGAGGTTATTCTCTCTGCTTGGAAAACAATTCCCCCTATCTCAACATATCTAACCCATTCTCTTTATTCTTGTTTCAGTTAAGATACCATCCTTAAGTGAAGCTTTTCCTTAGCTCTAAGTGCAAAACAATCCTCGAACCCAACAGCCTCCATCATATCACCTATAGCAATTGTCAGAATTTGAAATCACTGTGTTTACATTTATTTGCTTGTTCATTTTATCTTTTAGGATGAAATTCACCTGGATTTAAGCTGTCATTTGTTTTAGTATCTCCTAGCTCCTGATAGAAACTTCCACACATAGTAATCAATCAATACATGTATGTTGCTGATTGCATGATTATGTAATCATGTCTAACTGTAGCCTTGATGAAAATCTACGTGGTGGCAAAAGATGTATTTGACTCATCTTATTCTAACATATAACATTCCACAGAGTTCTCTAGAAGGAACACACACGTAGTCAATATGTTGTTATAACACACAGAGGTCAGTAGTAAGAAAAAAATATCCACACCAAGGGCTCAACTGAAATGAATTCATTTATTCATACTCATTAGGTGTTGGATTGCAAAATTCCCTTATTATTTATAACCAGGCTATATTGTCCTTAAAATAAATACCATGAGCAAATTCCTGAAAGTTCTTATCCAAATAGAGAGTTGTTTTGTCTACAACAAAATATTTCTCAACCAGGCATCATATTAGAATAATCTGTAGAACTTTAAAAATAGTACCAGTGTTCAGACTCAACCCCAGCCCAATGGCATCCAAATATTTGGTGTATGAGCACTGGTAATTTTAAAAAATCTCTTTAAGCAATTTGAAAATAACCAGAATTGAGAACCACTGGCTCTAGTTGGATGTGATTATTTTTTCTTTTCTCATGGTTCAGTGTATGTTAATGATTGCATTTTCTGTAAGTGTTCAAGGAAAATGCTTCAATATTATTTTCTTTTTTAAAGGCCCTACTTCTACATATTTACTCACTTATATGTAAACAATTTTTTTCTTCTCTTTCTCAATAGAATTATTCTAAAAATGCAACCTGGATTACCCCAACATATTTAAAATATTATAAGGCCTATAATATTTTAGGTTTAAATATTTAGGCCTTTATTATAATATCTTATTGTCAGGAGTTTTGCATTTCATGAAAATAGCAAGTTTAATATCTGCATTAATAAAATCACAGTCATATCTGCAATCATTTTACAAAAACTGATCTGTCAAGTCTGAAAAAAACATACATAGCTTAATTACTTCAATGATTCATTAAAGATGGGACTGTATGAATGCCCCACATATAAATAAGTGAAATGGTAGAAATATGAATAAATGTATCAAATATAAATATAATAAAATTTAAATACATCCTTCGTAGTATATTTAAGCCATGATTGTGCATCAGATAGCATCTGTGCATCTTACTTAAAATTTGGATGCCTAGGGTACCACCAAACTGTGAAGTCAGCATTGCTAGAGATGGGCCTATATATATTTATTATTTTTGCTTGTTTATTATGGAAAGTTTTGAATATACATAAAAGCAGAAAGACTGCAAAATGCACCTTCATATGCCCATCACGCATTCCCAAACACCACCAGCCTCATCCACAACCTTTTTATTCTCTGCTTCTTGGAATATTTTGAGCAATTCCTGACATATTGTTTACTCCAGAAATATTTTTGTATGCATCTCTAAAAGATAGAATCTTTAACATCACAATACTACCATGATACCTAAAACAAATACAATTATTTCCTTAATATAATCAGATATCTTACGTGAAAATTTCAAATGAGCTCCCTTTGTTTGTTTGTGTAAATTAGAGTCGAAATCTGAGTTTTTAATTTTCTTGTTATCTATACATTTCTTTCTATTTCTATTTTTTCCCTGTCACTTTATTTGTTGAGAAAACCGCAGTGATTGTTCTGCAGAGTTTCTACTAGCTGTATTTTTCTGGTTTCATTTTTGTGGGGTCAGATAATATGTTCTTATGTTCATATAGGATAACATAGGAGGTGCTGTGTTCTTTAATCAGGAGGAATAACACTGGAGGAATGACTGGTTAATGGTTCCCTTTTTATACTATTAACATGTTGACAATGAATTTCCTAAGTAAATATATGCAGAAAAATGTCAAGATTGATTCTAATATATCCCTCTAATTAAGAAATATCATAAGGAAGACGATAGAATTCCTTAAGTCCTGAATGTGTTTCTACCAACAAAAAGAAGATGTCAGTTAAATGTATTTCATGTCGGGTATACCACTGGTCATTAAAAAAAAAAAAAAAAAAGATAAATTTGCTGTGAATGACAAAAAGTAGAGAATATAAGTCAGTATTTTCCAAACTGGTCTGATCATTAGAAAGATACATATATGCCTTGGCAAAAAAAAAGATTATTGAGATCTGCTAGAGTAAGACTTAATCAGAATCTCTAGGGAAAGGGCTTGGGAATCTCTCTGTGAAACAATTATCTCAGATGACTTTTACAAAAAGGTAAAATTAGAAAACAATGCCATACATTTAAAAAGAAAACTTCTGTAATCCCAGCATTTTGGGAGGCCGAGGTGGGCGGATCACTTGTCAGAGGTTTGAGACCAGCCTGGCCAACATGGTGAAACCCTGTCTCCTTAAAAATACAAAAATTAGCCGGGCATGGTGGCGCGGGCCTGTAGTCCCAGGTACTCAGCAGGGTGAGGCAGGAGAATCACTTGAACTCAGCGGCTGGAGTTTGCAGTGAGCTGATACCATGTCACTGCACTCCAGCTTGGGGGACAGAGTAAAACTTTGTCTCAAAAAAATAAAATAAAAATAAACCCCCTGCCCAAGAGTTTCTTCATTAATCACCAAGAAAATGACTGTATACTTTGAGGTTTACAATGTTCTTTCCCATTCCTATGTCATTATAGAATTATTTTTTAAAATATGTCAAGTAGGAAATAATTATTTGAATCATTTTTACAGGAGGGAAACAAGTTTATGGAGATAAATTGACTACATCAGTGGAGGTACTCAGACTCAAATCCAATTCATCTGGATACAAATTTATTACTTTTTAACTATAGTGTGCTTTCCTATATTTATTTTGCTCTAGCTGATAATACCGATCCTTCTGACATCCAATTCTATAATACATATACTTTCATAATTATATGTATAACTAATGAAAATGTTGTAGGTATTATTAGCAATTAGAATGATTTTCATGATGGATAAGTGCTCACTGTGAAGAACTTCCCTCGTAATAATAGATCTTATTTCAATTATATGATAGATGTGTATCATTCCTCAAGAATAACTACATTTATTTATAACTACATTACCTTACCTGTGGCCGGTGTTAAAATGTATCTTGTCAGATGTAAAGAATACATTTTTCATGTCTAAAGTAAATTAGTATTTCAAATGAGTTGCCTTGAAATTATAGTCAAGGATATAAGTGAGATAACATTGTCTGTTGTGAAGGGTCAAGTTGCCTATGCTTGGAGAACTTGGTTTGCCTGCTTTCGGCAAATAGAAGCAGGTTACTCCTCCACAAAGGCATAATCTGAGTGTGATTGTGCTGACATGAAGAGCTTACTTTCACAGCATCCAGATTCACAGCTGCAGATGGCACTCTTACTCAAAAGAAGAGATAGACCTTAAGAGGAAACACTGTACACTTTTTTGGTTCTCATGAAATTGAATCTTGAAGGTCTCACTAATTATCAATGCCCTTTTTAGCCTTTCTCTTTGAAAAGTAAAATAAAATTCAGTGATATTCAGAAAATGCAAACTAAATTAACGGAATCAGATAATAAGATTGCCTGCAATTCCAGTTTGGCTTTTATTTTTTTAGTTAGTGTGTTGATAAAACCACAGGCATATATGTTCTTCAAAGCTTTTTGTCAATATTTAATACTAATTACTATGACAATGTCAAAATACCTGTGGAAGTTTTATATCTAGAATGAGTTTTATATCTAGAATGAAAGTATTTTGAGTTGGTCTTAAGGCACTATGGAATAAGAAAGTTACCACTGAAGCGCTATAAATAGAAGGTATTGAAATTAAGTTCAGGGCAATCACATTTTTTTTTAAGTTTTACTTTCATATTTTAAATCCCTGCATTTTGTTTCTCCTTGCAAGCTGTATTGTAGTAATACTCATTGTCAAGACTAAAAAGAAACCACATGTTCAATTTTTAAATGAGGCCATCAAGGACTCTCTTGGAAAAAAATTATTTGTAATAATTAAGTCTATGCCACTATGTCTTTTATGTATTTTAGAATATAGATAATAGATTTAAAAATCAGTTTGATTTTACAGTACTATCTGGAAGTTACTTGTGGGTTACAAAATGGGTGTTTAAAAAATTGTACCTTGCCATTTACTGAATTTTCTACCCTTTCTCCCTGTGGGATTATATCTCATTAAATTTAACCAGGAGGCAATCCCACTACCTGCTTTTGAAGTAAAGTTTTACTGGAACATGGGGTATTAGCCCATTTTCACACTGTTATAAATAACTGCCTGAGACTGGGTAATTTATAAAGGAAAGAGGTTTCATTGACTTACAGTTCGGCATGGCTAAGGAGGCCTCAGGAAACTTAGAATCAGGTCAGAGGTGAAGGAGAAGCAAGGCACCTTTCTCACATGGCGACAGGAAGGAGAATGAACGCAGGAGGAACTATCAAACACTTATAAAACCATCAGACCTTGGGAGAACTCACTATCACGAGAACAGCATGGGGGAAACTGCCCCCATGATTCAATTGCCTCCACCTGGTCTTTCCCTTGACATGTGGAGATCATGGGGATTACAATTCAAGATGAGATTTTGGGTGGAGACACAGCCAAACTATGTCACACAACCATGCTTATTGTTCATATATGTATATGGCTACTTTTGCATTACAAGACAGAGCTAAGTTGTTGTGAGAATGACTGCTTCTAAACACTAAAATGTTTACCATCTGGCCCTTTGCTGACATATGAACAATATATATGGAAAGGCTAGAGAGAGAGGGAGAAAGACTGAGGTTAGAAACACGCACATATGAACACTTTCTCATTATGTATTTCTTTCCATTCGTCTTGAATGGGCTTTGAAATTTAAAGGGCAAGTCTATTTTCTTATTTTTAGCCTTTCTTTAATAGAATTTTGTTATATTCTAAATTATTAATTTATTTACTTTCCAAATTTTTCTTTCCGTCTGCTCTCTCATTAGTTACTCCAGTACTACTTTTACTTTACAAGATAACACAAAGCAAAAACAAAGCCTGAAAAAAGCGCTGGCTTTAGCATAAGATAGAAAGATTTGAATGCGTATCTACAGAGCTAGTTTGTCTGTTCTTCAAACCAGAAGTAGAGGGCTGAAGGGGAGAGGAAGAGAAAAAGGAAAGAATTCTTCAGCTAGGAAAGGGAAGAAAGCTCTGGGCACAGATAGCGGAGTCTCAACTTCCAGCTCTTCTAATATGTGAAAATCCACAGAAAACTACCAGTCTATTCTGGGTTCAACCCAACCAACAGTTCTGGACGGTTGGATACACAGAGGCCCACTGAACAGCACATGTGGAATACGGACATCTTGAGTGCAGATGTGGGCGTTGAGGGAAAATATGTTCTTCAATCAAGATAATATGGAATAAAAGTTCTAGAGAATTTTCCAGTATACCATTGAACACACTGACAGAGTTATAAATATTTTAACTTTTCTATCATTATTCAATTTAAATAAGCATTTAAAATATTTTAATTATTTATTTTCTAACCTAGGCTTAGTTGATTAAATATAATTATATTTTCATATATAATATAATTTTACAGAATTTTTTTTTAAAAAAAACATATTGTGTACTTAATAAAAGCTTAAATGAAAGCTTTAAAAATTACAAATTAAAAATTTTGAATAAAATATTCTTTCCAGGAAAGTAACTTGTATGCTTATATGTATCATTGTCTCTAAAGATTCTCCATAGTGTGCACTAATATAATTTGTGGAGCTTGTTAAAAATAAAGTATCTGGATTCACCCCTAGAGAGTCTTTTTCAATAGTTTGTGATTTTAAGAGTCTGATAAATACCTCCCTTTTTCCCCCTTGAGTTCAAACCACACTGAGAGATACATGTAGGAATTTTACAAATGGAGATGAAAATACCACTTTTAACTGAAAGTGCTATTTAAAGTGGACAGCTTTGGTTTGCAGCTAAGTGGGTGATATGGTCTGGCTCTGTATCCCCACTCAAATCTCATCTCGAATTGTAATCTGAATTGTAATCCCTATGTGTTGGGGGAGGGACCTTGTGGAAGGTGATTAGATCATGGGTGCAGCTCCCCCATGCTGTTCTCGTGATAATGAGTGAGTTCTCATGAGATCTGATGGTTTTATAAGGGTTTTGCCCCCTTTGCGCTCCACTTCTCTCTCCTGCTGTCATTGAAGAAAGACATGTTTGCCTCACCTTCCACCATGATTGTAAGTTTCCTGAGGCCTTCATGTGGAACTGTGAGTCAATCAAACCTCTTTTCTTTATAAATTATGCAGTCTCGAGCATTTCTTCATAGCAGCGTGAGAACAGACTAATACAGTGGATTTACTCAGACTTCACTCCTGAATTGGACAGACATCCCTAACCTAATACTGTAGTGTAGACAATCCCAGGGCTGTCCTTGAGAGGAAGCCTCTCACAGGAATTCATGCATCTTATGAATAGACTTGCTCTGAAGAAAAAGCTGATGAGCTAATGAGGATCAGTTTCTTCTCCCAAGCCACTATATCAGATGATCTCTCCTCATTCCTGGAGGAAGAAGTAAGGTATAAGGAGTAACTGACCAGTAATGTTACTTTGTCTTAAATTCTTTTATGTGTAATGTTTAGAATACAGGGAAATAAGCCACCTCTATTGCATCAATATTCTGTAATTATTTTATACCTAATCTAAAATATGAATTAGAAGTAGTCCTGATATAAAACAACCACCACAACAAAACATACACACAAAGGTTTGTATATTCATATGTGCCTGTGAAACTGTTGAATTCTATTCCTGTGATTATGAAAGGCTTGCCTCTATTAAATATTGTACTAAGGCAGAGTGCATTTTTGTTTATGCTACATGAGTGAGACCGGTAGGCATTTTCCATGTTTTAAATGATAAGAAGAGAAAGTTAAGAGCTGGAAAATCAATTAAAATTATGCATGTTGTTTTATAAATGAATGTATTATTATCAAAGTAAATAGATTTTCAAAAATTATATTATGAGTTAGTTTGGATTCCTGAAAAGCAGACACTGAGATGAGGATTCTAGTGCAAATAGTTTATTAAGGAAATGGAAAAAATGAAGGAAAATAAGATAGCCGATAAAGGATGCCAGCTTCTACTGTGGGCTACTGGCACTTTTGAATGGGTAAGAAACTAGGAATCAGTGGAGAATACATGCCTCCCAGTTGTTCCCCAAAAGGGCCAGGGTGCAGATGGTGGGGTACGTATACATTAATTCCTATCAGCCATGCAGAGAGCTGCTTCTAGGACCATTCATTCCCTGGCACATCTGGACTGCCACGGGGGCGCCAAAGCTG
This sequence comes from Mandrillus leucophaeus, assembly GCF_000951045.1. Taxonomy (NCBI): domain Eukaryota; kingdom Metazoa; phylum Chordata; class Mammalia; order Primates; family Cercopithecidae; genus Mandrillus; species Mandrillus leucophaeus. The sequence goes on from NW_012105154.1 coordinate 910,043, forward strand.
GCTCAGCAGCAGGAGAAAGCCCTCAGGCAACAGAAAGCACCTGCTGGAAGTTGAAAATCAAGCTGTTTTTTACCTGACCTGGTAAGGTCCTAGTCAAAAACAACAACAAAAAAAAGGTTGCTGTTTCACCATAAAGTGTTTACTCTATAGTTTGTGAAAACAGACTGTATCATATCAAGGAAATTCCTTTCTATTCCTAGTTTGGTGCTTTTACAAATGCGTCTAGTAAAAATGTTATACAGTTTTGCTTCTTTAATATATTGCTGTGGAAAAGTAGGACTGCTTTTTTAATATTAAGCTAAACAGGCATTCCATTAACACATCCAACATATTGTTCATTTATTATTCATTCCATATCTTGTTGAATTTAAGGTTTGGCTTCAAAATTCATGAGGAAAAATACCAATAATGTTCTGTTCTCAATATTCTCTATTAGGTTGGTGCAAAAGTAATAGTGGTTTTCACCATTACTTTCAATGGCAAAAACTGACATTACTTTTGCAACAACCTAATATTTGGCATAAAGGTGATACTGGATTAGTAACACGGGTTTGTCACTCTTCTGAAATTTTCAGTTCTCTGGAAAACTTTATGTCAACTTGAGTATAATTTTGTTTAAAATAATTGATATAATACTTCTGTAAAGCATGGAAAGCTTTGCAATTATAAATTCTACATTTATAATAGTAAACTGCTCAGAAATTTTTCTTCTTGTGTCATAATTGTATATTTCTAGAAAAATTATCCTTTAATGTAGTTTTTAAATTTTGTGTTTCTATATTTTTTATTGTTTTTGTAATATCTACAATATCTATTGTAACACCTCTATTTATCCCTGATATTGACTTTCATCATTTACAATTTTTCTCACATTTGACTTGTCTGTCTCACCAGAAACATCCCAACTCAGTTGGATTTTCAAAAATATTTTGTCCTTTTTATTCTCTTTATTGTTGCTTATATTTTAGCTCTATTATCTCCTAACCTGTATCACTTTTTCTTGTATTTTCTTTGGAATTTAGTTAGTGTTCTTTTATAAACTTTTAATATGGATGATAAGTTTTTTTATATAATCTTCTTTCTTATATATGAATTCCAGGATATAATATTTCCTCTGGTACAACTATAGCTGCTTCCTACACATTTTTTTACGTTTTAAGAGATAAGAAATGTTTCATGTATATACATAGTAAAGAAAATAGTGAAATTATAGCCTCCTGTCATGTACATAAATTCCAGTATAAATTACTGTCAATTCATGGTCAATCTTGTTTGGTACTGTGAAACCTGACTATCTGAGACACGTCTTAGTCAATTTAGGAAGTTTGTTTTGCCAGAGTTAAGGATGTGCGCCCATGACAAAGCCTCAGGAGGGCCTGATTACATGTGCCCAAGGTGGTCAGGGCACAGCTTTGTTTTATTCATTTTAGGGAGACATGAGCTATCACTCAATATATGCAAGATGTATATTGGTTCTGTCCAGAAAGGTGGGACAACGTGATGCGTGGAGGAGACTTCCAGGTCATAGGTAGATAATAGAAAAATGGTTGCATTCTTTTGAGTTTCCAATTAGCCTTTCCAAAGAAGGCAGTCAGATATGCATTTTTCTCAGTGAGCGAGGGATGACTTTGAATAGAAATGGAGGCAGGATTGCCCTAAGCAGTTCCCAGCTTGACTTTTCCCTTTAGATTGGTGATTTTCGGACCCCAAGATTTTCCTTTCACAGTATCTACCCACACTCTGTCATCCTTTCCTCAACATTTTAAGGAGATTTATATATATGATTTCATTCATAAACATTATGGTATTTATCACTAAAAGACAGGATACTTAAAACAAAATAACAATATCACCATCTAACATTTTTAATAATAACTTCTCGATATGCTCAATAGCCAGTCAATCTTTGAACTTTCCTGTTTTTCATCTTTCTTTTTATAGTCAGTTTTATTAAGTTAAAATTTAAAGAAAAGGTCCACACATTGAATTGGGTTGTTATGTACTTTGAACGTTTTTTAAACTATAGCTTTTACTTGTCAGCTTTTCCCCCACTTATATTTGTTGAAGATATGATGTTATTTATTTCATAGATTTTTTTTTTTTTTTGAGACAGAGTCTCACTCTCTCGCCCAGGCTAGAGTGCACTGGTGTGATCTCGGCTCACTGCGAGCTTCGCCTTGCGGGTTCACGCCATTCTCCTGCCTCAGCCTCCCAAGTAGCTGGGACTACAGGTGCCTGCCACCATGCCCGGCTAATTTTTTTGTACTTTTAGTAGAGACAGGGTTTCACTGCCATAGATATTTCTAAATATGAGAATGTGTTCACTACATCCTGTGTTGCCTTTAATATATTCCTAGTTGGCCTGAATTTCTCATAAATGATAGTCTATCTAGAGACTTGACCAGATGAAAGATTTGAATTTCTGGAACGAATACTTCATAGATGACGTTGAGTACTTTTTTTAGCAGCGTATCTTTTCTGGTTGTCTCTTCAGTTAAGATACTGAAAGTGATCAGCTGATACAATTGTTACCCGTCTGATTTATCTACTATAAATTTTTCTATCACTATTTCATTTACAGTTTTAGAAGCCATTTATGGTTATTGACTGTATCCATTATTTTGGTAGAGTTGATATGTTATTATAATTTGTATTCTTTGTTTATTAAGCTAAAAAATCCTATTACAATATTTCCCTCAAGGAGTCTTTGATTATTCTGATGTGAAATTCTTCCAGGAAAGGGTGAAATAATTTTTAATTTCTTTTAATTAATAATTTCTAATTCATAATTTGACATATCATCTTCCAAAGTTAACCATATAACCATTTGTTCACTTCCCTTAGACACTAATAGATTTTAACGTATTCAGTATGTTTCAAACCATTGAAAAAATTTCAAACCATACAAAAATTGTCTCAACTTCTGAGGGATAATTTTTAAAATGGTTCCTGTGGTTTTACTGTGATTTTGAAAAGTTTCTTAATTTTCTCTTGTCACAACAGGTTTTAGGCTCATCTTGTTCATATCCTGCCTCAAGTGTGGAATCAGCCAACTCCCTGAGCCACCCCTACTTCATTTTAGTAAATAACACAGATTGTAATATGAGGTTTTTTTTCATGCATTGCAACCATTTTTTATTCCCTTGCAATGTTTTATTTGCATTATGGCATCTTTAATAGTGAAATTTTAAATTTCTGTATGTATGAGGATATTCTAATTTTATTTTTATTGTATTTTTCTAACCAAATTTTATTGTAATTAAGAAGTATGCTTTATAGGAGGATTTAGTTAACTATGTTAACTGTGGCCTGCTGGGCAAGTCCAGCCCCATTTTAATAAGACATTACTGGTGCAGAGCCAGGCTCATTATTATATTTTTATATTGTTTATGTCTGTGTTCACACTACAATGGCAGAGACGGCTGCAGTTTTGTTGTTTCAGTTTTGTTGCTTGAAGTAGGATATGGAGTTCTTTGTCTCATGACCAGGAGAATGAAGGAGCATAAACACAAAGGTGAGGTTGGAGCAAAAGTTTAATAAGGGAAAGGAGAAAGCTCTCTGCTTTGAAGAGGGGTTGCCATTCTACAGTTGAATACAAAGGCTTTTATAAACAGGTTAGTAGGGAGGGATATTTCATTTTCAAAAGGCGTGAAAAACTGGTTAGGAAGTGTTTCATTTGCATAAGATGTGAATTCCTGACAGCTCCACCTTGTCCTTTTAGTGCACATGTGGATTCTTAGCCTAGTCACTCCATATTGTTTAATTTCCTTCACCGTGCATGTGTTGGGGGCAGAATTCTCCACTGTGGACGTGTCTGGCTCTGTGTAACTTTTTTTATCTGTGCAGCCACGGGCATGTTTCAAGTAAGCCACGCCTCCCCATGCAAGCTCCCTTATCTGAGTATGTCCAAAAAAGGAAAGGGATGTGTTCACTGAAGCCTACCGTATATATGTAACCGTTGTTAGTTATACAGAAGGCATTTTTATGATGGACTTTGCCCCCTTATCTGTGCTTGCACCTTGATCTTTCAAGCCGTTCCTTTGTTAGAAAAAGGAATTCTAACAAGGACTTGTCCCAGCTGTCTACCTAACTGGTTGCTTTCTCTCTCTTCTCTCAAGACCATGTCACCCACAGAACCTAGCATGTTTACACACAGTCTGTTTACATAAAATATTTGTTGACCTTTGCTTTATAAGGATTCTGATCACTGAAGTAACACATGACTTACTTTGTGGTCCAATATAGATCCATTTTGAAAAAAATGTTTTACATGTGCTTGAAAAGAACAGGTATCCTGAAGTTGTGGGGTACAACTTTTATATGCTTACTAATGTTGAGTCTGTTTGTTTTATCAAAAACTGAGAATTGTATTTAAATATCCCACTGTGATTTCTTATTTATCTATTTCTCCTTACTGTTCTGATTTAATATGTTTTATTATCCCTTATATTGTAATGGTTGAGAAATGATTCATTTTTTTTTATTCAATTAGTTATTGTCAGAGATATTGCAAGGTGGATCCTTGACTTTTAAGAGTCTAATGTCAATTAGCACCTTTACCCTATGAGGAAAATGAAAAATCTTATGCTCTTAGACTCTTTCTTCTCCTCCTTGCATGAATATGCTGTTTTTTCATGTATTTATATGTCCACATCCATTTTAACAGTCATTTTTAATTCAACTTGACTTCCCATTCTTTATTCCTTGTCACATTTCTGTGCTTCTGACAGGAGTCATTTCCTGAAATTAACTTCCCACCTAAAGTTAACTAGTTTTTATTCTCTTTAATGCATATCTGCTGATTGTGAAGCCTCTCAATTTAAAAAATCAAAACCAATCTAACAATTTTTTTTTTTTTTTTTTTTTTTGAGAAAGAGTCGTGTTCTGTCACCCAGGCTGGAGTGCAATGGTATAATCTTGGTTCACCACAACTTTCCACCTCCCAGGTTCAAGAGATTCTCCTGCCTCAGCTTCCCAAGTAGCTGGGATTACAGGTGCCTGCCACCATGCCTAGCTAATCTTTGTATTTTTAGCACAGACAGGGTTTCATCATGTTGACCAGGCTGGTCTCGAACTCCTGACCTCAGGTGATCCACCCTCCTTCTCTTCCCAAAGTGCTGGGATTGCACACGTGAGCCACCATGCCGTGCATTAACAGTATATTTTACTCTCATAATTGAAGGGTATTTTTTTCCCAGGTATAGAATTCTAATATGTAAATCATTGTCCCTTAGTAGATTAAACACATTCTTCTACTGTATTCTGGCTTTCTTGCTTTTATGAGGTGAATTGTCAGTCTAATTGTGGCTTATTTGATGGTAATTTTTCCCTCATCTTCTACATACATCATACATGCTTTTAGAAGTGTGTGTGTGTGTGTGTGTGTGTGTAGTTTTATGCAGTTAAACTGATTGTTTCTTTATGTAATTTTTTTTAACTCCTTCTTGAAAGTGTATTGGGCTTTGGAATTTTAGCTGTCTCTCAGCTAAGTCTTTTCTGAAATGTATGCCAGCCATTCTTACCCCATCCTCTATGTCCTTCACTTACTTTCATAGTTTTTATCCTTTTCCTTTCTTTGCTTCTTTATAAATAATTTATTTGAACCATGTTTGCTAAACTAATTATCTCTTTAGTTACATTGATTCTGCTGTTACATTTATATAATATTAGGCTCTTAATTATTATTTTTTCAATAAATGCCAGTTGTATTTTTTGAAAAATACTCTAATTATTTTATACTTTTAGTTCTTTGCTGAAATATTTTAGTTTTGTTTTACTTCCATAAGAAGAGCAACTATAGTTGTTTTAAAACCTCTGTCTGTTAACTCCACAACCTGAAATATCTGTGGGTCTTTCTCTACAGCCTTATGTTGTGCTGGTTTCTATTTATGTTATCTTTTTATCTTGCATAAATGGTCATCTGTGACTTTTTTCTGTACTTGTGTTTGGAAAATTATTCAAAGAAATTACATGTGACCTGTGGTCTTATTTTCCTTCAGAGAGAACATCACTTTACTTTGATCACTTGGAGCATTAATAGTTATCTAGGTTGACTTTAATCCATTTTCAAATTTTGAGATTTTCTGACATAACGTGATTACTAGAAGCTGGATGCACTTTATGCTTTACTTAGTTTACTTTTACTGCAAATGCACATATTTTCATTTCTTCTATCTATAAATTCTCCTTTGTTTTCTATGCCACACTTGTGGCACCTCTGGCCAGTATTCAACTCTGACTTTTAGTCTTCCTAGCTCTGCAAAGTTGACAAAGCACTGCTCAGCCTCCCATTTGTATCTATAAAGATCTCCTGAGAAAAGTGATATTAATAAAAACCTGATTTATTTGGATTTCTGTTTTCTCAGATAAATGCCACCTAGAGCCACATAAAACCATATTTTACACTATTAAGTCAGAAGTTACATTATCATTCCATATATATATATATACACACACACATCTCAAATGGAAATTTCTGTAGGTATATAGAAATCTATCTATCTATATTTCTATCTATTTAACTATTGCCCATCTATCTATCATGTATGAAAAATGTGTAACGTAACCTCTATCATACATAAAGAAACAAATAGTGCCCATAATAATTCTTTTTCCTTAAGGAGAATGTAGATGTTATAGAGGATGCTCCAATTTGTTTTTCTAAAAAACCTTGGTCTGTAAAGTTGAATTGAATTTTTTCTTTCGTTTGCTTATTTATCTGTTTATTTTCATTATAAATAATATTTGTGTTTGGAATAAAGGCTTTTTTGACTAAATAGAATGTGATGCAAAGATAAGATAAAGGTCAAGTAAACAAAAATCATATCAAGTATCTTATTGGATCACAGGAATAAAACTAATAATAAATACCAACAGGAACTCTCAAAACTATACAAATACATAGAAATTTAACAGCTTGCTTCTGAATGATCTTTGGGTAAATGATAAAATTCAGGCAGAAAACAAAAACATTTTTTGAAACAAATGAAAATAGCTATACGACATATCAAAACCTATTGGTTACAGCAAAAGCAGTGCTAAGAGGAAAGTTTATAGCATTAAATCCCTACATAAAAAAGATAGAAAAATCAAAAAATAAAACGCTTACGAATATATTTAAGCAAAGACGTGAAAGATCTCTTCAAGGAGAACAACAAAGCACTGGTGAAATAAATCATAGATGACACGAACTAATTTTAAAAATCCCATGCTTATGTATTGGAATAGATATCATTAAAATGACCCTGTTGCTCAAAGAAATGTGCAGATTTGATGCACTTTTTATCAAATTATCATTGCCATTTATCACAGAAAAAAACCTAAATTTCATATGGACTGAAAAATAGCTCAAATAGCTAAAGAAATCCTAAGCAAAAAGAAAAAAGCTAGAGGCATCACATTACCTGACTTTCAATTACACTACAATACTGTAGTAACAAAAACAACATGATACTATTACAAAAATGGGCACATAGATCAATGGAACACTGTAGACAGTAAAGCCACATACCTACAGAAATAAAGCCACATATCTACAACCAACTAATCTTTGACAAAGTCAACAAAAATATACAATGGAGAAAGGACACCCTGTTCAGTAAATGGTGCTGAGAAAATTGGCTAGCCATATGCAGAAGAATGAAACCGGACCCCTGTCTCTCACCATATACAGCAATTAAGGTGGATTAAAGACTTAACTGTAAGACTTGAAAATATAAAAACCTACGGGAAAACCTAGGAAAAACTCTTCTGAACATTGGCCTAGGCCAAGAATTTAAGACTAAGGGCTCAAAAGCAAATGCAACAAAACCAAAAATACACAAATGAGAATTAATTAAACCAAAAAGCTTCTGTACAGCTAAAGAAATAATCAGCAGAGTAAATCAACAGCCTACAAACTGGGAGAAAATACTTTCAAACTATGAATCCAACAAAGGACTAATATCCAAAACCTACAAGAAAATCAAACAACTCATCAAGAAACACCCTGATAACCCCATTAAAAAGTGGGAAGAAAGCCAGGCTTGGTGGCTCACGCCTGTAATCCAAGCACTTTGGGAGGCCGAGGTGGGTAGATGACTTGAGGTCAGGTGTACAAGACCAGCCTGGCCAATATGGTGAAACCCCATCTCAACTAAAAATACAAAAATTAGCCAGACGTGGTGGTGGGCACCTGTAACCTCAGCTACTCGAGAGGTTAAGGCAGGCGAATCACTTGAACCCAGGAGGCGAAGGTTGGAGTGAGCCAAGATTGTGCCCCTGCACTCTAGCCTTGGCAACAGAGGAAGACTTCACCTCCAAAAAAAAAAAAAAAAAAAAGGTAGGAAGAGGATATGTATGAACAGACATTTCCCAACAGAATACACACAAGTAAGTGGCTAACAAACATAGGAAAAAATGTTCAACATCATTAATCATCAGATAAATGCAAATTAAAGCCACATTAAGGTACCATCTCACACACCAGTCAGAATGGCTACTATAAAAAAATCAAAAAACAAAAAACAAACAGATATTGGCAAGGATGTGAAGGAAAGGGAATGCTTATACACTGTTGGTGGGAATGTCAATTAGTATAGCCTCTATGGAACACAATGTGACTTCTTAAAGCCCTAAAAATAGAATTATCTTTCCATACAGAAATCCCACTACTGAGTGTTTATCTAAAGGAAAAGAAATCATTATATTAAAAAGACACCTGCACTTATATGTTTATTTCAGCACTCTTAACAACAGCAAAGTTAGAGAATGAACCTAATTGTCTATCAGTGGATGACTGGATAAAGAAAATGTAGTATGTATATATACCATGGAATACTACACAACCTAAAAAAGAATGAAATCATGCTTTTTCAGTAACATGGATGGAAATGAAGGCCATTATTTTATGTAAAATAACTCAGAAAATCAACTACTGGATGTTCTCACTCCCAAGTGGGAGCTAAACAGTGGGTACACATGAGCATACAGAGGGAAATAGTAGACACTGGGGACTCTTAAAGGGGTAGAGGGATGAGAATTGAAAAATTACCTGTTGGGTACAATGTCCATTTTTCAGGCGATGGGTACACCAAAATCCCAGACTTCACCACTGGGCAATATATTCATGTAGCAAAACTGCACGTGTACCACCTGAAAATATAAACATAAAAATTAAGAAAAAAAATTTATAAGAATTTGAGGATTCTTGGAAGAAAAGAAACATATCATATTAACTCAATTGCTCATTTTTGAGGGATTAAAAATAGTCTTTTAAGTGTATTGGACATTTGCTGAATTCATCAGAGTTAATAACCAAGGTACATTGTCAATTACAGTGCTTGCCTTTCAGTCGCTTTTGTACTTTTTTGAAAATTTTGATCATGATCTTTTTTTTGACAGCATGTGACTGATGGTTATGTTCTTGCAGCTTCCTGCTTTATTTATACATGGAAGTGACTCAGAAGCAATGTGGAAAGTAGAGTAAATAAGCAAACACTAAATAATTTCTCTCTTCTGCTTCTTTATCATTTTTTTTTAGAGTTTCCTCTGTGACTGATGGTGATTCATCCAATTTTACTCGGTCTGTTTTACTGACTATTATCACATCTCTTTCTACAACCAAATATTAACTAGAGAAAAATATATATTAGGAGACAATATCATTTGAATTGTGGAGGATTTTTAGTTATCCTAGTTTTATTATGCCATCAGATACTTGTTTCTTTTGCTGTGACCCAATGGTTAGAAAAAACTGTATAATTACTTAATTTCACAGGCACATCCAGTTCAAAATAATGACTAGTAAATACAGTTACCTGTTTTTTGCCAATCACATAAAGTAATAGACAACTATATAAATTTGTCTTTTTTACTTACTGCTATGTCACCAAGGGTCAGTACAGTACCTATATTAGTCATGAATATTTGCTAAATAAAAACATGGCCGAATGAGTGAAAATAAACAGATGGGGAAATCTTCACATCCAATGTTATTGGATGAATACTCTATTCAGCTTGGGTTGCCCACCAGGATTGCCACTGATTCTGTTCTGCAGCGAGCAGCTGTAATATATGCAAAAACAACAAACAAACCAACCCCGAAGGTTGAGGGAGCTGAAATTCCAAAGAAAGAGGCTGACTAATCCAGTTTCTCTGAAACTACTTACTAGAGACTTACATAAAGAGGTGATGTCTCAGGTGGCTGCAAGATGGTGGATCCCTGCACCAGCTCTCCAAAAAAATATCTTTTATACAGCAAGCTTTCAGGGTAAAACATGTGCAGCTGGTTGGTCATGTCTCAGATTTTTTTGCCAAAACTTGTGACCACTGGGCATGTTAGATATGCATATTTATGAGGAGTTATTTATGCTGTGGGCATTGTTTTAATACTTTGCTGCAGAACACTTTGGTATGCAGGAGTCAAACCTTGGTCATCATGGCAGTTTTGCTTCAAGATGGCATAACTCTTGCCTTGCAACAGGCTGTGTTCTTGCAGTTTCTCTTTCCCTATTATCACATTGTTCTAAAACAGGGTTTCTCAATCTCAGCACTAGTGATGATTTGGGCTGGATAATTCTTTGTTAGCATGGTGGAGAGATGGGTAGTTTTGTGCATTGTAGAATGTCTTGCAGCATCCTTGGCCTCTGTCTTCAAAGTGTCAGTAGTATCCAAGTGTCAGTCCAGTTGTGACAATAAAAAATGTATCCAAACATTGTCAATTATCCTCTGGATTGCACAATGTCCCTGGTTGTTAGCCAGAGAAATGACCAAATTAGGGCTCCAATTTCTGTGATTCACCAGTAACAACCCAAAGCCTGCTCACATAAAATTTCTCCATCTTGTGTTTGAAGCAGCATTAGTTAGCATTCTTTTATTATGTTCTTAGTAATTTGGTGCCATTGATGACTTTGCTCAGAATGAGGTGAACAGACATACTGAAAGACATGATGTTAAAAAAATCAAATATCACTTTGAGAACTGTGGACTGACTCACTGTGTCAAGGCTCATCTTTCATCATCTATGGTGAAAGATGTTTTCTTTTCTTTTTTTAATCCAATCCCTTGTGAGGTGATGCTCATAAAACACGCGAAAGAATGAATTAATGAAAAACAAAAAACCCACAGATTTGGATGTGCTTGCCTGTTGCAACAAAGTCAACTTGCTATGAAAACATGAATAATTTGTCCAATATAATTTGGATAAGATGTCTTTAACTTTGCATATTTTTTATTGTTTTTGTAATTTTAAGTGAGAAAGGAAATATAAGCAGTGATTAAGCACACTGGACCCATGACCTGCAAGAAAACAAAGAATCTTTTAATGCTAGCTAAAAATATATATTTATATTGTATCTACAGATTGCTAATGTTATGTACATTTTGTAAGTGAGGAAATTGAGGTTCAAAAAATTTAACAAAACTTTGCAAAACTCATGAAAGTATTAATTAATAAAGTTAGGATGCTGAAGATGCTGAATCAGGTCTGAAACCAAGATTTTAGTAACTTGAATGTAAAGTATATGAAGACAGAATATTTTACATGCTTTGCTCCCAAACCTTACACAAGTGGCTAGAATGGTGCTTGATACATAATAGGTAAGGAAGAAAAAAAAAGAAGGAAGGAGAAAAAGGAAGAAAAGAATACCGTATCACATAATTTTCATGGCCTTTTTGTCTCATTCTCTTTGTTGTGTAGCAAAAGTATTTTTTGCATAGTCTAGTATCTTAAATGTTGAAGTCCTTGAATAATTGTTTTATACTCTAGGTCTCCATTACCTGTCATCCTTCCTCTTTTCCCTGACTACATCCCACAGAATAGTGTCTTCAAAGTTACCCAAAAAAGAAAACTCATTTGGGGAACAGTGAAAGATTATTATAATGGTCCCTTGACAATACAAGAATATTTTAGTGGGTATTTTTCACTTCTCCCCTCTGTGCAAACAAATCATATTTAGATGCTTAAAAGGGCTTGTTTTTACTTGCTATTGCCAGATGTTTTCTATTTCAGTGACAAGAGTCTTTTTCCATGCATATTACAAATCACATTGATTTTCAGCCATAATAGAGATGAAAATGAATATGTAAAACAATAAAATATACTTTATTTCTATATTGCATACCATTTTCATTCTGATCATACATACATATAGCACACATCCACTGTGAGAAATTTGGAGAAGCGAGAACAATAAAAACAATTTTTATTATTTCACAATGTTTTATTTTGGCATTTTTTAAGTAAAAGGACCCCTGTTTTTCCAAATATCACTAGTCTATGAGCATTTAGATGGCCAATACCAGCATTATTCTGAACTCCCTCTGGGAGTCACAGAAGTCTAGACTTTGCCTGTTGTTGCCTATGGATAAAATTGTTTAAATCTTTTTAAATATCAACTTCAAAGAAGATAAAAGGGGAGAATATTAATTTGGGGACATCAATTTTTCAAAAATGGCCTGTATAAAAGTTAAAAGGAGTCAGTGTTAAATTTTACTCTAAAGATTCATCAGAGGGCTCTGGGTATGGCTTCCATTGTGATTTAGCTGTAAGTCTGTAAAATTAGTATAATTGTACACCATATTATTGTTGTAAGAATTAAAGTGATTTAGACATAAAGTGCCAAGGAAAATGTGTTCTCGTGTGTGCATGTGTGTGTGTGTGTGTTTACGCTTCAAGAAAACTAAGAACATAAACATCATTTATTATGTTTCAAAAAAATGGTTTACTTCAATTGATAATACATGTTCTATGATTCCGTAAATGTTGAGTAACTGAATATACAAATGGGCAATGGCCAGACCATATGTAACAGTAGAACTCTGACCTGCAGCCTCTGCAGCAACTAGTCCGGGAAGCCAGAACAGAACTTCTACAGCAACTAGCCCGGAAGGGCAAGCCACAATCTTTGCAGCAGTTGGCCCAGAATGGTGAGGACTTGGTCAATGACTGCCAGCTTCTCTATTTTTTAACCTGGTTTCTAAATAAGGACAGACCCAAGAAAGCCAAATATGTTCCCCTGACCAACCACCTGAATGATTACTATTTAACCCACCTGCAGCCTCCTCATACCAATAACCTCCAATCAGAGAGCATATGTAAAAACCTTCTCACTTATTCACTGTAAAACTTTCCCATGTCCCTCTCTAAATATGATTTGTTTGCACAGAGGGGAGAAGTGAAAAATACCCACTAAAATATTCTTGTATTGTCAAGGGACCATTATAATAATCTTTCACTGTTCCCCAAATGAGTTTTCTTTTTTGGGTAACTTTGAAGACACTATTCTGTGGGATGTAGTCAGGGAAAAGTTTTAGCTAAATGCAAGTGAGGATGGTTGATTTTCTTATTTGGATGGTTTCGTTTATTTCCAGAGTGTCCAAAAATTGACACAAACATATCAAAATTCCATAAGCTACTTTTTCATTGTCATGGTGTCAATCAACTGTGAACCATGTATTCCCTAAATAATGAACAGCAAATTGGGAGCAGATTCTCATATCGCTTTTCAGAAAGGAAACCATTGCCTATTAGTGATATGGTTAGAGTTGAATTGATACAATGTTTTATCCATAACACCTGAACAACCACTATTACCTTTTAGATTTAGTTGACAGAACAGTAATTTCTGTGTCACAAGTTAGTTTCATTTTTCAGAAAAACTCCAGGAAGAATGTCCTTCAATGCTGAGAAGAACTTAAAAAAATTGTCATCTACGGTTTAACTGAAGGGTTTCTTCTAAAAAGAGCTATAACCTAAATGGTGGTTACAGAACTGTTTGATAATTGAGGCAAATGCATTTTACAAAAGAAAAAGAAAATACTCCACATATGATACTGTGGATGCACATGTAAAACAAAGTTTTTCGTTTTTTATTCCTGACTAGGCAAGTAAGTATAATACCATGCGAAAAAGGGGCCTTTGTTTTAATTTTTGTGCGATATTAGATAAAACTGATAAAAACTTGAGGCCACACCATAATACATTTTTAATACTTACATTTTCAATTTCATGGTAAGGCATTTTGACTTTTCATTCTTCAGTGTCTGGGGGTCTCACTTAAGGAGTGGAATAACTGCATTTAATGAAGATGACGTTCAAATTATTGAAATGGCAAA
>NW_012105154.1:925180-978495 GCF_000951045.1 Mandrillus leucophaeus
ATTTTTCCAAGATAAGGAAATTCTACTGTGTTTTCTTAAATTGAGAAAATTCATTTTGCTCTTTCCATGTTTGATGATCACAGGCTGTGGCGAGCAAAATAAAAATCACACTAGTATTTACAGGATTAACAGGTTTTGTTGAATTATTTCATGTAACAGCCATAACATCTTAAATTCACACTAATAATTTCCAGTTTTGATTTTAATTCTCACTTAGACCATCTAATTTTACTTTCAGTATATACTTCAAGTGATTGATTTCACAGACTGCTCTTTCCAATGCATATGGCTAAAAGCCGTAACGTATTTTCATGAGAAAAATGCTGGTGTAGCTATATGTTTCTGTTTGTTCTTGATGTTGATCAATCTCTATGTATATATACATATATATATGTGTTATCTCTGTGTGTGCATAAATATATATATATTTAGTAACTGTATGCATACACACATATATAGTTACTGATCTATTTAGTAACTATATGTGTATATATACACATTATATATATATATATGTATGAGATCAGGTTTCTGATCTATTTAGTAACTACACACACACACAAACACACATATACATACATAGTTGCTAAATATAACAGAGATCTTCAGGACTATTTGTCATAATATAGTTTGACCAAATAGCACATTTATAGCATTTTAATGATATTTTCATTAAATGACTACCATAGAATATTTGATTTTTTCACCTTTATAAAACAGAGACTATTGCACTGGAAGAGTAAAGTGATGTATTCAACTAGATTTAATAATCAGTTTATTCTAGTAGCATATAAGATAAATTCAACTCAAATCAGCTTACACAAATAAAATAATGCATTTGATCATACAAATTGAAAACTCGGGGATATGTTTGATTCAAGGCATAGCCAGGTGTTCAAGATCATACAGCACTGTAAAGACTTGGCCAATTTTGTTTCCATCTATCGTCTGTGTTTTCTTTAGGTTTGTTTCACTGTCACACAGCAACTCCCCAAACATGGTATCCCCTGACATCCCTAAACTTTATAGTCAGTGGTTCTAGTACGAAGAGAGATTTTCATTCTATGTACTTCCAAGACGTGCTGTGATTGAGTCTCATTCATTCTCTGGAGTCATTCTTGAATGCCTGAAACTGGAAAATGGAATGATGCACCATTGGTTAAATTCAAGTGATGTGCCTCACTAGTGCTGAATGGGGCTACCTTCATCTAAAGTACATGGGTAGGGACTAGGGAAAGTTGTTTACGAAACAAAAATTTGACTAGGAGAGAACAAATTCTTGCAGGAAAAATGAGATCCTCTTGACATAAAATATAAAGGAGACATAGCCTTATGCTAGAAGAGTAACTTGAGTAAGAGTTTTCATTGTAACTTAGAATGAATTTGTGTGATGAAATGGTAGAATCTGGAAAAATATTATTTAGAAACAACAAGTAAATTAATATCTCCAAATGCACAGTTTGGGGAAAAAAGACTAACGTGTTATTTAATGGTGTTTTGATTAGGAAGAAAAAAATTTTGAGGACATCAAGGCTCTGAGGGGAATAATGCTCAGGTTGATAAAGCAATTACTTTCTTTGCTAAAGAACTCTCTACAAATCTGCTCTTAGAATATTTTTGTGTTATTTTGTTTTCACTTCAAGAAATACATTGTATTTTTTTTTCCTGCCAAATTTTCAGTAATTCTTATGGCAGAGTTAATTCTTCACTAGACTCATTTTATAGAAGGTAAAGGAGAATTTTCATAAAAGATGAGTGGGATTTTTGTGACAAATGATGACGCTTTGGAGTCTATATGCAAAGGAAAGCCCAGACTGAGGAAAGCACTCCCTCTTCAGTTTTGCATGTAGGTCAGCACTGGTGAAGAATCTCAATATCTGTTGGAACTTGGAGGAGCTGTTCAGGGCATACCACCTGTGGGGCATACAAAGGGCATCATGATCAGTGAAACATAAGAAAGCTTCATTTGGCTCAAGAAAAAGCAGAATGTGGAAGGAGCTACTTGGTGATTACACTAGCAAATATGTCTATGAACAGACATGGGTCCCTTGAAGGACTTACGAGAAGAGTGGACTGCATTACAGTAAACAAAAAATTGTGTGATCAATGATGCAAACAAAAATAAGAACTTTGGAGTGCTAGCATCAGTGTAACTTCATTGATTAGAGCTCATTAAGGTGTTCTGGTTATATTTATATTAACATATAGTGTAAACATCAGAGATCATCATTTGTATCTTAATTGTACTTGATCATGTTTTCTTGCAAATACAATTTTTAAAAACTCCAACTTAATTCTATTTGCTTGCCATCTAAAGGTGGGAACATTTAGAAGTAACTTGTTTATTTTATTTTTTTGTTTTGATTTATTGAGTTCAGAAACTTGAAGTTTACATTTTTTATATATCCTCTAAAGTAATGAAATTGTGTTTTTGCTATAAAATATCTAAAAATTGTTCATTAGACATTATTTTTATTGCTTGCACAATTTTTCCTAATGTACATAATTATTGTTTGCAAGAAAAGTTTCTTTATATTAAAAGAACTATATGTTTTCTGTATTTATACAATATATACATATGTAAATATGAGATATAAAATGCTAAAATTAGGGAAAAGTAAAGAGTGTATGACTTTAATTATATGCTTTTCTACTAAATTATTTTGAAAAATGCTTTATGGAATATCTAGTGTAAAATTAAATTTATAATACATTTAGTTGAATTTTTGGTAGCACCAAGTTTAGTGTTATAGAGGCAATCTCAAGGAAAATAAATATGAAGTTCTTACTTTTTCTTAAAATTATGCAGCTTACTTTAATATTTAATAGATTTCTTTACAGTTTTGAGGAGAGATGATAGATTTTTATGCCATTGACATATAGGAGCTTTAGGATTTGTAATTATTACTAATTGTAAAGTGGAATTGCTACTTTAGAATTACATAAATTTTGGAAAACTAAATTTCAACAGCACTCTTCAGTGTTAATTAAATCACAATTTCTACCTTTAGGTAATTTGGTCAAGCATATGGGCCATCTGTGCACTGACTGCAACTTATGTAATCTTCTTGGACCATCTTTCTGTTGTATGTAGTTTACCTCACTTATTTAATTACTGTATACTTCAAGATTTTGTGGTTTGCAATATGCTCACTAAATGAAATTCTGTCCATATTGCACTCCCTATTCGCTGAGACACAACTAACATTTTGTGTTGATTAAAAATCAGTCTTGTCTGTCATTAGTAGCAGAATGACAGCACTAAATAATTTTTCTTTTTGTAAACATTATGTTTTCAGTGTCAGTAAAGTAGATATTTTATTAAAATTTTTCAATTTTTTTTTTGTTCAGAAAGTTTTAACACCTTACGGATTTTAGCATGGTTTTCTCTTCTTTTCTAATTAATTTTCTGGGACATTTTATAATTAGAAATGTTAAACGGCCAACAAATGTGAAAAATTCCTCAACATCACGAATCATCAGAGAAATGCAAATCAAAACCACAGTAAGATATTATCTTACACCAGTCAGAATGGCTGTTATTAAAAGGTAAAATAATAATAATAACAGATGTTAGCAAGGATGTAGTGAAAAGGGAACACTACATGCTGTTAGTGAGAATGTAAATTATTTCAACCATAATGAAGAACAGTTTGAAGATTTCTCAAATAACTAAAATAGAACTACCATTGGACCCAGTCATCCTGTTACTTGGTATATACCCCAAGGAACTTTTGGTCCTACCAAAAGGACACATGCACTTTTATGTTCATCGCAGCACTATTCACAATGACAAAGATGTGGAGTCAACCTAGGCATCCATCAACAGTGGGTTGAATTAAGAAAATGTGGTTCATACATGCCATGGAATACTAGCCAGAAAAATTAGCAAAATTGTGTCCTTTGCAGCAACATGGATACAACTGGAGGCCACCATCCTAAGTGAATTAACACAGGAAAAGAAAATCAAGTACTGCATGATCTCAGTTATAAGTGGGAGCTAAACATTGCGTACACATGGGTACAAAGATGGGAGCAATATCACTGAGGACTACAAGGTGGGAGAGGGAGGGAGGGAGAAGCAAGGATTGAAAAACTACCTATTGGGTGTCCTGCACACTGCCTCGGTGATGGGTTCAGTCATACCCTGAACCTCAGCATCATGCAATATATCCTTATAACAAACCCATACATGTACTCCCTGAATGTAAAATAAGCTGAAATTTAAAAACAAAAATAGAAATAAACATTTTAAAAGAAAAAAATTGAAGTGTTAGCAGATTTAGAATATTCTCTCTCAAAAAGAAAATTTTATCTATCCTGTTATTTGACAATAGTTACCAATTATACTCCATCTTTTACTTGAATCTCTTGTAGATTATTTGTAAGTATATTACAGTCATTATTGGAGGGATCTCCCAGATGATCACTATATATATATATATTGATTTCTATTTTCCAGTTTTCCATAAAGAGTTTTGAGATTATGTCTGCTTACTTTTCTCACTTAAATATATTTATATAATGTAGAATATGGACTGTCATAATTTCTGTTATATGGTGTCAGCACATTATTTTCTAAAAATTCTGTTAAACATTTCAGATTTCATGCACTTAGATGAGTTTTATGAAACCAACTCAACTATTCACTTGTTGGATTGTCTAAGTATATTTTTGTACCTATTAACATTCCCCACTCCCTACCCCCGGCTCGCACTCCCTACTACCCTTCTCAGCCTCTGGCAACCATCCTTCCACTTTCTATCTCCATGCATTCAACTGTTTTAATTTTCAGCTCTCTCAAATGAGTGAGAATACGTAAAGTTTGTCTTTCTGTGCCTGGCTTGTTTCACTTAACATAGTGACCTCCAGTTTCAGGCATATTGTTGCAAATGACAGGATCTCATTGTTCTCTTTTCTTGTTTTGTTTCTTCAGTAGTGTACTTTGTACATGTTCTGTTTTGGAGAAAATTTTATTTAATTTAATACACTTTTAATTTTTGGTGATAGTTTAATGCTGAAAAAATGTCTAAATTTCCCATTTTCCAAAGAGTTGATAGATGTATACAGAGTTTTGTTAATTTTGCCTACAATTCAAACAATTTGTCATGAAATTTCAAATTGTAACATTTCAAAAGAGTTCATTTAAACAAATAGACTTTCAAGGGGAAGGACTGGATCGATGTTCAAAATTGGCTAAAGAAAATGCTCTGTAATGGCATAGATTCCTGCCATACAGACATGTAGAGCATGCAGTTACACTGTGATAAACTGGACATCACCTTTAACTCATGGATACTCTTACCTTTTTAAAATTTCAGTAGTTTCTGGGGAACAGGTAGTGTTTGGTTGCATGGAAAAGTTCTTTGGTGGTGATTTCTGAGATTTGGTGCACCTGTCACCTGAGCAGTATACATTGTACTTAACGTGTAGACTTTTATCTGTCTAGCCCCTCTCACCCTTCCTCATGAGTCCCCAAAGCCCATTATATCATTCCTATGCCTTTTTGTCCTCACAGCTTAACTCCCACTTATAAATGAGAACATACAATATTTGGTTTTCCATTCCTGAGTTACTTCACTTAGAATAATGGTCTCCAGCTCCATCTAGGTTGCTGTGAATGCCATTATTTTGTTCCTTTTTATGGCTAAGTAGTATTCCATGGTACACACACATACACACACACACACACACACACACACACACACACTGATTGATTCTCATCAATCATTCTTTGATTCACATCTTGGTCTTTGTTGTTTTATAGCAGTGCTACTGATTTGTGTACATTGATTTTTGTATCCTGAAACTTTACTGAGATTCTGCATTTAATGTTGCAACTTGGTAGTTAAAAAGGTTCTAATAGTTTATTTGCTTGGTTAGGTGAAACATGGATCAAAAGATGGCCACTGTGAGCAAGCTGGAATGCCTGATCTCTCTTGGTTTGATGTAGAGGAAGGGATCCCAAGGGTTAAGGAGATTGGAATGTAGATTTGTGAGGGGAGCACCTGAATCTTTGAAGAGCTCAGTGATTGTTCTTCTCGGTACACCAAATCTTACAGTGGGAACCTCAGTCACTCAACTGGAAAAGTTAAATGCAATGGGAATATTAGATCCTGAGGTGGCAGGGTCCAAGTGGCAGCACTTAACTGTCAAAGGCAAGGTGGGTGTAGTTACCATAATGGACAGCAGAGGCGAAACAGCAGTCAGAATAGTCTGACTCATGTAGGGCTCTGAAATTGGCTAATTAATCATAATGTTCCTAGAGGTGAAATAGACAAGAAGCCTACTACATTCTTACTTAATTTGTATAAGCAGAAAACTTCCAGGTCAAGTGGACAAAAACTAATTTGAATTATAAAAATAGAGAATCATGACTCCTCAATCAATTTCCAGACTTGTACCAGTTTACAGACCCGGGTCCCTTTGAGGAAGGACCTCACTACACTACTGAGGATGTGTACTATTACTCTTTCTCCCATTCTTCCTCAAAAAGACCTCTGGACTTTTACCAGGGTATCTGTGTATTGGGGAAGGGAGAATGATCAGAACTTTTGGGTACTACTGGGCACTGGCTTTGAGTTGACATTGATTCCAGGGGACCCAAAACATCATTGTGGTCCTCCAGTTAGAGTAGGAGCTTGTGGAGGTGAGGTAATTAATGGAGTTTTAGCTCAGGTCTAACTGACAATGAATTCAGTAGATCCCTGGGCTCATCCTGTAGTCATTTTCCCGGTGCCAGAATACAAAATAGAACTAGACATATTTAGCAGCTGGCAAAATCTTCACATTGGCTTTCTGATTGGCATGGTAGGTTTATTATAGTGGGAAAAGCCAAATGGAAGCCATTAGAGCTGCCTCTCCTAGAAAACTAGTAAATCAAAAACAATATGTCTCTGGAGGGGTTGCAGAGATTAATGCCACCATCAAGGACTTGAAAGATGCAAAAGTGGTGATTCTCACCACATTCCCATTCAACTCTCCTATTTAGCCTGTGCAGAAGACAGATGGATCTTGGAGAGTGACAGTGGAGTATCATAAGCTTAACCAAGTTGTGATTCCAGTTGCAACTGCTGTGTCAGATGTAGTTTCATTGCTTGAGCAAATTAAAACATCTCCTAGTACCTGGTATGCAGCCATTGATTTGGCAAATGCCTTTTTCTCCATTCCTGTCCAAAAGGCCCACCAGAAGCAATTTTCCTTCAGCTGGCAAGGCCAACAATATACCTTTACTGTCCTACCTCAGGGGTATATCAACTCTCTGGCTTTGCATCATAATCTTATTCACAGAACTCTTCATCACTTTTTCCTTCCGCAAGATATCACACTGGTCGATTACATTAATGACCTTATGCTGATTGGACGCAGTGAGCATAAAGTAGCAACCACATTGGACTTATTGGTGAGATATTTGCATGCCAGGGGGTGGAAAAAATATGACAAAAATTCAGAGACCTTCTACCTTTATGAAATTTCTAGTGGTACAGCAGTGTGGAGCCTGTTGAGATATTTTTTCTAAGGTGAAGGATAAGTTGTTGGATTGGCCCATCCTACAACCAAGAAAGAGACACAATGCCTTGTGGGGCCTATTTGGATTTTGGAGGCAACACATTTCTCATTTTGGTGTGTTAGTTCAACCCATTTATTGAATGGGGTCCAGAATAGTAGAAGGCTTGGCAATAGGTCCAGGCTGCCTTGCAAGCTGCTCTGCCACTTGACCTATATGACCCAGCAGATCCAGTGGTGCTTGAGGTGTCTGTGGAAGATAGGGATGCTATTTGGAGCTTCTGGCAGGCCACAATAGGTGAAACACAGCAGAGGCCTCTAGGATTATTATTTTTATTATTTTTTCACACAGAGTCCACTGTGTCACCCAGACTGGAGTGCAGTGGTGTGATCTCGGCTCACTGCAACCTCTACCTCCCAGGTTCAAGCAATTCTCCTGCCTCAGCCTCCCGAGTCATTGGGATTGTAAGTGTGTGCCACCATGCCCAGCTAATTTTTGTATTTTTAGTAGAGACAGGGTTTTACCATATTGGCCAGGCTTGCCTCAAACTCCTGACCTCAAGTGATCCACCTGCCTCAGCCTCCCAAAGTGCTGGGATTACAGGTGTGAACCACTGAGACTGACTGGCCTCTAGGATTTTGAAACAAGGCCCTATCATCTTCTACAGATAACTATTCTCCTTTTGAGAGACAGCTCTTGGCCTGTTACTGGGCTTTAGTAGAAACTGAATGTTTAACTATGGATCACCAGTTGCCATGCAACCTAAACTGCTTATCATAAACTGGGTGCTTTCTGACCTATCTAGCCATAATGTTGAGGGTGCACAGCAGCATTTCATCAGGTGGAATTAGTATATATGTGATTGGGCTCAAGCAGGTCCTGAAGGCACAAGTAAATTACATGAGGAAGTGGCTCAAATGCCCATGGTCCCTTCTCCTGCTACCCTGTCTTTTCGCTGTCAGCCTGCACTGATGGCCTCATGGGGAGTTTCCTATGATAAGTTGACAGAGGAAGAGAAGACTAAGGCCTGGTTTACAGATGATTCTGCATGATATGCCGGCACCACCTGAAAGTGGACAGCTGTAGCACTACAGCCACGTTTTACAATATCCATGAACAACAGTGATTAAGGGAAATCTTCCCAGTAGGCAGAAATTTGAGCACTGTACCTGGTTGTGCACTTTGCTTAGAAGGAGAAATGGCCAGATGTGTGATTATATACTGACTTATGGGCTGTAACCAATGGTTTGGCTGGATGGTCAGGGACTTGGAAGAAGTATGACTAGAAAACTGATTACAAATACATTTGGGGAAGAGGTATATAGGTAGACTTTTCTGAGTGGTCAAAAACTGTAAAGTATTTGTGTCCCATGTGAATGTTCACCAAAGGATGACCTCAGCAGAGGAGGATTTTAATAACCTTCTGTAAATATCTGTTAAGTCCATTTCTTCTAGGGTATAGTTTATGTCCATTGTTTCTTTGTTGACTTGCTGTCTTGATGACCTCTCTAGTGCTGTCAGTGGATTATTGAAGTCCCCCACTATTATTGTGTTGCCATCTATCTCGTTTCTTAGGTTTAGTGGTAATTGTTTTATAAATTTGGGATTTCCAATGTTAGGTGCATATATATTTAGGACTGTAATATTTTCCTATTGGACTGATCCTTTGATCATTATATAATGTACCTCTTTGTCTTTTTAAACTGTTGTTTCTTTAAATCTGTTTTTTTCTGATGTAAGAATAGCTATTTATGCTTGGTTTTGGTTTCCATTTGCATGTAATAATTTTTTCCATCCCTTTATCTTAAGTTTATGTGAGTCCTTATGCATTAGGTGAGTCTCTTGAAGAGAGCAGGTACGTGGTTGGTAAATTTTTATTCCTTCTGCTATTCTGTTATCTTTTAAATGGAACATTTAGGCCATTTACATTCAGAGTTAGCATTGAGATGTGAGGTACTATTTTATTCATCCTGCTAGTTGTTGCCTGAATTTCTTTCTTTCTTTCTTTCTTTTTTTCCATTGTGTCATTGTTTTATAGGCCCTAGGAGTCTTATGCTTAAAGGATATTCTGTTTTGGTGTATTTCAAGGTTTTGTTTCAAGGTTTAGAACTATTTTTAGCATACCTTGTAATGCTGGCTTCCTAGTGGCAAATTCTCTCAGCATTTGTTTCTCTGAAAAAGACTGTATCTTTTTTTTATTTATAATGTTTAGTTTTGCTTGATACAAATTTCTTGGCTGACTGTTACTTTGTTTGAGGAGGCTAATAATAGAACACCAATCTCTTCTTTTTTATAGGGTTTCTGCTAAGAAATCTGCTGTTAATCTGATCAATTTTCCTTTATAGGTCATCTGATGCTTTTGTCTCACAGTTCTTAAAATTCTTTCCTTTGTTTCCTGATGACTGTATGCCTAGATGATGATATATTTGCAATGAATTTCCCAGGTGCTCTTTTGGCTTCTTGTATTTGGATGTCTAGATCTCTAGCAAGGCCAAGGCAGTTTTCTTCAATTATTCCATCAAACAAATTTTCCAAACTTTTAGATTTCTCATCTTCCTCAGGAACACCAATTATTCTTAGGTTTGATCATTTAACACAACCCCAAACTTCTTGGAGGCTTTGTTCTTTTTTTATTATTCTTTTTTTCTTTGTCCTTGTCTGATGAAGTTAATCTAAAAGCCTGTCTTTGAGCTCTGAAGTTCTTTTTTCTACTCCTTCTATTGTTGACACTTTCTAGTGCATTCTGTATTTCCGTGTTTATTTCCAGAAGTTGTGATTTTTTTCTTTATGATATCTATTTCTCTAGGGAATTTTTAATCTATATGCTATATTTTTCTTTTTAATTTCTTTAAGTTGGTTTTCACCTTTCTCTGATATCTCCTTGAGTAGGTCAACCTTTTGCTTCTTTATCTGGAAATTCGTAGATTTCTTCTTGGTTTGGATACACTGCTTGGGAGCTAATGTGGTCTTTTGGGGGTATCATAGAACCTTGTTTTGCTATATAACCAGAATTTTCTGATTCCTTCTCATTTGGGTAGACTATCTCAGTGGAAAAATCTAGAACTCCAGGGCTGCTGTTTAGATTCTTTCATCCCATGGAGTGATCCCTTGATATGTGCACTCACCCTTCCCTAAGGGATGGGGCTTTCTGGGAGTTGGAGGGCATTGAGTGGTAATGCTTTTCTGGGTCTAGCCACCCAGCAGGGCTACCAGGCGGGTGCTGCAGAATGTCTGCCAAGAGTCCTGTGATGTGATCCATCTTCAGGTCTCCCAGGTGTGGATACCAACACCTGCTCTTGTGGAGGTGGTAGGGGAGTGAAGTAGACTCTGTGAGAGTCCTTGGTTGTAGATATGTTTAGTATGCTGGCTTTCTTGAATGCTGGTTATACTACCAGTGATGTGTTCATCTGAACAGACTCAGGGCCTCTGATTAGCCAGGATGACGCAGGCAGTGGAATTAGCTGTTGTTTTCTCCTTCCTTGGAGCACAGTTATTCTGTCATGAGTTGTTTTAATGTCCTGAGTTTGTTGGCCTTCAGCCAGGAGGTGGAACTTTTAAGAGCACCAGCTGTGGTAGTAGAAGAGAGATATAAGCTTGCCTTAATTTGGCCAGGATAGGTATTCAGGTTTCTCAGGCAATGGGTGGAACCATAAAGTTCCCAAGAGTTTGTGTCTATTGTAATTGACTACCAGTGTGGGTAGGAAAATATGATCAGGTCAAGCCAGGGTTAGATGGGTCTGAGCTCAGACTTTCCTTGGAGGGGACTTGCAGCAGCCACTGTGAGAGAGAAGGGGTGGTTCTCTGGCTAATAGAGTTATGTTCCAGAAGGGATTATGGCTGCATCTGTCACCAGGGGAGTGGGGAAAAGCTTGTAGAGATGGACCTCCCCCAGCTCCTGCAATGTTGGAAAGACTGGTATTGCTCCCACCAAGTTCTGTTAAGACCAAAGTTTATCTCCACACAACCTGTGCATAGGATTCAGACCTTTCCTCGGGATATAAGCATCCCTGCTTAGAAAGCAAGCACAGCTTTCGAGCCATCCCTCCTCCCTATCTGCCCACACTGTAGACCATGGCGTCTGTGCTCCCTTTCTGCAACAGTTCTTGTTTTCCCTCCAGATCCTGCTCAAGATACTTTGTGCCCACTCAGAATTATTGCAAAGTTCAGCTGGAAGCTTCTTTCACACTGGGACCCCTCCCAAATTTCACCAGCTGCCTTTGCTGAGGGTCCCTGTGAGATAGAGTCACGGATGGCTTTCCTGGGCTCAAGCTGGAGAATGGGAGCCCCTACAAGGCTCTTCGTGCTGCCACTTATACTTTTATATTCACACTAAATCCTTTTCAGCTCTAGATAAGGTTAAATCCTTCTCCAACAATCCGAATTTTCAGGTTTCCTGGTGGAGATGTGTATTCAGAGGCAGGTTTTCCCCGTCTCACACTTTGGGAACTCACAGTTTTTTGCCTATCTCATGGAATTTGCAGCAGTGTGCCACTTCTTTCAAAGGGTCTGTGAATTCTTTTGATTTTCCTGGTATGTTCCTATGGTGGTTCTTGGAGCAAAAGTCTACAGTGTGAGTCTCCACAGGCTGTTATGTTTGCCCAGGTGGCGGCTGAATGTTAGCCCTGTCTCCTCTCCACCATCCTCCTCCCACCCTGGGTCTCATTGTTTTCTATGACTGAATAAGACTCCATTGTATTTAAGTACCACATTTTCTTTATCCATTCATCTGCTGATGGACATGCAGGTTGCTTTCAAATTTTGACTATTGTGAATAGTGCTGCAATAAACATGGGAGTGGAGATACCTCTTCAAAATACTTTCTTTTGGGTACATACTTAGCAGTAGCATTGCTGGATCGTATAGTAGCTCTATGTTTAGTTTTATGAGGATTGCCAAACTGTTCTCCATAGTGGTTGTACTAATTTACATTCCTACCAACAGTGTAAAAGAGTTTCCTTTTCTCCATATACTTGCCAGTATTTATTATTGACTTTCTTTTGGATAAAAGCCATTTAACTTGGGTGAGATGATATCTCATTGTAGTTTTGATTTGCATTTCTCTGCTGATCAATGATGTTGGGTACCTTTCCATATGCCTACAGGCCATTTATATTTGTTCTTTTAAGAAATACCTATTCAGATCTTTTGCCCTTTTTTTTTTTTTTTTTGAGACGGAGTCTCGCTCTGTCACCCAGGCTGGAGTACAGTGGCCGGATCTCAGCTCACTGCAAGCTCCGCCTCCTGGATTTACGCCATTCTCCTGCCTCAGTCTCCCGAGTAGCTGGGACTACAGGGGCCCGCCACCTCACCCGGCTAGGTTTTTTTTTTTTCTTGTATTTTTTAGTAGAGACGGGGTTTCACTGTGTTCACCAGGATGGTCTCGATCTCCTGACCTCGTGATCCGCCCGTCTCGGCCTCCTTTTGCCCATTTTAAAATCAGATTATTAGATATTTTTTCCTATTAAATTGTTTGAGCTTCCTATATATTCTGGTTATTAATTCCTTGTCATATGAGCAGTTTGAAAATATTTTCTTTTATTCTGTAGGTTGTCTCTTCACTTCATGGATTGTTTTTTATTCTGGTGCAGAAGCTTTTAACTTGATGTGATCCTATATGTCCATGTTTGCTTTGGTTGCCTGTGTTTGTGGGGCATTACTCAATAAATCTTTGCCTAGTTCAATGTCTTTTTTTTTTTAGTAGCTTCATAGTTTGAAGTCTTAGATTTAAGTCTTTAATCTACTTTTATTTGATTTTTGATTATGATGAGAGATAGGAGGTTATTTATATTCTTCTGCATATGGACATCCAGTATTCCCAGCACCATTTATTGAAAAGACTGTTCTTTTCCCAATGTATATTCTTGGCACCTTTGTTGAAAATTAGTTTGCTGCAAATGTATGAATCTATTTGTGGGTTCTGTAGTCTGTTCCATTGGTTATGTGTCTATTTTTATGCCAATGCCATGCTGTTTGGATTACTATAGCTTCATAGTATAATTTGAAGTCAGGTAATGTGATTATTCCAGTTTCGTTCTTTTTACTCAAGACAGCTTTGGCTACTTTGCATCCTTTGTAGTTCCATATAAATTGTAGGGGTTTTTTCCTATTTCTGTGAAAAGTGTCATTAGTTTTGATAGGGGTTGCATTGACTCTGTGGATTGCTTTAGGTAGTGTGACCATTTTAGCAATATTTAATCTTCCAACCCATCAGTGTCCTTCCATTTTTTCTGTTCTTTTCAATTTATTGCATTAATGTTTTATAATTTTCATTACTGAAATCTTTCTCTTCTTTAGTTAATTCCTAGGTATTTCATTTTATCTGTAGCTTTTGTAAATGAAATTATTTTCTTGATACCTTTTTCAGATTTTTTGCTGTATGACATATGGAAATGCTACTAATTTTTGTATGTTGATTTTGTATCATGCAACCTTACTAAATTTATTTATTACTTGTAATAGTTTTTTCATGCAGTCTTCAGGTTTTTTTTAATATAAGATCACATAATCTGTAGGCAGAATAATTTGAGGACTTATTTTCCAATTTTGAAGCCCTTTATTTCTTTCTCTTTCTGATCTAGCTAGGACTTAAAATGCTGTAGTTTTTTAAACATCAAGTAGATACTTATAAAAGTAATCTACTTTTCAACACTTGAAATAGTTATTCATATGAAAAACATATTTTAGATTTGTTACAATGAACATTATAAAGACATTTAGAGACCCTTCAGTCTAACTCTCTGATACTGTAGATAACCTAACTAAGATGAATAGATATTAAGTATATTTTTCTGGATCACCAAGACTATTACTAACAAGTGGAAGATTAAGTCTCACATTACCTCATTTCTGTTCAGCATTTTGGCCTTATAGCTGGCTCGCTCTCTTAATTTATTCTCATCATTAGGAAAGAAAGTGAGGTAGAACTTTAAGATCAACAGTGCTTTAACATTGACTCTAAGTAAACATCAGTTATGCTATAACTCACTACCATCATTTCAGTTTTAAGTATTTATTTTTGCTTCATTTCTATATTTTTATTGGCAGCATCTAGTGTTTCTGTTTTGTTAATTGTTTTGTATCCTTTCAAGATTTATTTACATTGTAATAGAATTTCCTAAAAATGTTTTAATGCTCTTTATTGCCAACAGAGAAGCAAAATATTTTCAAATGTAATAGAACTTTCTTTCTCTAAAAGAATATTATAAAGGATCTCTGGTTTAAAATGGCTGACTGAATATATGCATGCATTTTTACTAACTCCTCTAAAGTACCCATAAATGTGTGCATGTGTAAGGCACTGACACTAGATGAGGAATGTCAACTAATTTTGTAAAATGAAAAATGAAAAAATGTGTGGACTAGTAGAATGTATTAAAAGAGGGAAAAATCAACAAGAAGAAAGCCATTTGTATCACTAAACCCCCAACATATTCTTCAGTGAACAATATCAGTAGCTATAAGATATTAACCAAGAAAAAGCATCTATCAACACTGGTATTTAGGCATACTCCTGATTACCTGCCTCTTTATTCAGAAACGATGGCTGTTATTATTTAGGCTCTGTCTTTACTCATAGAGTTTATCACACTTTGTAAAGCCCTGTTGACACACAAATTTAGATCCAAAACTCAAATTTAGTTTGAATAGTACCTTATCATAAACAGAGTCCTATACAAACAAAACCATGAACTTAGAGGGAATTATGAAAATGTAGGCAACAATAGATGATGTCAATAAAGCCTGTAAGAACCTCTGTAGAGCTGAGAATAGACATGACATTCATGAAATAAGATCAAATTTTCTTGAAATGGTAATAAACTTAGCATAAGAAATAGCTTTTAGAAATTAAAACCATTAAATCGTAAATAACAAATTTGAAAAAACTTTTATAATCTTGAGTAAAAATATAAAGTGTCATGTGCAAGGAAAAATATGGCAAAATAGCAGGATTCATCTAGTTGATCCAAAGTCTGGCTCATAGTAGTTCCAGAAATATGTAAGATAGAAAATATATGGTCAATAATTAGCAAAGAATGATACAATGCTTTGTGCAAAGTTAATGACGTGAGTTTCCAACCTGAAAGAACTCACATAATATGAGCAAAATCAGTGATCCAGGAGCAAGATAAACATCAAATGCTGATGTCAAGAATAAAGACACAATGCTAAGGGTAAAGAGTAAAAGTGAAGGTTAACAACCAAAACCCCACTACCACCAAAACAGCAGCAAAAGCAGAATCTCTATACAAAAAATCAGTAGGTGATTTCTTAGGAGTAATATAGATAACTAAAGAAAATAGAATTATGCCCTTAAATTGTGAAAGAAAAGCATTAACAACCAGAATTGTATATCTATCCAAGAAATAAAAAAATGTTTGACAACATAAGAGAGACATTTTTAGATATTCAGAATCTAAAATAATTTTTTTTCTGTACATAAATATACTCCACCATCGAAAGGTGGGGAGGATATAGGATCTGACTTGTTCTACAGTAAGAAATGACTGACTAACTTCAGCTAATGTTCAAAAAAGAAAAATTAAGACATAACAATATAATGTTATTTTTTAGAATTCTTGACATTAACAATAAAAGAAAAATAGTGAGGAAATGTAAAGTGGTTATACACTTAAATCAAATGTGAAATTTGTCACATTTTTTCTTGATCAATACCCAGATCCTTTTATCACCAGTCACTTGTCCTCATCTTTATTTGATATCTGAAAAATTTAACCACTCACAGGTAATTTTGAATTGCTTTCCTTTTTCTTCAAGCATCTTCCTCCTTACCCTTTATACAAAGCTTGGAAAACAGGGGAAACCATCCAGTTCAAAAACTGACAGGGAATCAAGACAATATTATTAAAGCTCTAGAAAACCTCGCATAAAATTTTAATATGATTGGGCAGACGGTTATACTCAACAGGTGAAACATGTGCTATCAAAATAGAATAATGTAATATGTAGATTTATGTAATCTTAAGGTTGGAGATTGAATCCAACTCCTGTTTTAATTTAGGCACACTTGGATTCTGGCTTAGAATTAGATATGAACTCTGAATATAGCTGTTTATGCTGTTCATGTTGAGATATTTAGAGATGAGCTCTGAAAAGTCTGAATGCTGTTGCACATTTACTGCCCCACTAAAAAGATTTAAAAAATTTAAAAAACACAACTGATCATCCAGAAAAAGGGTAAGAAAACCTGATGATCCTTGATGTTGAAGTGACCACCATTAGAAATATAACACATGACGGCGACTCCTCAGTCAGCAGTTCTGATCTGGATTGATCATCTCCACAGATGACGATGGTTTATCCTCTAGTTCGGGATGACAAATGATCAGGGCTGAGTCTTTGGTCTGGGAAATTTTTGCTCAAGAGGACAAGAATAAGACTATAAACCCTCACTGTAATATTTATTTTATTTTAAGACAGTGATGAAATCAATCTATCTAACCAAATTTTTTGCCATCTGAGCAATTAAATATTAATCTAACAATTTTCTTACCAAGAATTACTCCAAGGTTTCTGTCTTAAAGAAGTCAAACAACCCTAAATGATTATGTCACAAAATATCCAGTCTCAAAAAGCAGTCCCCTTAAAAGACAACTGAAGCTCAGATTCAACAAGCTTGTAAACATTCATTCATATTTTGCTCTTTTTATGACCAAGACTCTTTCAAAGTAGAGTTCTTTCTTATTGTGGTACTTTTAATGAACTTAACTTTGCATTGTCAACAGATAGTACACTGGTTTTTTGTGGGGAGTTGATATTCAGCAGGGATTTCTTTCACCAACTAACCAGGCTGGTTAAAAAATCAAAGCCCAAATATGCCTGAGATATAAGCCATGAATGTACTTTCTTCTAATAAATAACTTTTGATTCACTGAGAGCCATGGTAGAGCAACGATGCTTTTGCTTTGCTTATAGAAAAAGTCGATTTGACCTCTTTACATTTAGTCTTACTTTTAGTTCCTCATCTTCAGTGTGCTTGAAAATTCTTTTCAAGAAAAAAATATGGGTGTGAACACTAATTCCTTGTCCAATAATCCCTGTGATTTTATTGAAAAGTACTTTGTTTATTACTTTAGTTCTGCCACCTGGAAGACCTTTGTTTTATTCATGGCTATGGAAATCCTAAATAGTGCCTGGGATCTCATTGTACTCCATCATATTTGTTGAATTAATGAAAATATTAACTTATTAATGGTTTTTAACTTTCTATTCACTTCTGACACCCATGGATTCAGTTTCTTTCACAGGTGAATATCTCCTTATAAAAAACTATGTATTGGCAAGGTGTGATGGCTCACGCCTGTATTCCTAGCACTTTGGGAGGCCAAGGTGAGTGGATCACAAGGTCAGGAGTTTGAGACCAGCCTGGCCAAGATGGTGAAACCCTGTCTCTGCTAAAAATACACACACATACAAAAATTAGCTGGGTGTGGTGGCACGCACCTGTAATCCTAGCTACTCGGGAGGCTGAGGCAGGAGAATTGCTTGAGCCCGGGAGGCGGAGTTTGCGGTGAGCAGAGATTGCACCATTACACTCCAGCCTGGGCAACAAGAGTGAAACTTCATCTAAAAAAATATATATATATGTATTGTATATTATATTTTATTTGCTATTTCTAGGTATTTGTAGCGTGAGGGTTTCTGTTCTGATCTTATTGGTCTTCTCATGTTATCAACCAGTATCTCATCCACTGCACCTTGTAAAAAATTGGGAAGGAGTGAGGAGAGAAAAATCTGAAGGACTAATTTAAACCTGAATGAACTGTTTAGATTTCTGAACAGTACTAAATTTTAGTTTTGATTTTATTAATTTTAGACATTCTGTTTGCTCCCCAAAACACGGTAGCGCTTATGAAGGAGATAAAATCAGCTATAGAGAAGTAAGAGTTGCATTTCTTTTTTAAAAGTAACTTTATTAAAGCATAACTGATGAGTGACATTGTATGTGTTTATGGTGTAAAATGTGATGTTTTGATATATATCTATAGACACTGTGGAATGACTAAACCAAGCTAAATCATATATCCTTCACCTCATATACTTATTTTTTGTAGCGATAACATTTAAGATCTACTTTTTTGGCAATTTCAAGTATCCAATGCATTGTTATTAATTGTAGTTATCGGACTATACAGTAGATCCCCAAAACTTATTAATCTTGTGTAACAGAGACATTGTACCATTTGACCAATATCTCCCCATTCCGTTCTCACCCTTAATCTCTGGCAACTACCAGTCTACCTTGCTCTGTGAGTTTCAGCTTTTTTTAGTTCCACATTTAAGTGAGATCATGCAGTACATTCTTTTTTGACAACACCGTGGTCGTGTTAGTAAATTAGTGACTCAACATTATATGCCTTTTTCAGAGGCTTCCTCAGATTCATTTTTGTGCATGAGAAATCTTGTTATAAGTGCTGTGTTCATTTTATATGTATTATAACAAGGATTTTTTTTTCTTTCAGAACAATTTAAAATATATCTCTTGCCAGTGAGTCTAGGGCATAGAGGAAATTGTTTGCTGTTCCTCAGGCAGGACACTTTTTCTTTTTTCTTACCCTCTCCATTCCTTCTTCCCAACTAAAGAAGTGTTTTCTCCTATAAGAACATATCAATTTAGTGCTATGATAGGACAGTGTTTGTAAGAGGAAAATATTTATCTGATAAATGTTCCACTTTGAAACATCAGAATAAACAAATGGTACTAACTTAGGAGGACCTTGCTTACAAGGACCCACAGTCTTGCCACTGGTTAGTGGACCCTAGCCTTGATCATAAAAAGTGCCAACAAGATGGATCCAGGACTTTAAAAGAAGGAAAGTTGTAGAAAATGATGATGGGAAAGATTCTAGGAAGAAGAATAGTAAATTCAGTGCCCATTTAAAATCGAAATATAACTTTTGAAATTTAACTCATTTAAAAAAAATCCTTTGGTGTTCTAAATATGTTTATGATAAGCTATGATTATTTTATTATACCTACACATTTTTTTGAGATTCTGGATTAATGCTTCAATTCAAAATTTGGGAACTTACTATGTATTTAATATAACATTAATGGTTAGTCCCATCTTCTCTGTTCTATGCACCCTTTCCAAAAAATGTGACTTCATGATTTACTCAGTATCTGCAGTAAATGGTGAGAATTCTGCTAAAATATATGGTGGATTGTTTTAGTTGACTTTCTAAAGTTTACATTATAGTAATATGGAGATATAAACTGGGAATGTTGAAAATAAGTAAGACAGTATGTTGAGTTGACTTGTAAAAATGATCAGGAAAAAGAGGACCTGAGGGAAAGTAATTAAAAATTCTAAATCTGGAACCACACAATGTTGTGGTTTAATATGAAGTTACTTAAAACTGATGCAATCACTCAGACCTAAAAAAAAAGTATTTTTATTTATTGTCTTTTTATTTTCAGGATACTTTGTAATTATAAGAATTTAAAATGTAAACTATAAGTCAGTAGTTATAATTTATCTGATTTCACCTAAAAGTACTTAAACTAATTTCACATATAGCCCTAATATGCCAATATTGTTACATTTCTTATAATCAGAAAAAGTTAAGTGCTTTGTTACCCTTAACATATATGCAGTTAAAATTAATTTACAAATTGAATTCTTGATTTTTAGCAGTAAAACCAATGTACAGTATATCCAATCAAGTTTGTCTTATAGGGCTAAATCATCAAATATGCTATTGCTTATCCAAAAACCAAATCGAGAGATGGCTAAAAGTTTGGCTTCCCCTAATAATTTAAATTATTTGTGTCATCTATATTTCAATAAAAAGGAGAATTCTGAGATCCATTATGACACACCACTGCTGCTTTAATGCATTGATGTAACAAGCTGCTGAACAGTTACAGCTTCAGATTATACTTTGAAAGAATATGAAACTTATTCAATAGAAGCAGCTTTTGGTTTTATGCTGAGCATGGCTTTAGAAATTTTTTTCTTAGTACTTCCAAATTCCAAGAAGAAAAAATTTCATTTGAGTTTCTTTCTGTTTCTGTCTGATTTCCTGATAAGTAGCTAGACCAAGAAATGGTTTGGGAAAATGCATAATATTTCCATAATCTCCGTACACTAGTTATGTTAAAGTTGCTTGAAATGAAATATGCAGATAGACTTCACCTAGACATGTCCAAAAAAGAAATTCCTTGAGGTCCTGTTGCTCTTGACTGTTATCCATACTCCACTAACCCATGTCTTCGTGTTCCTGGACAGAACCGAGGGTCAGGCTGGTTATTGTCGCAGCCTAATAATAAGATGCAGATGCCTGGGAAAGAAGAGAGTTTATTTCTGTAACCAGGTACAGAGAGAAGACTGGGAAAATATCACCAGATCAACTCAAAATTACGAAGTTTTCCAGAGCTTCTATACCTTCTAAGCTGTATGTCTGTGTGTAAGTGTGCATCTAAAGACAGAAGTGATTAAATTCTAATCTATAACTAAGGTCTGAGTTCTGAAAACCTTCCTCTGGAGTCCCAGTAAATGTGCTTAATCTAGATGGGCCCAGGTGCTGGGGTGATTACCCTTATCTTGTCTCTTGCTAAATCATGGAGGTTTGGGGAGTTCCTTTAGACTCCCAATAAAACTTGTTTGTGAAGGTCTGGGGAGTTTCTTCAGACCCCCAATAAAACTTGTTTAATCCTAAGCAGGCCCTGTTAAGAATTCCTTCATTATCTTGTCATGCTTCAAGGCCCAAGCAAAACTCTTAGTGGGCTTTTTTTTTTACATTCCAGCCTTTATATGAGGGCTCTGGTTCTATCAGCTTTTAATATTTAACTTAACCCCTCAGTGCTGAAGCAGTTGTCATGGAGGCCTGTTTGTTCAGCTGTTAGTGAGACCTGGCCTGCCACATTAGTCTCCAAAATCAATTTGTATTTATTGATTAAAATATGTTTAAATTGTTCCTCAGCTCTAGAAATAAAAGAGCTGAAGTCATAACTTTCAGCAACAAGGATGTATATAATATTCTTTGGGCTCCATCCTTTATCTAAGGTTTGGTTAATTTTATTGTTTCTCTATAGAAATACTCTGAAGTTAAATTTTTCCAGTGTCTCAGTAGACACATTCCTATAACAACATTAATATTTTAAATGAAAAGCATTATGAATAAATTTTGAAATTTGGAAATAAAATTAGCCTAATGATTTCTTATTTATATGTCACAACCATTTAGCAAAATCATTTCACAGTAATTGAGGTTTTTAAGGCTAAGAAAGCAAGTAAAAAAAGCAGGCATATTAAAAGGCCTTATGATAAAAGTTATTAATATGAATTATGATACTAAATTAGCATGTTATCAGGAGAATAGTTAATAATTAATTTTCACCTGTCATTTCAATATGTGCATAAATAAAAACTGTTATTATAAACTTAATTATATAAAACATCATTTAGATAATATAGAATTCAAATATGTTATAGTAGTCAACATTAGCACTATAAAAATTATGATAAGTGTTAATACAATTATTACTAATATTTTAATTGAAGTTTACTTTTATTAAAATCAATTATGAAAAATTCCCCTCTACATTCAATTTTTACAAAATTAAGAGAAAACAGGAAAAATGCACATAATTTGGAAAATGACCATGATAAACCTTTTAAGATGTAGTATGTTTTAGTTTAACACCATCCAAACAAAAACAACAAGAGTGATGTAGTATTTAGTAATGATGGTGAATAAAAGCATAATAAAATCTCCTCTTTTCTGAAAAACAAGTTAAAATATATTTGTTAATTTAAAAAAAAAAGAATAGTTTTGAGCGCAAAATATGTGCCAGGAAGAGGGAGAGTTCACTGAAAGACGAGGCCAAGCTGTCCGTGGAAGTTTGATGATATTCAAGACCTTAGGAAGGTGCTGGGGCCTTACCGGGGTCCAGCTCAAAAAACCACATTCATAATTGAACATAGGAGATGTAATGAAATAATTATTAAGTTGGTAAAAGATATTCATTATAAATAGGGGTAAAGAAAACACATAATACAGTAATAGCAAAACTAAGAGATGTCTGCAAGTTGGGAGACCTCAATATTAAATGATGTGCTAAATCCCCACCCACAGTTACTGTTTATCACTCTGAACAGCAAACTTGACCAGGTACAGAAATATGGCCCAAAGACATAACATCTAATAGATTCAGAACATTGCCAGTATTCATGTAGCATATATATTTTTTCCTATGTCCTTTGCTAAAGTCATTTGGTGCTAAACTTGTGTTTTATGTGAACCTAATTGTCTATGTGGATCTTTGTGATCATGCAGTGATAGGTGTGTGTGTGCACACATGCACACAAAGAGCAAGTGGTAGAATATCATATATGTTATACCAGTCTAATCCTATGTTCATAAAAATAAGAACAATAAAGCAGAAACAATCTGTATGTATTTATCTGTGCATGCATGTGTGTGCATTATGTTCCTAAAGTTTGATAAAACCTTGTTTATGATGAGGGGAGAGATCTAACTTTGCTAACAACAGTGAAGGAAAAATAAAATATAAAATAAAACTTATAATTTTACTGTAAAAAATAAACATCTGTTCATCTTGTAAAACAGCAGCTCTATTTAAAAAAATCATATTATGATGGATATATGTCATTTTGCATTTTCCAAAATCTATAGGATGTACAGCAAAAAGAATGAACTTCAATATAAATTATGGACTTTGGTTAATAGTAGTATATTAGTATTGGTTCATTAATTGTCATAAATGTTCCACACAAATAAATAAACTGTGAACTCTGTGCAGGGGAGAAGGGTGTGTATGAGGATTCTCTGTCCTTTCCACTCCATTTTTTGTAAATCTAAAACTGCTCTAAAAAACTAAGTATATAAATTACAAAGCAATCAATATGAAAAATAATGGAAAATAATTATGGCATATAATTTTTTTAAGTTGTTACATCAGTAGACCAGAAATGCTGTTGAGGTTTTGGAAAAGACAAGGCAGGCAGTATTTTAAAGTAGAAAAGACACAAATCTAAGATAAACCAAAGTGCATGGTTCCCCAAAGGAGTCACCAGAGAGCTCCAAATCTAGCATAAATTACACTAAGATCTGGGAAGGACGTGGGTAGGAGAACTGTATTTGTAAATTGCTGCAGATGCCAGCCTGTGCTTTTCTTCCACAGACCTCACAGCTGAGAGTGGTATCCTCTGCTCTTAGGTGAAATTTGGGACTTACTTTTTGTGGAAAAAATTTCACTCTGCCTAAGAAAAAGTGTAAGGAAGAATATTAATTCCTGTGTAAAGAAACAGTGAACATTAGGGACTCAGGAACTGAGGGAAGTGTAGAGAAAGAGGAAGGAGAGAGAGAATCAATCTTTCCCCCAAAGTGAAATAAGCTAATGTTCTCCCCTAGATTTATCTTTGTCACAGCAGTTTGGGGGATTTTACTTCCTCATGTCAAATCCACACTCTCTCTGGGGTAGCTGGTCTATCAACACTCCCATCTGGCAGAGAAGCCAATTAGGGAAATATACTTAACACAGCTAGAGAGGTAAGTTGCACCAGACATCTGTACTAAATAAGGGAATCTTGCTTTCATAAATTTGAATGGAAAAACAGAAAGTAGCACAAGCAACAGATAATTTAAAGAAAAACAAAATGAACAAAAAACACTCAAATGACCAGAGAACTGACTTTAAGGACTGACATTATTAGAGGACTAGAAAATAACTTAAAATTTATGTTAGGTATCCCTAGAGGATTGAGAGAATATTTTTTTATACACAGAATACAGAAGTTAATGTAAAGATGAACAAAATGAAAGAAAGAAGTTTTTGGAAAATTAGACTGTGACTATTGATATAAAAAATCCACTGGATAAATGAATGAAACTATATTAAACTTGTACTGTGAAATGAGATGAGTGAAATTTGAACATATCTTGAGTATACATAGGAAACCAGTTGATTATTTACTGAAAGTAAAAATAAGTGGAATATAAATCCAGAAAGCATTATATTTGTGTGCCAAATTTTCATAAAAAATAGAACAGATCAAATGGAGTTGAGAGAAACAAAGAAAAAAATACAAGAAAAATTCACAGAGCTAAAGACAGTAATCCTTTGATTGAAAGTATCAACCCACATGATAAAGAGAAAGAACCCCCAGAGCCTCAACTTTGTAAAGTTTCAGAACCAAGTAATAAGGAGCAAGAACTAAAGTATTTTGGCAGATATTTCGTAATGTTTTTCTTTCAAGTATTTAAACGGTAAGTAGCAAACAAAACTTATTATATCTGGAAAGAAAGAATGAAGATAAATGTGAGAAATGTTCCTATTTTATATTTTCTTCTAAAGGCTCTTTGAATTTTTGTATTTTTCTTGGCTTTGTGCATGTATAATTTTTATTATTTTAAAAACTTGTTATAAAAATCAAGTGCATCATATACAATATTTCATTACTGTGATTTTTTTTATTCCTACAAATTTCACTGGGCTTCAAAAAATTATGTCTAATTCAAGTTCACATATTTTGCTAAAATAATATTGGGTAATATTTATAGCAGTCTCTGTGCTCAGCCTGATCCTAACCATTTTGAATTGCTTCTGAGGACTTCCAGTGCTTACCTGTCTGGAGCAGAGAGTCTTTTCCTGAAATTGAGCTGCTGAAGAGCTGTGTCAGTCTGTTCTTGTGGTGAATTAACACCTCCTGGTAGCAGCTCTCAGCAAATGACTCCAGAGAAATGGTGCTTGCCTTGTATGCAGTTTCATGGTATGTGGTAATATGGGAGTTAATATTTCATCCCTGGCTATCTTCATTTCCAGGTACCATTTCCCTGTTCCCCTAATTGAACCTCCTATAATAAGTAGCACTATTTGTACCTTTGCCTCAGGGTCTTCCTTTGGAAGATCATAAACTAGACCAGGTCTGATTTTAGTAAACTTAACAGATATTTTCAATTTATTTTTGATGGCAATGAGGCAGTAATTTATTTTTCAATAGTTAATCAAAATATCCTTTAAATTTTTGCCCAAGAAATGTCCCATTAATTTTATCTTCTTTGTTTTGCTTGCAATCTATTAATTATGGCAACGTTTTCTTTACAGAATTAGAATATAAGTAACGAAATTTTTAAACATGTGTTATATCTTAGTCAATTACAATTAAATAATACATACACTTGCATTTAAAGCCACAATTTTTCATAACAGAACTAATAAAATGGGCTGAGTATTTTCTATCAAAATAGTTGTATATTCAGTAATGTTTCTGATCAGGTAAATACATACTAAAGTCAAAAGTATCATGAGTTAAATAAATTACTTGTTTTGATTATAAATAGAATACAACAAAATTACATATAAAATGTCTAAAGTATTGAAAAACAAAATTTTAACATATGTAATATTTCCTTTTGTTATAACACTTAAAAATCATCAATTTTATATGCGCTACAATTTATCCCATTGAGACTAACTGTACATTCGTAAGCTGCTTTCACTTATAAGTTTAACAGAGTCTGAATTTATTCATCAATATATTAAACCATACTTAACAATTTGAAACTGACAAAAAAGACTCATTTATCGAAAAAAAAATGAAGACGACTTAACCCAAACATCTATAGTTGCTAACAGAAGATTGTCTTTCCTTCAAAACTATCATCAATCTATGTTTAGATGTTTGTCTCTTTAATAATACTTAGGGAGCTATTTTAATTACAGCATTCAGATTTTTTTTCAATTTAAAGAAAAAAGATATTGTATTTTACTTTTAAATGTTGATAATTGTATAATTTTTCTGATGTTCAGAAAAATATGTATAAAACTTTAATGAGGAATTTAAAAGATTTTACATGGGTAGAAAAGTAGTCTAAATTCCTGGATCTTTTCTCTGTAAGGGGCATCACAGCCTTCTTGCACGTGGAAATGTTGGACAACATTACAGTACTGCATTTGGGAGCCATTTTAAACAGCAAAATTGTCAACAAAAAGCATGAAGATGCAAAAACATGGCACAAAACAAACCATGAAAGGATACTTGTTTATCGTATGGAAGATAAAGCAAGAAGGCAGTCTCCTTCTATTACCTCAGCTGGGAATGTGTGTTGACAGTGATCTAACATTTTCACCACTCTGCTCATGTCTGCAAATAACTGCAAAAGTGCCACAAGTATAGATTTTTAGATTACAAATTAATTTTAGAAGAGTAGGCAAGTTCACAAATATGAAATCTTCAAATAATGAGGACTGACTGTATGTGTGTGTGTATTTGTGTGTGTGTGTGTGTGTGTGTGTGTATGGCTAACTAGTACCTAGTGTTTAGTTTCCATCTTTAAAAAAATTCTGTAATATACGTAGTCACCTCAAATGTGAATTTTCTGTTTTTGCATGTCAGAAACAAGGGAAAATAGGCAAGTTTATAGGGTTCTAGTAAATATTTATATTTTAATTTTTATAAAGGGAAAAACAAAACTACATAATTCAAAAGGAGAAACATTTTAGTGATCAACAATTGTACCCATTAACTGAATATCATACTTGTATACTATCAAATATAGAACTCATTACAATATTTGTGTAGTTTCTTTCCCATTAATTAGATTGCTGACAAGATAATCAGTAAACATTACACTCTTTGTAATTATATTTACCATTGTAAACATGATACATGGTCAACAAAATAAAAATTCAAATTCAACAGAAAAGTAGTTCAGAATTTAACTTAAATCCTGCTAAAAGTCCAATTTTGAAGGCTT
This sequence comes from Mandrillus leucophaeus, assembly GCF_000951045.1. Lineage (NCBI taxonomy): Eukaryota > Metazoa > Chordata > Mammalia > Primates > Cercopithecidae > Mandrillus > Mandrillus leucophaeus. The sequence continues at coordinate 952,430 of NW_012105154.1, forward strand.
AATATTTATTTTTATCCATCAGAAAATAATATGTATTTTGGATTGTTTTTGATTAAACAAAATTAAGCTGTTTTAAATTCTAAAATACAGCATACATTCATGAAGCTACTTAAGACATGCATTACAATTTAACAAATATATTGTAACAGCTAGGTGCTTTTCCAGTGTTTTTATAAACTTTGCATTTATCTAGTCCCAAGTCCAAGGCTGAAAAGTACAGTATTGCCATGCCCAAACAGTCTTACTGGTAGGTATGTAGCAACAACTATAATTTTATTTCTTATTATTGTGATTACAAATGAAACTCAGAACTTTTTTTTACTATTATTATTGATTTTGTGATGTGTACGATTCAAGTCTTTTCCCCATCTTTTCATTTCTTACTTATTCTGAGTTATTCTCTATATATTCTGGATTCAAGACATTCAACAGTTTTATGACTTGTAAGTACCTTCTCTCATTCACTGTTTTAAGCTATTGTTTGAGGAAATAGAGTTCTTATTTTGATAGAATTAAATTTATAAACCATATCTTTGTGGACAGTGTCTTTTGTCTTCTATATAAGAGATATTTACCTTCTCAAGATCTTGATGATATTTCTATAATTCTTTCCTGGAAATGTACTGTTTTACCTATCATAATGTATCTAATATTCACTGAAAATTGAGTTTGTTATATTATGGTGTGAGGTACAGACTAAAATTCATTTTTTTCAGATGGAGGCAAATTTGTCTTGGCACCATTTATTGAAAATATTCTCATATCCATCCAATTTTTTACATATATCTGACATTTTTGAAATGTCTGCTATTCATGTCTACGTGAATTTTTTCCTTAAATCTCTAAACTATTTTATCTTCCTATTTGTGTATTAGTTCATTATTACTACAATACTTGCAAAGTTTAGATTTATGAGAAGTTCAGATATCTTTATGGACAAAATTTCTACCATGCACTTCTTTTATCTTTAATAGAGTTTCTAAAATTTTTGCTATTCTTATTCATATGCCTATCCATCAATTTAATTTCATTTTACAGTTTTGTTATGTTTTTAATCGATACATTATAATTGTATATATTATAGTCTAAGATGTATTGTTATGATACATGTAACATTCTGGAATGGTGAATCAGGCTAACATAGCCAGCACCTTAACAGACTTATCATTTATTTGTGTGTGAAAATACTTGAAATCTACTCTTACAGCGATTTTGAAGTATACAATACATTATTATTGACTACAGTCATTATGCTGTGCAATAGATCACTAGAATGTATTCCTCCTAACTGAAACATTATACCCTTTTGATTAATAATACCTTTTTTTGCATATTGCTGTACCTCATTAGCCTTTTGTAATGACCATTTTACTCTCTACTTCTATGAGTTCTACTTTGTTGGATTCCACATATAAGTGAGATCATGCAATATTTGTCTTTCTGTGTGTGGGTTATTTAACTTAGCATAATATTTTCTAGATTCATCTATGTTGTAGAAAATGACAGAATTTTCTTCTTTTTTAAGGCTGAAAGTATTGCATTGTGGGTATACCACACTTTTGGAAATTCATTCATCTGTTCCCTTAGGCTATCTCTATATCTTGACTACTATGAATAATGCTGCAATTAACACAACAGTGCAGAAATCTCTTTAACATACTGATTAAATTTCTGTTGGCTACTCAAAAGTAGGAATGTTGGGTTACATGGTAATCTGGTATTTAGTTTTTTTAATAACCTCTATACTGTTTTCCAAAATGGCTGTGTTACATTACATTCTCGCCAACAACACATAAGGGTTTTCTTTTCTCTACATTCTAGCCTATACATTATTTATCATCTTTTTTATCATAGCTATTCTAAAAAGCATGAAGTGATAGCTCACTATGGTTTTAATTTGTATTTTTAAATTATTAGTGATATTGAATACTTTTTCCATTTATCGGTTGTCTATTTGGGTGTTTTCTTTTAAGTATTCAGGTCTTTTGCCCACTCTGAATAAGGCTATTTGTTTTCTTGTAATTGAGTAGTTTCAGTTCTTTATGTATTTTAGATATTAACCCCTGACAAGATATATGGTTTGTAAATGTTTTTTTTTTTTTTTCAAATCTATGGGTTGTCTGTTCACTCTGTTAATTGTTTTCTTTGCTATGCAGAACCTTTTTAACTTGATGTAATCCCAATTGTCCATTTTTGCTTTTATGACCTACGTGTTTGGAGTCATATTTGGGAAATTATTGCCTAGACCAATGTCATAGAGCTTCTCTCTTATATTTTCTTCCAGTCGTTTGATAGTTTTAAGGCTTAAAAGATATATAGTGTCTCCAAGTAAACTTGGAGGCCATAAGGAATGCAACTCTTAGGCCAGTCCTAGTGCTTAACTAGGCCCAGAGACAGTGGATTAGAGAGGCATGTGACCTCCTGAGACATCAGCTGGGATGGTTAAGCAATTACTGGTGTAACCCCTACCCTAACCCCAGGCTTTCCAGCTTATGGCTCCAAAAGAGACCCCTGCCTTCCTCTTAAGGACAAGATACAGGAGGGTCAGAGGGAGCTTGTCTTGCATCTTAGATACCAGCTCAGCCACAGCAGGATAGGGCACCAGTCAGAGTCATAAGGCCATTGTTCCAGACCGTAGCTCCTGGATGACATTTCTAAATAGACTCTGGGCTAGAAGGCAACCCACTTCCTTAAAAGAAAGAACCCAGTCCTGGCAGCATTCAACACTTGCTAACTAAAGAGTCATTGGGCCCTGAGTGACAAGCAATGATACCCAGGTACTATGTTGAGTAACTTTTGAGAATCGCTGGCTTCAGGTGAGACTCTGCACATTGCCACATGCGGTAACTATGGTGCAAAACTCCTTCTGCTTGGGAAAAGCAGAGGGAAATGTAAAGGGAACTTTGTATTGCACCTTAGGCACAAATGGGACAATAGGTGGTGGAGGTAGAGCACCATGTGGGTTCTTGGGGTCCCATATTCCAGGACTTCACCCTTGGATGGCATTTCTTGACCTGCCTTGGAACACAGAGGAGCCCACTGCCCTGAAGGGTGAGTGCCAAGCCAGGCAACATTCACTACAAACTGACTTAAGAGTCATTGGACCTTAAGGGAACGTTGGTAGTAGTCTGGCAGTACTCCTCATGGCCTGAGGAGGTGGTGGCTGCAAAGTTAGGTCTCTGCCTTTGGAAAGGTGAGAGAAAAGTCAGAAGGACTCTGTCTTTTGGTTGAGTGCCAGCTCAATGGCAGGACAATGGAACACCAGGTAGACTTCTAATGCTTTTGAAACTAGTCCCTGACTCCTGAATGGCACATCTAGACCCACCTAGGGCCTGGGGGACCTAACACTTTAGGTAGCTCAGAACAGAGAGAGAGAGAGAGATTCTGTTTGTTTGGGAGAAAGTAAGGGAGGATAACAAGAATCTCTGCCTGGTAAGCCAGAGAATTCTATCGGATCTTGTCCAAGACCTTCAAGGTGGTACCTCTAGGAGTCTTTAAGAACCACAGTGTTACTGGGCTTGGGGTGTGCCTTAAAGCAGATATAGCTTAGATCATGACACTTAAGGCCTTTCAAATGTCGGGAAAGCCTACCCAAGAAGGAATGGATGCAAACAGGCCCAGACAGTGAAAACTATAATAAATAATTAACTCTTCAATGCCTAGACACCAAAGAAAATCTGCTAGTAGCATCACCACCCAGGAAAACATAACCTCACCAAATCAACTAAATAAGGCACCAGGGACCAATTCTGGAGAAACAGAGATATATGACCTTTCAGACAGGGAATTCAAAATAGCTGTTTTGAGGAAACTCAAAGAAGTTTGAGATAACATAGAGAAGAAATTCAGAATTCTATCAGATAAATTTAACAAAAAGATTGAAATAATTTTAAAAAGTCAGAAATTCTGGAGCTGAAAAATGCAATTGGCATACTGAAGAATGTGTCTGAGTCCTTTAACAGCATAATTTATCAAGAAGAAGAAAGAATCGATGAGCTTGAAGACAAGCTATTTGAAAATATACAGTCAGAGGAAACAAAAGAAGAATAAAAAACAATGAAGCACAAGTGTATGATCAAGAAAATAGCCTGAAAGGGACAAATCTAATAGTTAGTGGTCTTAAAGAGGAGGTAGAGAAAGAAAGAGGGGAGAAAAGTTAGAGAGCTTCCCAAGCCTAGAGAAAGATAATATGCAAGTACAGCAAAGTTATAGAACACAAGAAGATTTAACCAAACGAAGACTACTTGAAGGCATTTAATGATCAAACTTCCAAAGATCAAGGATATAGAAAGAGGATCCTAAAAGTAGCAAGAAAAACAACAACAACAATGGAGCTCCAGTACATCTGGCAGCAGACTTTTCAGTAGACACCTTACAGGCTAGGAGAGTATGGCATGACGTATTTAAAGTGCTGAAGGAAAAAAGCTTTTGCCATAGAATGGAATATCTGGTGAAAATATCCTTAAACATGAAGGAGAAGTAAATGCTTTTCAAGACGAATGAAAGCGGAAGGACTTCATCAACATCAGACCTGTCCTAAAAGAAATGCTAAAGAGAGTACTTCAGTCAGAAAGAAAAAAAATTAATGAGCAATAAGTAATCCCCTGAAGACACAAAACTAACTGGCAATAGTAAGTATACAGAGAAACAAAGAATATTATAATACTGTAACATTGGTGTGTAAACTACTCTTATCCTAAGTAGAAAGACTAAGTGATGAACCAATCAAAAAAAATAACCACAACAACTTCTCAAGTCATAGACAATACAATAATATATAAATAGAAACAACAAAAAGTTTAGAAGTGGGGGCATGGAGTTTTTATTAGTTTTATTTTTGCTTGTTTGTTCATTTATGCAAACAGTGTTAAGTTGTTATGAGGTTAAAATAATGTGTTAGAAGATAATATTTGCAAGCCTCATGGTAACCTCAAACCAAAAAACATACAGTGGATACACCAAAAAACAAAAATCAATAATCTAAATTATATCACCAGAGAAAATCACCTTCACTCAAGGAAGAGAGGGAGGAAAGAAAGAAAGATGGAAGAGAAAGCCACAAAACAACCAGCAAACAAATAAAATGATGTTAAAAAGGAGTAAGTCCTTACTTATGAATAATTAAATGTAAGTGGACTAAACTCTCCAATCAAAAGACATAGAATGGGTGAATGAATTAAAAAACAAGACCCATTGATCTGTTGCCTACAAGAAACACACTTCACATACAAAGACACACATAATCAGAAAATAAAGGGATGGTAAAAGATATTTCATGCCAATGGAAACCAAAGAAGAGCAGGAGTAGCTATATTTATATCAGACAAAATAGATTTCAAGACAAAGACTATAATGATGAAGGAGGTCATTATATAATTATAAAAGGGTCAATTCAGCAAGAGAATGTAACAATTTAAATACATAAGCATCCAACCCTGCAGCACCCAGATATACAAAGGAAATATTATTAAAGACCCAGATAGGCCCCAATACAATAATAACTGGAGACTTCAACACGACATGTTCAGCGTTGGACAGATCTTCTAGACAGAAAATTAACAAAGAAACACCAGACTTAATCTGCACTATAGACCAAATGGATCTAATAGATAACATTTCATCGAAGAGCTGCAGAATACACATTCGTTTCCTCAGCATACAAATTATCCTCAAGGGTAGACCATATGTTAGGTCACAAAAGAAGTATTGAAACATTCAAGAAGTTGTAATAATATCAAGCATCTTCTGTGACCACAGTGAAATAAAACTAGAAATCAATAAGAATAATTGTGGAAACTATAAAATTAAATAGAAATTAAACAAGATGCTCCTGAATAACCATTGAGTCAATAAAAAATAGGAAGAAAATTGCAAAATTTCTTGAAACAAATGATAATGGAAACACAACATACCAAAACCTATGGGATATAGCAAAAGAAGTACTAAGGGAGAAGTTTATAGTTATACGTGCCAAGATCAAAAAAAGAGGAAAAACTTCATATAAACAATCCAATGATTCATCTTAAAGAACTTGAAAAGCAAAAGCAAACTAAACCCAAAAGTAGGAGAAAAGAAATGGTAAAGATCAGAGCAGAAATAAATGGTATTGAAATGAAGAAAACAATAAAAATATCAGTGAAACAAAACTAAGAAAAAAGAATCTCCAAATGACTAAAATAAAAAAAGAAAAAGGAGACATTACAACTGATAATGCAGAAATGCAAAAGGATCATTAGTGGCTACTATGAGTAACTATATGCCAATACATTTGAAAACCTAAAAGAAACAGACAAATTTCTAGACACATAAAACCTACCAGTATTGAACCAGGAAAAATCCAAAACCTGAACAGACCAATAACAAGAAACAAGCTCTAATAAAACGTCTCCCAGTAAACAAAAGTCCAGGAAATGATGGTTTCACTGCTGAATTCTACCAAACATTTAAAGAAGAACTAATATTAATCCTGCTCAAACTATTTCAAAAACTAGAGGAGTAGGAAATACTTCCAGGCCAATGTTACTTTGCTACCAAAACCAGACAAGGACACATTAAAACAAACAAACAAACAACAAAAACAAAACAAAACAAAACTATAGGCTGGTATCTCTGATGAATATCAGCGTAAAAATCTTTAACAAAATACTATCAAACAGAATTCAACAATGCATTATAAAGATCATCTCTTGGAAGATGCCTAGGATGCAGGATCACCCCTAGGATGCAAGGATAAACATATGCAAATTAATAAATGTGATATGTCACATCAACAGAATGAAGGACAAAAAATACATAATCATTTCAATTGATGCTGAAAAAGCATTTGAGAAAATTCAACATCTCTTCATAATAAAACCCTGCAAAAACTGGTTATAGAAGGAACATACCTCAACATAATAAAAGTCATATATGATAGACCCACAGCTAGAATCATACTGAATGAGAAAAAACTGAAAGCCTTTCTTCTGAGATAAGGAATACAACAAGGATGCCCACTCTCACCCCTGTTATTTAAAAGAGTAGGGGAAGTCATACCTAGAACAATCAGACAAGAGAAAGACATAAAGGGCATCCAAATTGGAAAGGAAGAAGTCAAATTATCCTTGTTTTCATATGATGTGATCTTATATTTTTAAAAACTTAAACACTCCATAAGAACACTATTAGAACTGATAAACAAATAGAATGAAGTTGAAGAATTCAAAATCAACCTACAAAATTAGTATCATTTGTATACACTAACAGTGAATAATGTCAAAAAGAAATGTAAAAATCCCATTTACAGTAGCAATGTGTAAAATTAAATACCTAGGAATTAACTTTACCAGAGGGGAATGATCTCTGTAACAGAAACTATAAAATACTCATGATAGAAATTGAGAGGTCACCAAAAAGTGGAAAAAAAAATTACATGTTTGTGGATTAGAAGACTGAATATTGTTAAAATGTCCATACTACACAAAGCAATCTACATATTTAATGCAATCTTTATCAAAATATCAGTGACATTTTTCACAGGAATAGAAAAAAAAAATCCTAAAATGTATATGGAACCACAAAAGGCCAACAATAGCTAAAGCTATCCTAAGCAAAAAGAACTGGAGGAATCTCCTTACCTGACTTCAAATTATACTACAGAGCTGTAGTAATCAAAACAGCATAAACTGGCATAAAACAGATACCTTGACCAATGAAACAGAATAGAGAACAGAGAGACAAATCCATACACCTACAGTGAACTCATTTTCAACAAAAATGCCAAGAACATGCACTGGGGAAAATGCAGTCTTTTCAATAAATGGTGCTGGGAAAACTGAATATCCATAGGCAGAAGAATAAAACCAGACATCTATCTTTTAGCACACACAAAAATCATAAAAATGGATTAGAGGCCTAAATTTAAGACCTCAAGCTATGAACTACTACAAGAAAACATTGAGGGAAATCTCCAGGACATTGGTCTTGGCAAATATTTATTAAGTGATACCCAAAAGCACAGACAATCAAAGCAAAAATGGACAAATGGGATCACATCAAGTTAAAAAGCTGCACAGCCAATAAAACAAACAACAAAGTGAAGAAACAACCCACAGAATATGAAAAAAAAAAATTGAAAGCTATCTTTCTGATAAGGGAAGAATAAGCAGAATATATAAGGGGGCTTAACCAACTCTATAGGAGAAAATATAATTGATCAAAAAAATGGGCAAAAGATTTGAATAGACGTTTCTCAGAAGAAGACATACAAATGGCAAACAGGCATATTAAAAGGTGCTCAACATCGTTAGTCATCAGATAAACGCAAATCAAAACTACAATGAAATATCATCTCACCACGGTTAAAATAGCTTATTTTCAAAAGACAGGCAATAACATGTTCTTGAGGATTTGGAGAAAAAGGAACTCTGGGACATTGTTGGAGGAAATGCAAATTAGTGCAACCACTATAGAGAACAGTTTGGAGGTTCCTCAGAAAATTGAACATAGAGCTACCATATGATCCAGCAATCCCACTGCTGAGTATATACTCAAAAAATAAATAAATAAGGAAATTAATGTAATGAAGAGATGTTTGCATTCCTATGTTTGTTTCTGTACTAAGTACAATATCTAAGATTTAAAAGGAACCTACGTTTCCACCAACAGATAAATGGATAAAGAAAATGTGGTATGTATACACAGTGGTGTACTATTCAACCAGTAAAAACAATTATTTTTATTTTCTTGGCTACATAGTACTCTATTGTGTATATGTACCACATCTATAACAATTTAATCTTATAAGATTATAATATTATAACTGCGATGAGATGATCATTGTAGTTTTGATTTGCATTTCTCTGATGATCAATATTATAAGATTAAATTATTATAAGATGAACACCCTTGTAACTTGTAATTCCTGCCATTTTCAAAATCATGGATGAAACTGGGGCTCATGTTAAGTGAAATAAGCCAGGCACGGAAAGACAAAACCACATGTTCTCACTTATTTGTGGGATCTGAAAACCAAAACAGTTGAAGTTTGGACACAGAGAGTAGCAGGATGGTTACCAGAGGTTTGGAAGTGTAGCTGCGGGTAGGTTGGAGGGGTGCGGTGGGAATGGTTAATAGGCTCAAAAAATAGAAAGAATGAATAAGACCTACTATTTGATAGCACAACAGGATGTCTATAGTCAGTAATAACTTAGTTGTACATTTTAAAATAACTAAAAGAGTGTAATTGGATTGTTTATAACTCAAAGAATAAATGCTTGAGGGAATGAATACCCCATTTTTCGCGATGTGCTTATTTAACATTGCATGCCTGTATTAAAACGTCTAATGTATCCCATAAATATGTACAACAATTTTGCACCCACAAAACCTTTTAAAATATTTTAAAAATCAGCTAAACATGGTGGCACATGCCTGTAGTCCCAGGTACTCAAGAGGCTGAGGTGGGATGTTTGCCTGACGCTAGGAAGTCAGGGCTGCAATGGGCTATGATCAAAACACTGCAACACAGCATGAATGACAGAGTGAGACCCTGTATCAAAAAAAAAAAAAAAAAAAAAGTAAAGGAGTATGATTTAAATAATAAATAAAATTAAGAGATTTTTACAAGATGAACAAACTCTTAGCTAGAAAACAAACTAAGAAAGCAGAGAGAAGACTCAAATAAAATCAGAAATTAAAGAAGGAACATTGACAACTGACACCACAGAAGTACAGAGGATCCTAAGAGACTACTGTAAACAATTATATGCAAACAAATTGCATGACTAGGAAGAAACTGATAAGTTCATACACACATACAACCCACCAAGAATAAATCATGAGAAAATTAAAAATCTGAACAGACTAGTAAGTTAGGAGATTGATTTAGTAATGATAAGTCTACCACCAAAGAAAAGCCCAGGACCAGATGTCTTCACAGCCGAATTCCACTAAACAGGGACATCACACACCGGGGCCTGTCGTGGGGTTGGGGGAGTGGGGAGGGATAGCATTAGGAGATATACCGAATGTAAATGACGAGTTAATAGGTGCAGCACACCAACATGGCACATGTATACATATGTAACAAACGTGCACATTGTGCACATGTACCCTAGAACTTATATACACACACACACACACATATATATATAAATAAAAGAATTAGCACTAATTTTTCTCAAACTCTTCTAAAAAATTGAAGAGGAAGAATTACTTCCAAACTCATTTTATGAGGCCAGCGTTACCCTGGTAGCAAAGTCAGACAGACACAAGAAAAGAAAATCACAGGCTAATGTCTTTGATGACCACAGATGCAAAAATATTCAATAAAATGCACCATGATCAAGTAGGATTTGTCCCCACTTGATGCAAGGATATTTCCACATACACAAATCAGTAAATGTGGTACACTGCATTAACAGAATGGAAATGGAAAAAAAACATAATCATCTTAATAGATGAATAAGTGACATTTGAATAAATTAAAATCCTTTCATTATAAAAACTCTCAACAAATTAGATATAGAAGAACTGTTCCTCAACACAATAAAAGCTATATATGGCAAGTCCACAGCTAACATCATGCTCAAGGAAGAAAAGGTCAAGGCTTTTCCTCTAAGATCAGGAACAAAACAAGTTGCTCATTCCCACCAGTTTTGTTCAATGTGATATGGGAAGTCCTAGCCAGAGCAATTAAGCAAGAGAAGAAATAAAAGGTGTTTAAATAGGAAAGGAAGAAGTAAAATTTTCTCTGCTGATGACATTATCTTATATACTGAAAACCCTAAAGACTCCTCTATTATTTTAGAATATATCAAGTTATATAATCGTTTACTAAGCAGTACATTTGTTTTACATGGCTTTGGGTCTTTGCTTTATATTACAATATTTTTTTTATTATTATTATACTTTAAGTTCTAGGGTACATGTGCATAACATGTGCAGGTTTGTTACATATGTATACTTGTGCCATGTTGCTGTGCTGCACCCATCAACTTGTTAGCATCCATCAACTCGTCATTTACATCAGGTATAACTCCCAATGCAATCCCTCCCCTCTCCCCTCTCCCCCCTCCCCATGATAGGCCCCAGTGTGTGATGTCCCCCTTCCCGAGTCCAGGTGATCTCATTGTTCAGTTCCCACCTATGAGTGAGAACATGCGGTGTTTGGTGCTAAGAATGATGGTTTCCAGCTGCATCCATGTCCCTACAAAGGACACAAACTCATCCTTTTTTATGGCTGCATAGTATTCCATGGTGTATATGTGCCACATTTTCTTAATCCAGTCTGTCACTGATGGACATTTGGGTTGATTCCAAGTCTTTGCTATTGTGAATAGTGCCGCAATGAACATACGTGTGCATGTGTCTTTATAGCAGCATGATTTATAATCCTTTGGGTATATCCCCAGTAATGGGATGGCTGGGTCATATGGTACATCTAGTTCTAGATCCTTGAGGAATCGCCATACTGTTTTCCATAATGGTTGAACTAGTTTACAATCCCACCAACAGTGTAAAAGTGTTCCTATTTCTCCACATCCTCTCCAGCACCTGTTGTTTCCTGACTTTTTAATGATTGCCATTCTAACTGGTGTGAGATGGTATATCATTGTGGTTTTGATTTGCATTTCTCTGATGGCCAGTGATGATGAGCATTTTTTCATGTGTCTGTTGGCTGCATAAATGTCTTCTTTTGAGAAATGTCTGTTCATATCCTTTGCCCCCTTTTTGATGGGGCTGTTTGATTTTTTCTTGCAATATATTTTTAAAAGAAAATACCATGACAATTTTATTTTGACTATTACAAATATTTTCCTTTTATTTATTTTTCTTTTCTTACTACATCGGTTTAACATCCCATGCAACATAGAATAGAAATGGGAGTGATGGCTTTTCTTACCTATTTCCATTTCAAAGCATAGCTTTCAATATTTCACCATAAAATACAGTGCTTTTTGTGGGTTTTATATAGATACATAATTTTATATTAACAAAGTTTTCTTCTATTTCTGATACTCTAAGAAACATTTTATCATTACAAATAGATATATAGTATTATCAACTAAGTTTGGCATCTATTAAGATTATTACATGATTTTTCTCCTTTATCTACTAATGTGTGTTATGTTATTTGACTTTCAAATGCTAGAACAACTTAGCATTTGTGAGTTAAATTAAGCTTGGTCATGATGTCTGTACTGATTTTGAACTGGTGCATTAATTTTGCTGATAATTTGTTTAGGATTGTTGCACACATGTTCATAAGAGAGATTGATCTGCTTTCTCTGGTGGCCAAATAAATACTTTCTAAAAATTTCTTTGTGTTACATTCTTGGATTCTTTGTTTTTCTCAGATATGTAATGTACTTTTAAATATATGTACGCTCAGCTTTAAATGATACTCTAAATGTATGTTTCCCATTTGATAAGTAATTTGATAAGTAATTTGACTGGGATTAAGTCCTAGATTTGAAGTAATTTTCTATCAAAACTTCAAAGACATTGTTTTACAGGCTTTCAGCTTTTAACGCTGTTGCTGAGGTATAGGATGCTAATTTTGTTATTCTTTGGAATCTTGGCTATTCAAGAAGGTAGGACAGTGTTTACAGCTAGGGAGCTGTAATATTTTGCCAAATGAAAACCTCACATGTTTGTAGGATTTCCTTTCTTTTTGAGTGGGATTGGTAGTGTGTTTGGGAGGAGTACACAGAAAACACTAAATGTATGTGAAATTATTACTTATACACAAAAAATTATCTCAGGCAAAAGTATCAATATGCTAAGATATGTTTCATATAGTTTGTATTATTCTCTGAAATATTCTGTATATAATACACAAATACATGCATGTACATGTTTGCGTGTGTGTATGTCATATCTTGATGACAGAAAGGCATGTGCATTTTTTGTAGATTTATGTTTTGAAATACAATTATATCATTTTGCAAGGTTTTCTTCAAGTCTTCATAAATACAGTTAGGAACATATACAAAATAACTACTTTTAGGAGACATTGCCAATCAGAGCATGAATGTGTTGTTGATACCAGATAAGTTAAATAAGATGAAAGATTTGATAGAGTTATTGCAAAAGGCTAATATGCCAAAATATGTTTATATACAATGTATTTTTCTAGAATTCATTAGTGTTTAAAATCTTATAAATATATTCATTTATCCAATGTACAATTTTATTAATACAGTGAATATGTTTGGTATAATAATTTTCATAAGTAATGTGTTCTCTTGGATTTCTTATTTTATTATCATAGATAAGACAGAGTAATGAAAATTGTAGAATCATGAATAGACTGAGAAAGCTGGCTTTATTATTTAGCTTTTGGTTTACCAACTATTATATTGCTGTGCAACTACAGGCCATCTGAATATCTGCATTCTACCTATTCTTTTTCGTTTTCTTTTTCTTTTTTTTTTTTTTTTTTTTTTTTTTTTTGAGTGAGAGTCTCGCTTTGTCACCCAGGCTGGAATACAGTGGCACAATCTTGGTTCCTGTAAGCTCTGCCTCCTGGGTTCGAGCGATTCTCCTGCCTCAGCCTCCTGAGTAGCTAGGATCACAGGCACGCACCACCAAACCTAGCTACTTTTTTTGTATTTTTAGTAGAGACAGGGTTTCACCATGTTGTTCAGGCTGGTCTCAAACTTCTGACCTGATGATCCATCCACCTCAGCCTCCCAAAGTGCTGGGATTACAGGCATGAGCCACCGCACCATCCCGACCTATTCTTCTTGAACATGTTATGCAAAAGTTATCTATTATTCACGTAAAATATAACAACAAAGAGATGTGCCACTATATTTAGCTGTGTTTGAGAAACGTTCAGTTTAGCAAGTGGTCAGGTTTCCTAGCTATTATTTTACCATTGAAAAAAATACATGCGTCTGTTCTTTTGTAGTTGTAATGATCTATGGTGTTCCATATGACCTTTTACTGGATGAACCTACAGAGCCTTTTTACTACTTATCTTGTCATCTAGACTTTTATCTTTTTAGATTTCCTACATTTCCTATTTAGTACAGGAGTTCTGAAGCTGCAATGTTATCTCTCATCTGTTATTATTTTTCTAATTATATGTGTTTTACATAAGGTTTAGATAAATATTTGAAAAATAAATAGATAAGTTCTAAATATCATCAGTGCTGAGAAGATATAATTAATATTTGGAATGCTTGTTTTCCAGTTTTATCAATGTGTAAACTCTTTTTAAATTAAACAGGAATGGCCGGGCATGGTGGCTCACACCTGTAATCCCAACACTCTGTAATCCCAGCACTTTGGGAGGCCGAGGTCAGGAGTTTGAGACCAGCTTGGCCAACATGGTGAAACCCTGTCTCTACTGGAAAAAAAAAAAAAAGATTAGCTGGTTATGGTGGTGGGTGCCTGTAGTTCCACATACTCATGAGGCTGAGGCAGGAGAACTGCTTGAACCCGAGAGGTGGAGGTTGCAGTGAGCTGAGATCGCCCTATTACACCCCAGCCTGGGCGACAAGAGCAAAACTCCGTCTCAAAAAAAAACAAAAAAAAAACAAACAAAAAAAACTGTTAAACAGGAATTATATGACTCATATGTCTTTTAAAATGTATTGTAAAAGTACAGATAAAGGTAAGGTCTAGATACCAAAACGCAAGGCTTTCTCCAGATTTACAAACAAGTATTAGAGGATAAGCAGCAAAACAAAATGAAAGGCCTATAGTAAATTATTTCTATACATAGAAATGCTCCATTTACTATTTATATGTTTGTGATTCTACACTCTTATGTATCATTATTTAAATTATAACTGTATTTTATGTCTTGATAATTGTTGGTTATCAGCCTTTGTTCTTTTATTCAAAATTATCTTAATTATTTCATATTACCTACAAATTTTAGAATCAACTTGTAAAAAGCCTACAGATTTCTTTTAGAATTTTTATGGCAATTGTGCTGAAGTTATGAAAGAATTTGGGAATGACTGGCACTTTTTGCAATACAAAGACTTTACATCCGTTAACATGGTATGTATCACCATTTATTGAAAATTCCTTTCATTAAATGACAGATATGCAGCTATTTTCATTTTTCCTTGTAAAAATAATTTCTATCCCTAATGCTATTTATTCTACACCAGTATTTGCCAATAATAACGTAGTAGCAGCTCATATTTCAAGAAACATTGTTTTTCCTGAGATTAATATCCATTATGCCTATATGTAAGACGTTGGTGCTGAATGAACATGACTTTTAAAAAATAGACTGTTTTTGGAGCAGTTTTAGATTAACAGCAAAACTGATCAGAAGATACAGAGATTTCCCATACTGTTATTTTTTGTTTTACTCACAATATTTGTATTAGTAAAATATACTATTTGAATGTAGCTAAACAATGTTATTATTAGGCAAAAATGAAGTCATCATTTATGCCTCCCACATTATCAACATCCCCAGCCAAAGTGGTGCATGTCTTACGATTGATGAACCTACAAGGACACATCATTATCACCAAAGGCCATAGCTGACCTTATGGTTCACTCTCAGTGTTGTACATTCCATGGGTTGGTTAAACTTATAATGGTATGTATTCACCATCATTGTATTATACAGAATGGTTTCACTGCCCTCAAAATCCTCTGACTCTGCCTATTCTTCCTTTGTTACCTCTGTACCCGCCCCCTCCCCCACCATCCCCCGGCCAGAGGAAGACATTTTTGAAGAGTGAAACCTACAGCTATTAAATAATCAGTTTTCTGTTTCTTTCTGTTGTTAGCTTTGACAGAAGTCGTAAAATGTATATTTAAATTCCAGAATTTTTAAAGAAGATAATCGTATTATCATACAGTCCTAAAGAAGCACTATGATGATAATAATAATATGAGTAAAAATACACTCTAATTTCCATTATAAGTTGACTTTTGTAAGAATTTTTGCATTTAATACTAACAAGCGCTTACAATTTATAGAGTTTAGAACATTGAGGTAGAAACATATTAATTTGTCTTGCTACTTAAAGTTAGGTCCAAAGCCCACAGCATGAGCTCCTTAAAAATGCAGAATCCCAGGCCACATCCCAGATCTCTCAGACCCAAATGTACATTTCAGCAAAATTTAGCCATGGATTCACTTGCACATTACATTTTGAAAGGCGGTTTTCAATGTTACAAGTTAGTATGGTCTGCCTAGGGTGTGGACCTAAAATATTCTGACTCTTTGCCCTCTTCCTTTTCCATCTTACTTCACCAATATCATTTGTAGATAATCCAACAAATTTTCTATACCTTTTATTTAACCCCTCCAGTATTAGGGAAGCAGATTTTCTCCCCAGAAAACAAGTCTCATTTTTGACAAGCTACAATAATTTTTACTTTGTGGAACAGAAAATCAACTTTTTATGACTTCTACTTAACATTTTTATTGCTTATTCTTTAGAGAAAAAAATAAACAGTCTCTTTTCAATATGACTGTCCTGTAAATATATGAAGACATTTTTGATATTATGATTCATTTTATCCTGATAGCCAGTTTATTTAACCTATTCCCAATGGTTTAAGTATTTTTATTATTGCAGCCTTTCCTCACATGCGTTCTACCTTTTTCATTGAATAATGTCAAAATATCTTCTATTTAGTGATTAATTCAAGATACTTTTACTGAGAATCTATTATGTGCCTGTGCTAGATGTTAGAGATAGAATAAGGGGCAAGATCTGCATGTTCCAACTTTCATGAACATTGGGAACTGAACCTAATAAACTAGATTGAGACTTTAGCTCCATACTACTATTATTTATCTTGCTCTGACTCTTATCCTTGTGTTAACGAAGACAGGCCTTGTTTATGTGAGGAGATGGGTAATAGGGGAGCACTTTGTGACAATAGGTAGATCTCCATTGTTCAATTCTGAGAGTATTTTTTGACATTTTCATGACCACTAGCGCACAAAAATGAATATATGAAATCTGTATGTGCAATAATAATAGTGTGTTGTAAAAAATATTTTACAATTTAAAAATGCTATGTATAAAATATCATTTAAACTAGCAGAACATTGAAGAGTGGCATAAAGAAAATGTGGAAGATAAACTCCATAGAAATTGATGTACAGAAAAAATAAATAATTCGAACAGCTCATAATCGGTTATTACTGATCCTATATTCTGAATCCTAATTTAAGTCTATTTCTCCCTCTTCTATGCTGTCATTTTTGAAAGAATAAGACCAGTGATTATTGTTTATTTTCTCTTTTCTTAAAGTTCCTTTTGTTTTCATTTAGTCTTTTGTTTTACTCATAATATTTATATTAGTAATATACTCAATTTGAATGTAGGTAAACAGTGTGATTAAGCAAAATAAAACAGTCACTAATTCAACCTGCTGAGAGAGACCTAACAGTGATTTTCTCTGCCAGTTGTATTAACAGGAACTTAGATTCCTTGATGTAGTGCTCGAAATTCTAAATATCTTCATAGATCCAATTTTAGCTATTATTACTAAAATGCTACTGTGTATTTTATAAGACTACCAGACACATTTTCATAACTAGACTTTAATCTATTCGCGAGTCTTACAGTTATCTATAATTTTAATAAGCAACCAAAAGATTTATGCAGTGACAAGATGAAAAATGGTTTAATGCCATTCTATTCAACCTTTGAGCTCATGAATGGACAAGTGTATTTAAAAGAATGATGTGAAACTTTTCATATGAGGTATTTAACATTTATTAGTTTTCTTGTTTTTAATCATTAAGACAGATTCATTTGCAGCGTGAACATTATATATTGTTATGTTTACAACATTAAAGATAAATAAGTGCATGATTTTAAGGAAATGAAAAATAGATTTTTGAAAAGTATTTGATTTAGTAAAATTATCAGAACCGTAATCACATCAATCAATGACATAAGAAGTTAAATAAACGTGTAAAGTAAATGGATAGCTTATAGAGTACTTACTACTTTCTCACTCTTAAATGTAATTAATAAGCAATGACATAAATAAGGTATAATTTGCTTAACGGATTAAAAAAAAGTCTGTCAATTTTTTTTTACATGGGAGTCAACCATACATGTTATATTATCTCTAATATGGTTACTTTTTTGGGGATTTTAAGTTTATTTTAGAATTAATACATTACGATTAAATAGACATGTTTTAGACATAAGCTATCTTTGAAAAATACTGACAGTCATTATTTTTACCAGTGATTGAATTAGCACTATTTTGCATTCTTTTACTATTGCATTATATGTATTGCATGTACCTCTATGGGTTATTGAATAGGCCAAATTCAGTGGGATTACAAAATGAAAATGACTTTTTTTTAAATCAACAGCCACTTTTAATCAAAATGATGCTGAGTAATATAGAATGTTTCTTTCTGATTAGATGATCCAGTAGAGAAGAGAGATTTCCACAGGAAAGAAACTCAGTATGTCAATAAAAGAAGAGTTTTCAGCAGCAATGTTGTCACTACACACTAAGCATTAAGTAAATTTGAGGTTCTTTTCTCATAAATATTGTTGAAACAACTATCAAGCTAATAAACTGTTTTTAAGTACTGGAATATTCTATACAACATAGTGATTATTATACTGACAGGCTTTCAAATCCCAACTAGACTGCTTCCCAGATATGTGATATTACTATTTTGTATAGGGCTATTTTCTTGGGACGTCGATTTTATTATTTTAAGTGGTTATAATGAGAATACTTATCAAAAAACATGCCATTCACTTAACATAACAATGTCCAGTTCCATCCATGTTGCTGCAAATGACAAAATTTTATTATTTCTTATGTCCAAGTAGTATTCCATTGCATATATATATATATATATATACCACATTTTCTTTATCTATTCATTCACTGATGTGCACCTAGGTAATTCCACACCCTTACTACCATGAATAGTGCTACAGCAAACATGAAGCACAAGTATTTCTTTGATAAGTCAGGCACAGAAAGACAAATATCACATGTTCTCACTCTTACATGGGAGCTTAAAAAGTTGATTTCTTGGAGATAGAAAGAAGAATGATAGTTATAAAGCTTGAAAGGTTATGTAGGGGTGGGGAGTAAAGAGAGGTTAGTTAATAGGTGCAAAAATACAAGTAGATAGAAGGAATAAGTTTAGATATTTGACAGCAGAGTAGGGTGACTATAGTTAATAACAATGTATTGTATATTTTAAAATAGCTAGAAGAGAGGATTTGAAATCTTCCCAACACATAAAAATGATGCATACTCAAGCTTATTGATATTCTGAATACCCTGACTGATCATTACAGATATTATGCATGTAACAAAGTGTCACATGTGTCCCACAATAAATACAAATACTATGCATCAGTAAAATGTTTTTAAAATAAAAAATGCCCTAAGGATTAAATGCAGTCAATATTTTCTGTTATCACCCCTCTCATTTCTCTATTTTTAACAGAAAAATTTATCCTAAAAATACTGCTTTGCTTATAATACTCTCAAGAGCTGACTTTAATTCTGAATCTCTATTTGGAACTGGAAGTTTCGGCCAGATTTTGTTTGATTTTCCCATATACCTTCAATATAATATTTTATATTTTATTTTTAACATTTTCTACTCCTATAAAACATATGCTATCTTCGTGTAGTATCTTATTCTCATACTTATAGTCATACTAATGTTAACATCTATGTTTCTTGTAGACTTGGAATCTGGACTGTGATCGTACAATCTCTGATGTCTTCTGACAACCAAATATGTGACCCTTACTTGTGTGGTATTTGTTAGTAGATCCAACTACTTTAGCAATGGATACTGGTTGTCACATTTTTGCTCTTGCTAGCATGAATTATCTTACCTCTAAAATCCTTAACATAAGATTCTACACTATGGAAGAAATTTTGTTTTATTTCTCCTTCATAGCCTCTCCTGGTATACCTATTCTCAAATGCATTATAACTTCTATTCTATGGTTGAGAAATATTTCTTATCAATATTCTAATACCAATTGATAGTGGCTGGTTGGAGCACTGTACTGAGAGTTCTCAACCGATGTCAGGGCTAGGCAGGAGACTTGAGACAAATTATTATCATTCTTTGTCTGAATGCACCTTTCTCATTGCATAGTATTTAAGTAACAGGATATCAGCAATCAATGCTATCATGTTACCAGTTCCATCAGTTACCCCTTGGCATTTAGTTCTACCTACCAAATGGTCCATTTTTTTTATTGAAATCTTCTAAATTGTGTAAAATTACAAAGTGTAATTATTGATTGCATTAGACATTTCCTTTTGAACCCTGGCAAGCTGTGAGTGTTGTGAATGAGCATGTGCCGTGAGAGTGATGTTGTGTGGCTTCTAGATTAGGTCATAAAAGGAAAACCCATGTCACCTACTGCTCGAAGTATTGATTTCTCTCTCTCTCTCTCTCTCTCTCTCTCTCTCTCTCTCTCACAATGCTTTTACTTGACACCCAATCCTTCTCTTGTAAAGAAGTCCAGGACAAATGTAGGTGTTCCAGTTGACAGTTCCAGCTAAGGTGTTATGTTGCAGACAGCACCAATTGCTAGATGTGTTTGTGAGCAAGTCTCTAGCGTTATGCTGTTGATTACTAGGTAGTTATTGAGCACCTGAAATGTGAACTATTTCAAATTGAAATGGGCTGTATCAAATGCACACTAGATTTTGAAGATACATAGAATAAAAAAAGAATGCACAGTATGTCAGTAATATTTTACTATCGATTAAAGTTGACATAATAATATTTAGGATATAGTAAGTTAAATAACATTAAAATTAATTTTACCTATTTATGTTTACTTTTTCCTTAGTGTGGTAACTAAACATTTTAAAATTATATTTGGGGCTTGTGATATGTTTGCCTCGGACAGCACTACATTAGTTGACTCCTCCTCCTGACCTTTGAGACATCTCCGCTGATGCTAAGTGGAGCAGAGAAGCTACTCCTCTTATCTCTGCCCAAACTGCACATTTCTGAATAAAATAAATATTGCTTTGTTGTAAACCAGAATGTCTTGCTGTTATTTGTGAAGTGTGCATAAGTTAATCTCTGACACTAATGAGAATTTTAAAAATTATCACATATATATAAAATGCATCCTTCAGATATTTAAAACATTGTGAAATGGAGCATAAATATGAAGACACAAACATACAGTTGACTGTACAATACATATGTTAATGCTCACCCCACCAGAAAGAAAATTAAATATTATTATACTACCAAAGCTCTCTTTTTATATATGTTCAAGATCCCCTCTCCTTTCTTCCTTCCAGAAGTAAACTGTGTTTTAAATGTTATTATTTTATTCCTTTTCTTTACCACTTAAACTTTCTGACACAACCCATTGTTTTATTTTTCTGGTTTTTGAATTTAAATAAATGGAGTCATACTCTATGCATATTTCTATGATTTTTCTTTGTTGGCTGAATATTTTAACTTTGTAATTCATCCATGTTGAAGCTTGTGACTGTTGGTCATTTATTTTCTTTGCTTAATAATATTCTATGGTACGAATATTCCACAGTATATTTGTCACTGTGCTCTAATTTGGAAATTTGACTTATTTGTAGTTTTGGTAATACAAGTAATATAGCTAAAATATTTTGTATGTATTACATGAGTTTTGTATATCTCCATATATAAGTATATTTTCAATATGAATTTTTGATGTATACAAATAGTGAAATTGTGTTATAGCATATTTGCACATTCTATATTACTAGAATTAGGCATTACGAGGTCATGTCAAACTGTTTTCACAAGTGTTTGCACTAACTTACACCCCAACCAACTGTGGGTAAGTGTTCCCTTTGATCCACACAGTAGCAAAACTTGAATTGTCAGATATTTGAAGTTCAATATTTTTATATTTGTAGAAAACTATTTTATTAGGATTTCCATTCATATTTCCTTATTAAGTATGTACTCTTGAATGTCTTTTTTATCTGCTTATTGATAATTTGTACTTTCACTACTATAAAATTCTTTCACTTTTTTACCTTTTTAAAAAAATTTTGATTTTGTGTATTTTTTCTCATTGGTTCCTCAGAATTTTTGTATATTGTGAACAATGATTCTTGTTCATGTTCATGTGCATGCTGATGTGTGTATTCCCCATGGATTTGTTGAATAAAGATATCTAATTTTAATGTAGATTAATTTCATTGTATTGAGATCTACTTTTCTTCTTTGAAAACATAAACAATTTATTTTCTTCTAAAAATACTGTAGTTTCTGCCTTTCACATTTAGATCTTAGTCCATGCAGAACTTAATTTTGTGTGTAACAGGTAGTGATCCAGCTTCCTCCTTCCCTCCTTCCTTCCTTCCCTCCCTCCCTCCTTCCTTTATTTCTTCCTTTCTTCCTTCCTTTCTTAATTCCCTCCTTCCTTCCTTTCATTTATTCATCCTTTTTTTCTCCTTTCTTCCTTCACTCTCCTCCCTCCCTCCGTCCATTTATTCATCCTTTTTTTCTCCTTTCTTCCTTCACTCTCCTCCCTCCCTCCGTCCGTCCGTCCGTCCCTCCCTCCCTCCTTCCTTCCTTCCTTCCTTCCTTCCTTCCTTCCTTCCTTCCTTCCTTCCTTCCTTCCTTCTTTTTCTATCTTCCTTATTTTTCCAGTATACATAACCAGTAATCTCAGGAATATTTATTGACAGATCTATGTTTCCATAGTGGCATGTATTACCACTTTGTTATACATAAGCAATTTATATACGTGTGAGTTCATTTCTAAGCTTCCTAGTCTGTTTTCGATTGTTCTCATTTTATCAGCCACTGACTTAATTATAATGGTTCTATAATAAGTTGTAATATCTAGTAGAAAAAAAAATCTTCTTCCTCAAGAGCATCTTAGCTGTCCTTTGACTTTTTTATTTCTTTATTTTTTTAATCAACTCGTCAACTTAAAAATCCTTTTTAAAATTTTAAAATCAGATTATTTCAAAGGCAGACAAGTATGGGCTTTAAGATATTCAGTATTCCTATTCAAGAACCTGTTATATTTCTTTATTTCTTAAAAAATATTCTTCAGTTAAGTTTAATACATTTTTTTCAAATGGATGTCATGCACATTTTTATTACATTATGAAAGAACAATATATTATTTTTTGTATTTTAAAAATGTCTTTTTAAAGATGCCATCTATATTTGCTGGCCTAAGAATTTGTCTTATATCTATCAATCTACACTCTAATTATTTCTAAAATTTTAGTTGTATATTCGTTCCTTTTTATAATGCTAAAATTTATATTATCTGAAAATAACTGCAATTTAATATTTGCTGTTGTCTAACCCCAAATCACTTAATTTATTTATCTTATTATATTGTGTTGGTTTCTATTTGCATGTAAATATGACACAATATTACTGAAATCTTTATATGCATTTACTTTTTTTTTTTTTTTCCTTGAGATGGAGTCTCGCTGTGTTGCCAGGCTGGAGTGCAGTGGTGGGATCTCGGCTCACTGCAACCTCCGCTTCCCAGGTTCAAGCGATTCTCCTGTCTCAGCTTCCTGAGTAGCTAGGATTACAGGCACATGCCACCACGCCCAACTAATTTTTTTGTATTTTTAGTAGAGATGGGATTTCACCATGTTGGCCAGGATAGTCTCGATCTCTTGACCTCCTGATCCGCCTGCCTCGGCCTCCCAAAGTGCTGGGATTACAGGCGTGAACCACCACGCCTGGCCATGCATTTACTGTTTTTAATGTTATAACTAATGTTTATGATATTTTTGTATACTAAAACCTGTTGCAATTCTAGTCAATTTTGAAAATGTAGTAAATGTCTATTAGAATATTAATTTAGATTTAAAAATGTTTCTTTATATTTTGATTAAATGACATTGTTCTAAAGATAATATATTTAGGACCTTTATATATCTTTGTAAAATTCTTCATTCTCAAGACTTCCCAATATTTAAGCTAAAGAATGAAGATTGGCAGTATCAAAATCATTAGTAATAGAAAATAAAGCTGTTATACATCATATGCAAAGTACTGGATTTAGGCATACCCTGAATTTCAAGTCCTTCCAATAGTTCACTTACAAGCCTTCCAAAGTAAATTTAATCTTTTTAATCCTCTTCGGTGTAAATTATTTTCCATTCACATTACGAGAACTTAAATTAGATTTCATTTTCTCATATCTAGTGAGGAATTAGTTGCTTTCCCTGAAGCCAGTAATCAGGACTCCAAGTAGAAAGGCATTGATACGGTTTGGCATCTCCCCACCCAAATCTCATTTTGAATTGTAATCCCCATAATCCCCACATGTTGAGGGAGGGGCTGGTGGGAGGTAATACAAGTTTTCCTCATGCTGTTCTTGTGATAGTGAGTGAGTTCTCATGAGATTTGATGGTTTTATAAGGGGCTGTACCCCCTTAGCCTTCTCCACCTGCTCCTATTTTAAGAAGGTCCTTGCTTCCTCACTTCCCCTTAGCCTTTCGCCATGATTTTAAGTTTCCTGAGGCCTCCTCAGCCATGTGAAACTGTGAGTCAGTTTGACCTCTTTTTTTTTTTTTAATGTATTATCCAGTCTCGGGTAGTATCTTTATAGCACTGTGAAAATGGAATAATATAGGCATACTTTACTGGTTACTTACTACAAAAAAAAAAAAAAAAAAAACCTTCAGTAATGTTTTATGTATTTAACAAGGCGATAATTAGAAATGTAGATTTATATGTGGTGCTTTGGCTAAATTAAGAATGTTTCAAAGGCTATACATGTTTAAATTATACATTTTATAAAATTCTAATTGTGTGCACATTTTATCTGGCATGTAACATATTTTTGCTTCTATTCCAACAAAATTTTCAAATTATTGTACTGGTAATTTTTGCACATATGGTCTTTGATGACTGCAGCTTTCATTAATAGGTCTATAATTCCAAACATTAATGAGTAAATGTCAAAATTCAAAATTTAGTCTGAGCTTTTTATCGGTATTAAAGTTTAATTTTGCTGAAAATTCTAAGTAAAATTTCTATAAAACAAACAATTGAGCTGTCTACATAAAGCTTTATCTTGACATATATAATTTACTTCTTGAGGATCAAATTGGCTTAGCCTGTTCAACATGAGTAAATAAGATATATCTTCTGTTTTATGCTGGTAATAGAAATGCATTCTCCAGTCATTTGTGGCTTCCTTTAGTTATAATAACAGCATAGAGGTTGAGACATCCCAGTTGGAATGTGGTCAACTTTATTTGCCACTAAAAAAGTGTATTTCAAAAACAAAAGTATCCTCCACTCAAATCAGCAACAATTTGAAGTAACTATAAGGAGAACTTGAGAAATGTGTTTAAAGTTTTGATTTTCACATGTGTATGTGTTGCACATGAGTGAGTGTTCCTTCAGAGAATTACAACAAAACTAATATTTGTGGGTCTTTGGAGGAAAAGAAAAGTAAATATACCTTAGTGAACTGAATTCATGTTGCTCTTCAGAGAATGGAGTGGATGGTGCAGATGTAATTAAATTTGTCAAGTTAGATTGAAAAAAATCAACTTTTAAAAATGGACATAGGTAAAATAAATTATTTTAATCTTACAGCATAAAGTCAAAGGTGATCAAATTTTTTCCTAAAACTTAGAATAATATAGTTTTGAAGGAAAAAAATGTTCAGTCACAACATGTACTAAAGCAAGTCAAATACAATTGATCCCTGAACAACACAGGTTTGAACTACATTGGTCTATTTAAAGGTGGATTTTCTTCTGCCTCTGCCACCCCTGAGACAACAAGATCATCCCCTCCTCTTCTTTCTCCTCTTCAGCCTATTCAACTTGACGACACTGAGGATGAAGTCCTGTATCATGATCTGCTTCCATGTAATGAATAGTAAATGTGTTTTCTCCCTTATGATTTTTTCATAGCATTTTCTCTTCTCTAGCTTACTATATTGTAAGAATATAGTATATAATACATACACAAAATATGTGTTAATCGACTATCTATGTTATTGGTAAAGCTTTTGGTACAGTAGGCTATTTGTAGTTAGGGTTTGGGGGAGTAGGAGTTATGAACAGATTTTCTACTACACAGGGTGTAGGGGGTCAGCAACCCTAACCCCCAC
>NW_012105154.1:979715-983794 GCF_000951045.1 Mandrillus leucophaeus
TCTATGGACCCCAGTGTCGTCTGGAATCACTATTGATCATCCTTCTTGTCCTTACGTGCATAACTCTCAGCTGCTTCTTCATCCTGAAGAGAATACTAAGGGGAACTTCACTGATGCAAAACGATTCTGTAATTTGAACAGTTACAGCATATTTTTGTCTTTTTTTCTATTGTTTATAATTAAATACTTAATATACATGAAAGAATTCTTGTAAATATATATATACACACACACATATGTATGTGTATATATACAGTTAACATATTCATAGCACTGACCAAGTCAAGAAAAATTACCTTGGATGTATGCCAGACACTTCCTGCTTTGTCTTCCCTATTCAAACTCTTCTGCCTCCTCACTTGAGGCACAAGCACTTTACTAATATCCCTTGCTTTGCTTTTATTTATATTCTTTGCATGTATAATTTGATCCTTAAAATTATAATTTTGCACATTATATAAATAGAATCTTAGGCGTGTCTAAGCTATTCGTTTCTTGCTTTTTCTTGCTCTTTATTATGTTTATAAATTTTAATCTACATAACTTTGCTGTAAACGGCCAAATTGTTTTTCCATTCTTTAATGTTTATTGCTATATACTATTCCTTTATGTAAATCATGTATATTACATGTATATCACAGTTTTTGTACAAATGTTAATAAACTTTTATTTCCAGTGTTACTATTGGAGACCATGTTGCTATAAATATTCTTGTCCACTTTTCCCAATGCACGTAAATTGAGCATATTCTTTAGTACTTCTTGATGGTGGTTTTGCTAAGTGGGAATTATTAACTTTGTTACAAATTGCCAAATTGTTTTTCCAAAGTAGTTTTTTTTTTTTTTTTTTTCCGATTTTGTACCAGCCAAGTGTAAGATTTTCTGTGGCTCTCTAGTATTCACAAAATGGATATTTTCAGCCATTTGTTTTTACTACCCTAGTGAGTGTGATATATACAATTAAAATGTACTCACAGAGAAAATCTCAGGCCCAGATGCCTTCACTGGTGAATTCTTCCAAATCTGAAGACATTAATACAATACCAAATCTCAGAAACTTGATTACAGAAAAAAAAAAATATCTCTAGCTGAAAATAAGCTCATTCCCAGAAAAATCTTACCAAACCTGAGAAAGATTTTCAATGAACAAAAATTATAGAACAATTTCTGCCATGAACATGGATGCAAAATTATTAAACAAAATATCATCAAGTAAAACCAATCTTGTGACCAAGTGGCAGTTATTATAGGAATGCAAACTTGTATTAAACACACACACACACACACACACACACACACACACACACTCATCATATACTTACTAGGTGCAAAAAGAAAAAAAAGAGAAATTCTATAAAATTCAATACTCATTCATGCTAGGAACTCTTACCATGCTAGGGATTGAAACAGAATCCTTATTTTGTTGGTTAACTTGATATGTAATAAACATTATTAAACTCAACAGCCAACTTAAGTAAATCATTGAAAATAGTTTCTATATACATTCTCATCCCTCTTCCATCCCTCGCTTACTGCAATTGTAAATAAGCAATATCTAAATTTGGTGTTATTTCTCTTGTTTTCTGGTCAACTTTATTGTGTATAATCTACATACAATCAAACACACTATATTAAGTATACAATACAGTGACATTTTACTACTGCGTACATCCTGAAATAACCAATATAATAAAAAATATTCAAGACCATAAAGCATTATTTGTGTTTCTTTGTAAGGACCTTAGTTTTAAGAATAATTTTATCAGATTTGTAGGCATGCCTAAATAATATATGTAGTTTAAATTGCTCCCGAAGTTTATAAAAGTCTATTATGTTGTATGCAATTTTGATGGAATTACTTTTTTCATTCAATGAACTGTTAGTAAGATTTATCTATATTGTTTAGTATAAATTCATATAGATATAAATATATATGTAAACTCCTATATATAGTTTTCCATTATGTGATTATAACATACTTTATGTATTCTTCTGTGAAATTTGAGATCTTTCAAGTCTTTGCTATTATAGACAGTGCAACTGTAACATTATTGCACAGGTCTCTTTTTGAACATGCACCATAGCTTCTCTTGTATATATCTGGAAATAAACTCTTAGAACAGAGAGTCAGGAAAAGTTCCAAATTTACAAGAAAATAAACTCTTTTACATGATTTAGCTAATATTGGTTATACTAATTTTTTAAAATCTTCCCAATAATGGATGTAGAATGGTATTTCATTTTTTAGTTGTACTGATTTGTATTTTCTGATTGTTAATTAGTTTTAGTATATTTGAATCTGTGAATAATTTGCAAAAATCTATTCTTTGAAAATTTAATTTAAATTAGTACCATTTTTTAACTTTTAGTATCTCCTTTAATTTTTTTTTTTTTTTTTTTTACAAATTAGCTTTAAACACACACACACACACACTTTTTTAACCTACCTATAAACTTTAGAGCCATTTATCTTCCAAGTTCATAATCTATGCCTTGTGTTCTATTGTTTCTTTTCTCTCTAATTTTCACTCAGTGGTCAGTTTTCATATGTGCTTCTAAATTTTATTGTTAAGCTCATATTCAGATGGCTTATCTTACTCTTTGGAAATCTTTTGATTTGAGGATGAGTCCCACTCAGGGATGCTTTCTGCTTCCTTCAACTACACTGGGGCTATTCTAATCTGCAACTGCTTTGAGATAATACCCAAGCCTGATTTTTTTGTGTGAATGCAAACCCACATGACAGCAAAACTGAGATTGTATTCCCTCAGTAAACTCTACTCATTCTCTTATGATTCTACTCAGAAGCATGGCAGAGACAGAAAAACAGACAAGTAAGATAGTTTGCAAATGGCTTATTCCAAAAGATATGTTGCTTCTTTTCTCCTTTTGTTTCTCACATGTGTGGAATTTTTTACCTCCAAATGTGTCCTACATGGAAGGTACACTGTCCTATTGAAGATTAATTAGCACCAAATATATTCCAAGAGATGCTACTTTTATTGCTGATGACTTATATCACCTCACTATTTTTTCAAGCTCTTTTTCCAGCAACTGGAGAGAATCCATCAAGAAACACAGGCATATTCCACATTTTTCTAAGAAAACTAAACAAAGTTGAGTTGGTCACATATATTTTCTAATCCAGGTTTTGAAGTACATCCTGTCTTTTTCTGTACATGATTCCTGCATTTCTATATTTACTGCAGCACTATTCACAATAGCAAAGATATAGAATCAACCTAAGTGTCTGTAAAAGGGTAAATGCATAAAGAAAATATTGAAATGCAGATATCATTTCTATATATTAACCCCTTTTCTTTTGGATATATACTTATGTTGGTTAATGGGTATGAAAATAAAGTTGGACAGAAGAAATGAGATGAACTATTTGGTAACACAATAAGAAGACTATAGTCAACAGTAATTTATCTCATATTTCAAAATAACCAGAAAAGAATATTTGGAATCCTCCCAACCCAAATAAATGATAAATATTTGTGGTAATGGATATCTCAATTACCCAGATTTCATCATTACACATTGTATTCTTGTATTAAAATATCACACACGGCCTACAAATATGTATAACTATTATGTATCCATAAATATTAAAAATAAGTAAAAGAACAACAAACTGGTATGGAAATAGGTACATAATACATCTGCTTATAAATCAAAAGTAAATTTGACAGTAGATCCTATTAACATTTGAAGTATCCATTAAAATAACTCTTTAACTTAAGGGTCAGTTTGATAAAGTATCCAGGTATTTAATTATTCTATGGGTAAAATGTCAAAATAAATCACTCTCCTAATCGTAGAAATGTGCAATAATAGATAATAAATGTACCCTAAGCAGAAAGATTAATCTCATGAAAAAATCAATATTGAATTGAAGATTCCTAATTAATAAAGTTGTCAATAAATATTTTTGGAGGAAATAACTATTGGAAATGTTTATTTAAGTAATATAGAAATCAGCAAAAAAAAAAAAAAAAAATGACTTGTAGTTTTCAGAGTAAACGTAAGTCAGTGATACGTCCCTCAAATCGGATCCTGTCTCATCAATACTTTTCA
>NW_012105154.1:984889-986232 GCF_000951045.1 Mandrillus leucophaeus
TACTATATTGTAAGAATATAGTATATAATACATACACAAAATATGTGTTAATCGACTATCTATGTTATTGGTAAAGCTTTTGGTACAGTAGGCTATTTGTAGTTAGGGTTTGGGGGAGTAGGAGTTATGAACAGATTTTCTACTACACAGGGTGTAGGGGGTCAGCAACCCTAACCCCCACATTGTTCAAATGTCAACTATGGTGAAAATGAAGTTAAGACCTTCTGAACTCCTAGTGTTACAATTGTGAAAACAAGTCCAGAGTGTTGAGGAAGACTTCACAAAGAGCTAGAGACATTCTCTGGAATATCTGCTGAAAATATCTCAAACTGTTAATTTTGAGATTTTCATAACTAAAAAAGCATCCTTACATACAGTTAAATGTTTACATAATGAAGCAAATAATGTTCAGTGAAATTTTTCAAAGGGATTGTAACACAGAGACCTCAATTCATGAAAAAGCTAGCTGAAATCAGATTTGTCCTCTCAAGACTAGGTCTTAGAAGTTTATTGAATGAGAGTTAAGCTAAAATATGATCCATCATCATTTTCTTTTCTTGGGTAAAAAATGTTTACATTATAAATATTTGTGATTAGTTCTGAGCACAAAGGAGGAATAACTTAATTGCTCCAAATATTCATTAACATAGAAAACTAACAATTTAAATAATGCTTCACATTAATAGGCAATATTGCCAGCAAGAATATAAGACAATTAGAATATATACATTATCCTACATAGAAACTTCTATTTGCCATTAAGTTCAGGTACCTGTAATTTTGTGTTACTGGTTAAAACAGCGGGAAGAATGATACTCTATAAAAATTGATATGCGTAGATGTCAATTATTTTAAATGTTATTATGTAAGTTTGATGTTACTTTTACTAGAAGAAAAGGGGGAAACACATCTCAGGTGAATTCTAACATGCAAGAAATTTTGGTAAATTCTATATTGCAATACCTGAGTAAAGTAACTGATTTTTAAAATTATGCTAAAAGAGGACGTTATCTCACAAACATCTCTTCAATAAATTGCATTTATTCTTAGCTGGAAGTCCTGAATTTTATTTTATATCTCTAGAATTAACTTAGTTTTCAATGTTAACCATATTTCACAGAGTTGTCTCTGAGTTAACTTTATAAAGCTGGTTATATATTTGTCTAAAATCATTTTCAAGTTTTAAAATTCTATTTCTAAATCAACTTTGTGTTCCTCCAACCCATCTGACCACCTCTTCTCTTTCAGCAGTTTGAAGAGTTTGAAATGAAAATTTCCAATTTTTAAATCTAATTTCCATGCATGCACGTGCAGACACACACACACACACACACACACACACA
>NW_012105154.1:989472-1040718 GCF_000951045.1 Mandrillus leucophaeus
TTTTTTTTTTTTTTTTTTACAAATTAGCTTTAAACACACACACACACACACTTTTTTAACCTACCTATAAACTTTAGAGCCATTTATCTTCCAAGTTCATAATCTATGCCTTGTGTTCTATTGTTTCTTTTCTCTCTAATTTTCACTCAGTGGTCAGTTTTCATATGTGCTTCTAAATTTTATTGTTAAGCTCATATTCAGATGGCTTATCTTACTCTTTGGAAATCTTTTGATTTGAGGATGAGTCCCACTCAGGGATGCTTTCTGCTTCCTTCAACTACACTGGGGCTATTCTAATCTGCAACTGCTTTGAGATAATACCCAAGCCTGATTTTTTTGTGTGAATGCAAACCCACATGACAGCAAAACTGAGATTGTATTCCCTCAGTAAACTCTACTCATTCTCTTATGATTCTACTCAGAAGCATGGCAGAGACAGAAAAACAGACAAGTAAGATAGTTTGCAAATGGCTTATTCCAAAAGATATGTTGCTTCTTTTCTCCTTTTGTTTCTCACATGTGTGGAATTTTTTACCTCCAAATGTGTCCTACATGGAAGGTACACTGTCCTATTGAAGATTAATTAGCACCAAATATATTCCAAGAGATGCTACTTTTATTGCTGATGACTTATATCACCTCACTATTTTTTCAAGCTCTTTTTCCAGCAACTGGAGAGAATCCATCAAGAAACACAGGCATATTCCACATTTTTCTAAGAAAACTAAACAAAGTTGAGTTGGTCACATATATTTTCTAATCCAGGTTTTGAAGTACATCCTGTCTTTTTCTGTACATGATTCCTGCATTTCTATATTTACTGCAGCACTATTCACAATAGCAAAGATATAGAATCAACCTAAGTGTCTGTAAAAGGGTAAATGCATAAAGAAAATATTGAAATGCAGATATCATTTCTATATATTAACCCCTTTTCTTTTGGATATATACTTATGTTGGTTAATGGGTATGAAAATAAAGTTGGACAGAAGAAATGAGATGAACTATTTGGTAACACAATAAGAAGACTATAGTCAACAGTAATTTATCTCATATTTCAAAATAACCAGAAAAGAATATTTGGAATCCTCCCAACCCAAATAAATGATAAATATTTGTGGTAATGGATATCTCAATTACCCAGATTTCATCATTACACATTGTATTCTTGTATTAAAATATCACACACGGCCTACAAATATGTATAACTATTATGTATCCATAAATATTAAAAATAAGTAAAAGAACAACAAACTGGTATGGAAATAGGTACATAATACATCTGCTTATAAATCAAAAGTAAATTTGACAGTAGATCCTATTAACATTTGAAGTATCCATTAAAATAACTCTTTAACTTAAGGGTCAGTTTGATAAAGTATCCAGGTATTTAATTATTCTATGGGTAAAATGTCAAAATAAATCACTCTCCTAATCGTAGAAATGTGCAATAATAGATAATAAATGTACCCTAAGCAGAAAGATTAATCTCATGAAAAAATCAATATTGAATTGAAGATTCCTAATTAATAAAGTTGTCAATAAATATTTTTGGAGGAAATAACTATTGGAAATGTTTATTTAAGTAATATAGAAATCAGCAAAAAAAAAAAAAAAAAATGACTTGTAGTTTTCAGAGTAAACGTAAGTCAGTGATACGTCCCTCAAATCGGATCCTGTCTCATCAATACTTTTCATTTAAAAATTTAAGCACTTAGTCAAAAGGAAAAATATTAATAACATGTGATTTTTTTGTAACATCATACATTTTAATCATCAAAGGCTACAGTAAACAAAACAGTATGGTATTAGTGCAGAAATAGACACACCAACTGAACAGAATAGAAAATCCAGAAATAAAATTGCGCACCTGCAACCAACTGATCTTTGACAAAGAGGGCAAAAGCAAGCAATGGAGAGAGGACTCCCTACTCAGTAAATGGTGCTAGGAAAACTGGATATCATTTGCAGGAGAATGAAACTGCATAGCTCTCTCTCACCATGTACAAAAATTAACTCAAGATGGATTAGAGATTTAGATGTACAATCAAAAACAATAAAAATCCTAGAAAAAAAAATACTAGGAAATACTCTTCTGGACATTGATCGAAATGAAAGTTTTTATGACAAAGTCCTCAAAACAATTGCAAAAAATTCCCTCAAAAACGGACAATTGAGACTTCATTAAATTAAAGAGCTTTGGCACAGCAAAAGAAACTACCATCAGAATAAACAGACAAGCTACAGAATGGGAGAAAATATTCAGAAGCTATGCACCTGACAGAGGACTAGTACTCAGAATGTATAAGGAACTTAAACCAATCAACAAGTGGGAAGAGGACATGAACAGGCATTTCTCAAAAGAAGACATACATGCAGCCAACACATATGTAAAAAATGCTCAACATCACTAATCATCAGAGAAACGCAAATTGAAACTACAATGCGATACCATTTCACACTAGTCAGACTGTTTTAATAAAAAGTCAAAACATAACAGATGGCGAGAATATGGACAAAAGGGAAAGCTTATAAACTTTTGGTGAGAATGTAAAGTATTTTAGCCCCTGTAAAAAGAAGTTGGAAGATTTCTCAAATAACTAAAAGTAGGACTACAATTCAACCCACTATTCCTGTTACTACATATATACCAAAAGGAAAAGAAATCGTTCCCCAAAAAGACAGGCGCACTCCTGTGATTGCTATGTTTATCACAGTACTATTCACAATAGTAAAGACATGGAATCGATATAGGTGCCTATCAACGGTGGATTGGATAAAGAAAATGTGGTGCATACGCACCAAGGAATAATACATAGCCATAAAAAAAATAGCAAAATCATGTCCTTTGCAGCAATATGGATGCAGCTGAAGGCCATAATCCTAAGCAAATTAATACAGAAATAGAAAACCAAATAACGCATGTTTTCACTTATGAGTGGGAGCTAAACACTGGGTACACACGGACATAAAGATGAGAACAATAGACATTGGGACTACCAGAATGAGGGTGGAGGGAGAAGGCAAGCGCTGAAAAACCTACCATTTGATACTACGTTCGCTATCTGAGTGACGGGGTCAATAGAAGCCTAAACTACTGCATCACATAATATATCCTTCTTACAAACCTGCACTTGTACTACCTGAATCTAAAATAAAAAATAAAAATAAAAAAGACTTCATCTGTACTCTTTCTGTGTGTTTGTGTTCGAGTGTAGAGAAATTACTGTTAAAATAGTTTGTTGTACATTTCAAAATAGCAAGAAGAGAAGATTTGTAATTTCACAATACAAAGACAAGATAAAGATAAATGTTTGAGGAGATGAATATCCCTATTACCCTGATGTGATCATTACACATTGCATTCAAGTATCAAAATATCACATATACCTCCAAAATATGTACAACTATTATATATCAATAACATTTTTTCAAAAGAAAAAAGTTAAATAAAATACCTTAATATAGTGAAAAATTTTAACAAATTATCCAAGAACATAGGGGTCTATTTTCATTCATACTAATTTCTAAAACCAGCACTGATTTTGGAGTCTTAGGGTTGTACTGCTGCCTTCCTTGCTGTGTACCAAAGCTTCATCATGGTGACTCACGAGACAGATAGTGGAAAATTTCAACTCAACTTGTGCTCAAATAAGGGCACCAAAACCAAAAATAAGCAGATGGATAGTAATGAAATAATTAACATGTTCCAACTGTAAGTGTATATAGAATTAGATTGTGTGTCAAAATTTCCAAAAATTGCAGCAAAATAAACAATATTTATTGTTTTTATTCAAGAAATATTCATAAACACTGATAATATCTTGGATATTAAATGTTTTGAAAAGTGAATAGATTCCATAAAAGAATTAATGTACAATCTTATAATTACAATCCATCAGAATTAATTGAAAAACAAGAAGAAACAATAAGTAAAATAATTAAGGACCTTAAGAGAATAGATAACAATACAGTGGCATTATGAATCAAATCTTTCCTAATGTAGCCAAAATGATACTGTGAGGAAACTTTATTAATTTAAACAATAATCCAAATAATTAATTATAACACGTTCCTAAAACAGGCAATTGTGCAGGATAGGCAGCTTTTGAAAGGTGAGGAAGGAAAAGATAAAGCAGACATAAATGAAATTGTAAATAAGCAATCACATCCAATGATACCTACTTCAAGAAATTCATGTTGTATATCAATTTTTATACCAACTTTATTTGGCTGAGACAATAAAATTACAGAAAAAGTAGATTAACAATTATGAATAGGAAATTGGTCTGACTGAATATTAGTAAAAAATAAATGTTGGGTTTTTTTAGTAAAATATCAAAGTATCAGATAAAAGAGGGTAGAAGAAATAGAAAAGTAAATGAAAAACTGCATCTATATTGAGTGTTATGGCCAGGAAATTTCACAGCAAATGTATTAACTAATTAAATAAATTAGTTAATATTTATTAGGCATCTACTATTGCTTAACAATATGCCAGATACTAGAGTTATAAAAGAGAGAGAAAGAGGTATTATATACTTTGATGAAGTTTATCGTCTACTAGAGAAATGACACATTCTTTAAAAAAAAGCAGTGCTATTCTTTGCCAACCTATAAGAAAAGAATTTGGCCTAGAACAACAGTGGAGGGATTTTGAAGTCTTCTCTGAGGATGTGTAATTGGACCTGAGTTGCAAATGATGAACAGGGTTGAACTGGGGTAAGTATATGCAGAAGGTATATATGCTGAGTACCTTAATATGGCTGGTGTGTGATAAGAGCATATATATATTTTCTAATGTAATTATTAGTTATTTATGAAATTTATATATTTTTAAAATGTGTGTTTTTATATCCATGTAGTTTTATGTAAATATTTCTAAAAATTTCGGGAAAAAATGTACTTCTGAGGTGGGGAGTGAGATGACATCTTTGACTTAATAATCATATAGCAATATGGCAATATATTATTCTTTTTTTTTTTTTTTTGGAGTCTTGCTGTCACATAGACTGGAGTACAGTGGCATGATATCAGCTCACTGCACCCTTCATCTCCTGGATGCAGGCAATTCTCCTGTCTCGGCCCACTACACGCCTGGCTAGTTTTTTGTATTTTTAGTAAAGACGGGGTTTCACCATATCAATCAGGCTGGTCTCAACTCCTGACCTCAGGTAATTCACCTGCCTTGGCTTCCCAAAGAGCAGGGATTATAGGCGTGAGCCATTGCCCCTGGCTGAATTCAGATTTTGTTTTGTTTTGTTTTGTTTTAATTTTCATTTTCATTTTATACTGAGTCTTTATTTTTTTTTTTTTAATTTTTGATACACAGTCTCCCTCTGTCACCCAAGCTGGAGTACAGTGGTGTGATCTCAGCTAACTGCAGCCTCCACTTCCCAGGTTCAAGTGATTCTCATGCCTCAGCCTCCCAGGTAGCTGGGACCACAGGCGCCTACCACTGTGCCTGGCCTTTTCTCTTTTTTTTGGCCCATAAGTTAGTGTGGTACAGGTGA
This sequence comes from Mandrillus leucophaeus, assembly GCF_000951045.1. Classification (NCBI taxonomy): domain Eukaryota; kingdom Metazoa; phylum Chordata; class Mammalia; order Primates; family Cercopithecidae; genus Mandrillus; species Mandrillus leucophaeus. The sequence goes on from NW_012105154.1 coordinate 994,986, forward strand.
TAGTTGGTTACACGAGTAAGTCCTTTAGTGGTGATTTGTGAGATTTTGGTGGACCCATCACCTGAGCCATATACACTGCACCATATTTGTGGTCTTTTATCTCTCGACCCCTCCCACACTTCTCCTGTAGTCCCCAAAGCGGATTGTATCATTCTTATGCTTTTGTGTCCTCATAGCTTAGCTCCACATATCAGTGAGAACATACGATATTTGGCTTTCCATTCCTGAGTTACTTCATTTAGAATAATAATCTCCAATCTCATCCAGGTCACTGTGAATGCCATTAATTCATTCCTTTTTATGACCAAGTAATATTCCATCATATAAATATACCAGTTTCTTTATCCACTCATTGACTGATGGGCATTTGGGTTGGTCCCACGATTTTGCAATTGTGAATTGTGCTGCTATAAATAGGCATGTGCAGGTAGGTTTTTCGTATAAGGACTTCTTTTTCTCTGGGTAGATACTCAGTAGTGGAATTGCTGGATCAAATAGTAGTTCTACTTTTAGTTTTTTAAGGAGTCTCCACACTGTTTTCTATAGTAGTTGTACTAGTTTACATTCCCACCAGCAGTGTAGAAATATTCCCTGTAAACCACATCCACACCAACATCTACTGTTTTTTGGTTTTTTGATTATGGCCATTCTTGTAGGAGCAAGATGGTATCACATTGTAGTTTTGATTTGCATTTCCCTGATCATTAGTCATGTTGAGCATTTGTTCGTATGTTTGTTGGCCATTTGTATATCGTCTTTTGAGAATTGTCTATTCATGTCCTTAGCCAACTTGCTGATGAGATTGTTTGTTTTGTTCTTACTGGTTTGTTTGAGTTCATTGTAGATTCCCAAGATCAGTATTTTGTCAGATGTATAGATTGTGAAGATTTTCTCCCACTCTGTGGGTTGTCTGTTTACTCTACTGACCGTTCCTTTTGCGTGCAAAAGCGCTTTAGTTTAATTCAGTACCAACTATTTATCTTTATTTTTATTGCATTTGCTTTTGGGTACTTGTTCATGAAATCCTTACCTAAGACAATGTCTAGAAGGATTTGTCCAGTGTTATCTTCTAGAATTTTTATAGTTTCTAGATTTAAGTCCTTAATCCACCTTGAGTTGATTTTTGTATAGGGTGAGAAACAAGGATCCACGTTCATTCTCCCACATGTGGCTAGCCAATTATCCCAGCACCATTTGTTGAAAACGGTGCCCTTTCTCCACTTTATGTTTTTGTTTGCTTTGTTGCAGATCAATTGGCTGTAAGTATTTGGGTTTCTGTGTTCTCTATTCTGTTCCATTGGTCTATGTGCCTATTTTTATACCAGTGCCATGCTGTTTTGGTGACAATAGACTTATAGTATAGTTTGAAATCAGGTAGTGTGATGCCTCCAGATTTGTTCTTTTTGCTTAGTCTTGCTTTGGCTATGCAGGTTCTTTTTTGGTTCCATATGGATTTTAGTTTTTTTTTCCAACTCTGTGAAGAATGATCTTGGCATTTTGATGGGGATTGCATTTAATTGGTAGATTGCTTTTGACAGTATGGTCATTTTCACAATATTGATTTTACCCATCCATGAGCATGGGATGTGTTTCCATTTGTTTATGTCATCTACAATCTCTTTCAGCAGTGTTTTGTAGTTTTCCTTGTAGAAGTCTTTCACCTCCTTGGTTAGGTATATTTCTAAGTATTTTATTTTATTTTTTGCAGCTATGTAAAGGGGTTGAGTTCCTGATTAGACTCTGTTTGGTCACTGTTGATATATAGAAGAGCTACTGATTTGTGTACATTAATCTTGTATCTGAAACTTTGCTGAATTCTTTTATCAGTTCTAGGAGCTTTCTGGAGGAGTCTAGGGTTTTCAAGGTAAACGATCATATTGTCAGCAATATGTTTGACTTCCTCTTTACCGATTTGGATGCCCTTTATTTCTTTCTCTCATCTGATTGTTCTGGCTAGGACTTCCAGTACTATGTTGAAGAAGAGTGGTGAGAATGGGCATTCTTGTCTTGTGCCAATTCTCAGAGGGAATGCTTTCAACTTTTCCCCATTCAGTATTATTTTGTCATAGATGGCTTTTATTACATTGAGGTATGTCCCTTTTATGCCAATTTTGCTGAAAGTTTTCATCAAAAGGGATGTGCTGGATTTTGTAGGATGCTTTCGCCACATCTATTGTGATAATCATGTGATTTTTGTTTTTGTTCTGTTTATGTAATGTATCACATTTATTGGCTTGCATATGTTAAACCATCTCTGCATCCTTTCTGTGAAAGTCACTTGATCATGCTGGTTTATCTTTTTGATATGTTGTTGGATTCGATTAGCTAGTATTTTGTTAAAGATTTTAGCATCTTTGTTCATCAAGAATATTGGTATGTAGTTTTCTTTTTTGGTTTCTTTTGTCCTTTGGTGTCTTTTGTCCTTTGGTTTGTCTTTCTTGGTTTCTTTTGTCCTTTGGTTTCTTTTGTCCTTTGGTTAGTCTTTTTTTGTTTTCTTTTGTCCTTGCCTGGTTTTGGTATTAGGGTGATGCTGGCTTCATAGAATGAATAGGGAGAGTTATTCATAGCATGAATTAGGGAGAGTTCCTTCTTTCTCTATCTTGTGAAATAGTGTCAAAAGTATTGGTACCAATTCTTCTTTGAATGTCTGATAGAATTCTTCTGTGAATCTGTTTGGTCCTGGACTTTTTTTTGTTGATCATTTTTAAATTATCATTTCAATCTCACTGCTTATTATTGATCTGTTTAAGGTATCTAATTTTTCCTGATTTAAACTAAGAGGATTGTATTTTTCTAGGAACATATTCATGTCTTCTAGGTTTTCTAGTTTATGTGTGTAAAGGTGTTCATAGTAGCCTTGAATGATCTTTCATATTTCAGTTATGTCAGTTATAATATCTCGTGTTCCATTTCTTAATGAGGTTATTTACATTTCCTCTCTTTTCTTAGTTAATCTTGTTAATGGTCTATCAATTTTATTTATCTTTTCAAATAACAAGCTTTTTGTTTCACTTATCTTTTGTATTTTGTTTGTTCATTTGTTTCTATTTCATTTAGTTCTGCTCTGATCTTGTTTATTTCCTATCTTCTGTTGGGTATTGGTTTCATTTGTTCTTGTTTCCTAGTTCCCTGAAGTGTGACCTTAAAATGTCAGTTTGTGTTCTTTCAGTCTTTTTGATGTAGGTATTTAGGGCTATGAACTTTCCTCTTAGCCCCGTCTTTGCTGTATCCCAGAGGTTTTGATAGGTTGTGTTGTTCAGTTCAAATAATTTTTTAATTTCCATCTTGATTTTATTTTTGACCCAATGCTTATTCAGGAGTAGGTTATTTAATTTCCACGTATTTGCATGGTTTTGAAGATTCCTTTGGGGATTGATTTCCAGTTTTATTCTACTGTGGTCTGAGGGAGTGCTTGATATAATTTCAATTTTCTTAAATATATTGAGGCTTGTTTTATGGCCTATCATATGGTCTATCTTGGAGAAAGTTTCACGCACTGTTGAATAGAATGTGTATTCTGTGGTTGTTGGGTGGAATGTTCCACATGTATCCATTAAGTCTATTTTTTTCCAAGATACGGTTTTAATTCATTGTTTCTTTGTTGACTTTCTATACTGATGACCTGTCTAGTGCTGCCAGTGGAGTATCAAAGTCCCCCACTATTATTGTGTTACTGTCTATCTCATTTCTTAAATCTATTAATAATTGTTTTATAAATCTGGGAGCTCCACTGTTAGGTGCATACATATTTAAGATTATGATATTTTCCTCTTGAACAAGGCATTTCACCATTATATAATGTCCCTGTTGGTTTCTTTTAACTGCTGTTGCTTTAAATTTTGTTTTGTTCAATATAAGAATAGCTAGCTACTCCTGTTCACTTTTGGTGTCCATTTGCATGGAATATCTTTTTCCACTCCTTTACTTTATGTGAGTCCTTATGTGTTAGGTGAGTCTCCTGAAGGCAGCGGATAGGTGGTTGGTGAGTTCTTATCCATTCTGCAGTTCTGTGTCTTTTAAGTGGAGCACTTAGGCCATGATTGAGATGTGAGGCACCATTGCCTTCATCATGCTATTTATTTTTGCCTGTGTATTTCAGTTTTTTTGCTTTTGCTTTCTAACTTGTATTTTTATTTTATAGGTCCTATGAGATTTATGCTGTAAAGAGGCTCTGTTTTGATGTGTTTCCAGGATTTGTTTCAAGATTTAGAGCTCCTTTTAGCAGTTCTTGTGGTGGTGGCTTGGTAGTGGCAAATTCTCTCAGCATTTGTTTGTCTGAAAAAGACTGTATCTTTCCTTTATATATGATGATTTGTTTGGCTGTGTACAAAATTCTTGACTGATAATTGTTTTGTTTGAGGAGACTGAAGATAGGGCTCCAATCCCTTCTTGCTTGTAAGGTTTTTGCTGAGAAATCTGCTGTTAATCTGATAGGTTTTCCTTTATAGGTAACCTAGTGCTCCTGTCTCCTAGCTCTTAAGATTCTTTTCTTGGTCTTAACTTTGGATAACCTGATGACAATGTGTCTCGCTGCTAATCTTTTTGCAATGAATTTCCCAGGTGTTCTTTGTGCTTATTGTATTTGGATGTCTTGGTCTCTAGCAAGGCAGGGGAAGTTATCCTCAATTATTCCCCCAAATATGTTTTCCAAGCTTTTAGAATGCTCTTCTTCCTCAGGAACACTGATTATTCTTAGGTTTTGTCATTTAACATAATCCCGGAGGAAGGGTTTGTTCATATTTTTTATTCTTTTTTCTTTGTCTTTGTTGGATTGGGTTAATTTGAAGACCTTGTCTTCAAATTCTGAATTTCTTTCTTCTACTTGTTCAATTCTATTGCTGAGACTTTCCAGAGCATTTCGTATTTCTAAAATTGTGTCTAACATTTCCGAAATTTTTTATTGTTTTTTTCTTTAAGCTATCTATTTCCTTAAATATTTCTCACTTCACTTCTTGTATTGTTTTTTGGATTTCTTTGCATTGGGCTTTCCCTTTCTCTGGTGCCTCCCTGATTAGCTTATTAATTAACCTCCTGAATTCCTTGTCAGGTACATCAGGAATTTCTTCTTGGTTTGGATCCATTGCTGGTGAACTATGTGATTTTTTTGGGGGGTGTTAAAGAGCCTTGTTTTGTCATATTACTGGAGTTGGTTTTCTGATTCCTTCTCATTTGGGTAGGCTCTGTCAGAGGGAAAGTCTAGGGCTGAAAGCCGTTTTTCAGATTCCTTTGTCCCACAAGGTATTCCCTTGATGTAGTACTCTCCCTCTTTTCCTGTGGACGTGGCTTCCTATGAGCTGAACTGCAGTGACTGTTGTCTCTCTTTTGGGTCTAGCCACCCAGTGAGTTTACCTGGCTCTGGGCTGGTACTGGGGATTGTCTGCACAGAGTCTTGTGATGTGAAACATCTATGGGTGTCTCAGCTATGGATACCAACACCTGTTCTGGTGGAGATGGTGGTGGGCAGGGGGGTGGGGTGGTATGTGAAATGGACTCTGAGAGTTCTTAGCTTTGGTAGTTTAATGTTCTATTTTTGTGCTGGTTTGCCTTCTACCTGGAGGTGGTGTTTTCCAGAGAGCATCAGGTGTGGTAGTATGGAGAGGAACTGCTGGTGGGCAGGGCCCCAGAATTTCCAAGATTATATGGCGTTTGTCTTCAGCTCCCAGGTGAAGGACCATCAGGTGGGGAAAGGACGAGGCATGTCTGAGCTCAGATTCTCCTTGGGTGGGTCTTGCTGCAGCTGCTGTGGGAGATGAGGGTGAGGTTCCCAGGTTGATGGATTTGCGCACCTGGGAGGATTATGACTGCCTCTGCTGAGTCATGCAGGTTGTCAGGGAAGTTGCGGAAAACTGGCAGTCACAGGCCTCACCCAGCTCCTACACAAACCGAAGGGCTAGTCTCACTCCCACAGTGTCCCCCAACAGCCCTGAATCTGTTTCCAGGTGGTGGGTGAGCCAGGCTTGAGAACTTGCCCCAGGCTACATGTCTCCCTGCTGCAAAAGAAAAGGGCCTGGTTCTTCCCCCACCTATGGAGTCAGCACAGTCCCTGAGTTCCAGCCAGGAGGCTTCTCACCCTGTTCAAATTGTTACAAAGTTCAGTTGGAGATTTCCTTCTCCCTGTGGTGTTTTTCCCTGGCCATCCTTCTGATTGATCCCTGTGGTGCCAAGTGGGAATGGCCTACTTGGGGACCCAGCAAGCTCCCAGGGCCTTTCTGCTATTTCTTCTACCTCTGTATTTTCCTCAGCCCTCTAAATTGACTCAGCTCCAGGCAAGGTCGGAAACTTCTCTCACAAACAGATCTTCAGTTTATCCGGTGGGGGTGTGTGTTCGGAAGACAGGATCTCCCTTTCTCACTTCTGCAATTGGGGCGCTCACAGTATTTGAGGTGTCTTCAGGTCCTGCAGGAGCAGTCTGCTTTCTTCAGAAGGTCTGTGGAGCTAAAATTCACAATGAGAAGCCCTGCATGCTGCTCCGTCCGTCCAAGTTGGAGCTGCAATCTAGTCCTCCTCCTGTTCACCATCTTTGTCCAGAGTTTTTTTTAAAAAACAAAGAGTCGAAAGCTGGTAGCATGCACCTTAAAAACCAGCACAGGCTGGGCGTGGTGGCTCAAGCCTGTAATCCCAGCACTTTGGGAGGCCGAGATGGGCGGATCACGAGGTCAGGAGATCGAGACCATCCTGGCTAACAAGGTGAAACTCCGTCTCTACTAAAAAAATACAAAAAAACTAGCTGGGCGAGGTGGCAGGCGCCTGTAGTCCCAGCTACTCAGGAGGCTGAGGCAGGAGAATGGCGTGAACTCGGGAGGCGGAACTTGCAGTGAGGATGCCCTCTCTCTTCACTACTATTCAACATAGTATTGGAAGTTTGGGCCAGGGCAATCAGGCAGGAGAAAGAAGTAAAATGTATCCAAACAGGAAGAGAGAAAGTCAAACTATCCCTGTTTGCAGATGACTTCATCCCCCTGTTTCTCTGTAGTCTCAACCCGAAACCTTCTTAAGCTGATAAACAACTGCAGCAAGTCTCAGGATACAAAATCAATGTGTAAAAATCATTAGCATTCCTATTTATCCTGCAAGCTTGTTTAAGGCACTCTTGGATATTTTTCCATAAAAAGAATTAATCAGTATGTAACCAATCCTTAGAAAAGGAACTTGTGGGAGCTTTAGAAGGGCCTAACACTGTAAACCACTCTAAACACATGGGAACAGCCCCCAGGACCACCAAAGTACTACTGTCATTTGAAAAACTTGTTCTACTTATGACCCACTCAGAAACAAATGTGTTGTAGTATTAAACTTGATTTTATTCACTTTCAATACCAAGGGGCAACTCTTGATTTAGGAGAACAAACCACATGGAATTTTTCTCCATGTAATGAAGGAAAACAGTTGATACAGACACTGAGATTAACTAAGAGCTGCAAGCCTAGGAAGTAAGTTGATATTCAGCTAGACATTGAAATAGCTGTTTTCTCCTAAGATTTATTTATCTCACATCTGCTAAAACCAGTATTGTTTTTAGTGAATCAGAAATATGATCCAGGGAAATAACAAAAATTTCAGTAAGTTGGAGTGCAGTGATAGTCAAGTTGACTGATAATAAAAAAGAAGCCACTATGGAATGTATACAGCATAGATGTACAGATGTGCCTCACCCCTCCCCTGCCACATTAAACTTACTATAAATGTCTATCTGGGGTTGAGACCTTCAATATTTTAAAATTCCACAGGTATTTCTTCGGTGCACTGAGGGCTGCAAGCCACTGGTCTAGAAACAATTAAGGCTGAATTAAGGAGATTTTGACAATGAATCCCCATCAGAATATACTCTATTTTAGAGGTTACAGAATCAATAGTCATAGTTTATTTTGTTATTGTTGAATATTGTTATCTTACATAGAACTAAACCCAGTGTTGACAGCATGTGCTAACTGAAGTCACAAGGAGGAGAAAAACAATTCATATGCCTAGTTGGTGTGAAGCTAAAAAAACGACTTTCCTAATTCTAAAGTTGAAAGGGTTGTGAAATATCTTTAACAAAAAGACAAAGACCACTGATTTGGCTTATATTATTAAAAATATTTTAATGAATTTTCTAAAACTTTTGAAGCATTGGGAAAGCTCTGTGGTTTTCTAGTACTTGCCTTTCTGAAATGTTGGACTGTGGTGTGGATAAATAGTCTTCTAAGATGCATGGGTTTTGCACATGATGTTTTGTGTGCCTACACAGAGATAATGCCTATATAGATACAGAATGAATTTGAGCTTTTTGGTTGGATATTTTCTTCCAGGAGCAGTGTTTCCATTTCTGATAATGTGGCTTTTTGTGGACCTCATAAGGCCAACACATCTAATTTTCCCCCCAAAAATGGTCACGGTCATACACACTATATTTTATGGATTTTGGGGTTTTTTTCTCCAAATTCATATAGACATTATGTGTAGGTCTAAATCAGCTTCATAAATCAGCTGTAGAGCATGAGAAGGGTAGTCAACTAGTATCCAAGGGGCATAAAAATAATGAGGGTAGCTTTAATTTGTAATAAAGGTGTTAATCTCAGGTCCCAGGGTAAGCATTGCTTCAGGATTAAGCATAATCCAAATATTTCTCTAATATGCGATTTTTAATTTTTAATTTAATAAAGTTACCTGGTGATATATTATAATTGTGCCTTTCTCAGAAAAAAAAGTTGTCAGCCTTGAAGGTACATTTGAATCATAAGCTATGACTTCATCCCCAGAGATTTTGATTTAATTGATGTTGAGTAGGGCCTGAATATGTTTTGTCTCATTTCATTTTTGTTATTTTAATATCCCAAGGATTTCAAATGTCTTACAATAGTAACCTCTGTATTTATAGATGTTGGTTTATAGGTATATAGAATCTGAAAATCTGTACATAAAGGAGTGGTTCAACCATATTTACATGGATATCATAAGATGTATTGAGGGAAAATAAGTAACATGCAGTACTGGCATTTCTGACTTAAGATGAGTAACAGTGTCAGAGTTTTGCATTTTTTTCTTTAAAAGCTATCCTCGTCTTTGTCATAAAATATGTAACAGAATTTTACAGTGTTGGGATAGAACCAAAATTGGAAGAAATGTTGATATTTTGCAAGGAGAGAAAGGACTTTGCCTTTTTACCTGTGAGGAGTGCTTAGTGTGTCTATTTTAAATTATTTTCGTGAAATTAAATTTCCAGTTCCAAGAGTTCACATGGTGGCACCTATAACATTTTCTAAGATTTCCAAAATACTATAAAATATTCTCATGTTCTCAAAGGCAGAACCAGCCTTTTAAAATTTAATTTAATCAGCACTTTAAAAATTATCATATGAATTGATGGGTGTAGACTAAATAATTATCCCTAACTACTTTTTGTCTCCTCATAACAGAATTAAATCTCTTTAGCTATTGCTATGTGTCTTGCCTGAGCAACTAATGGAAATTGTATACATCCTTGCCTCATTGATTTAGGGCTTGATAATATGACATAATTTGACCAATGGGATGCAAGCATAATAAATTTAGCTCCATCCTTGCAGAAGCTTCAGTAATTACATAGTTTGGTTTGGGTGCTTTTGCTTTTCCCCTAAGTCATGAGAAAGAAGACTTGCATGTTAAAATAGGGAGATAGATGGAACAAAACCACAGTCTGCAGTCTTTGAAAAAGCAACATAACAACAAACCTTCAGAATCACAGCAACCCACAGCTGACCCTTAGTATGAGTTAAATGACAAAAAAATGTTGCTAGTGACACTAGACTTATTTGCTACACAGAATTACTACAGCAAAAGTATACATAGTTATTGACAATATGTATTTAGCTATTGATAAAATGTATCCTAATATTAACAATAGATGCATGATTCAAGGGCATACCAAACACATCACCTATTGACAAACACCAGGTCTGGATACCTATCTATTTATATTTCAATGAGTAAACAATGTGGAAACTGGAGCTTATCATAAAAACAAAACAAAAACAAGAGGCATTGTAAGGATTTTCAAACCTCAGAAGAAGAAAATAACTCCTAAAAAGAAAAAAATGGCCTGGCAATATCTGGAATCATCAATATAATATGAAATATACATCTTACTATGAAATAGAAGTAGAAAACCCTTAGGAAGGAATTGGCCCAGATAAAAAGGCAACAGGACAAAATAAACAGAGATAAAGTGAAATAATGAAGAATTACAAAGCAACTAAAACTCAAAAGCAGAAATACATTTCACATTATGTGTATTAAAATGCACAGCTGACACTGTACATTGGATAAGTGATGTGTGTGGAAAATGAGAAACCTGAGCAGAAGAATAAAGTCAAGAAAAGGATGAGTTAACACCTACTGACTACAAATACAGAGCATAAAACTTAAATTCCAGAGATTCCCGAGAAAGAAGCCAGAGCAACTAAAATATATGACTGTACTGAAGAAAATTATTCTGGGCTTGGAAAAATAAACTGAAGATATATATTTGTATCCGTATAGACACATATACACTTTAAATATAAATCCTGATAACATCCAGAAGGAAAGAAAACAGTTTATTAACTAAAAAAGACAGTTCCACTAAAAGATATCTACACCATTTCCCATAGTCATTTGGTCTGGTATTGAAGTCAGATCCATGACAATTGTTAACAGCATTTCCTAGGCTACAATCACTGGTCACTGGTTCAGATTAGTTCAATCAGAATTTTAAAAAGAATATTTGTTGATTCTTTGGAAAAAAACAACCCTTTCTCTTGTTCTTTCTTTTTGTCCTCCGTCATCCCTCTGGCTAAGTAAGTTTCTTGACCAGAGTGGTTGGCAGCCATATTACAAAAAGATATGAGTCAAATCTCAAAATTCTCCTGGCATTGTGGAGGGCATAGTAGAAGGATGGGAAAACACAATATTATTGAGGGAATTGCTAAATCAACTATGAAGTCAGACTTCATGTGGAATTTATAGTTAATTGAATCAATATATTGCCTTATGGTATAAACTTCTATTCATTAATATTTATATTATTTTTAACCAACATTACCTGAAATAAGACCTGTTCTCCAACTGGCAACTCTCCATTTTCTATTTTTGAACAAGCTACAAGACCAATCTTTCCATTTGTTGGATTATGAATAAAAATTGAGGCCCTTTAAGTAAGGAAGGTGTATTATAGATAATGTCAGTCCAACAACATAAAGATGATTTTAAATGATTTTGATAAATGTGGTGACAAAACAGAACACAGTTGGAAGTCATTCTTTGAAGTTAACTCACATATTGTAAAAAAACTTTTGAAAAAAAAAACCGAAAAACCAATGCTGAAAAACCTATGACAAAATAAAGAAAAGACAACTATACAGCAAAACAGACACCAAATATTCATGAAAGTAAATATTGATATTTAAAACAGGTAAATAATCAATAATGAAAACATCACCATCAATGGGTAAATGGATAAAAAAGTGATATATATGCACACAATGGAATACTATTAAGCTATAAAAAAGAAAAAAAATCCTGTCATTTGCAGCAACATGAATAAACTTGGGAGATACAACGTTAAGTGAAATAAGGCAGGCACACAAAGACAAATACCACATGACCTCACTCATATGTGGAATTGGTTGGTATTATAGAAGGAGAAATTAGGATACTTGTTACCGGAGTTTTGGAGGGGAGGTAAAAGGAGGAGTAAGAACAGGTTGGTCAATGGGTACAAAGTTACAGTTACATTGGAAGAATAAGTCCAGGTGTTCTATTACACCGTAGGGCGAATATAGCAAATGGCGAATATAGCAAGTAAGTGATATATTAAAGAGGCATACACAGTGAAGGTCTTGGGATATTTATATTGTAAGAAAAGTTCACGTGTAAAATGAGGCCTGAGTAAGTATTATCAAAAGAAGAGTAAAGAATGACTAGTAGCAACAACAACAACAAAAAAATGCTTTTATAAAATCCCACTGGTTAGTCAGGCTGAGATTACCTCTTATTTTACAAGAGTTGTATCATGTGTTGAGAGAAAGAGGTTTATCTAGCAGTTAGTGAGAAAGAGAGTGATGTATTTATTTGATTTCAGGGTATAAAATTACCATTAATCAAAGTCCAGGGCTAACTCCTAATTATTTGTTGTATAAAGCCTAAAGTCTGATGTGTGATATTTATGTTCTTCCATAGATAGACTTCAAATTTTCTGTTCTATCTCCTGAAATCTACAATAACCTCTCTTTATTCCCACCAGGAAAATGTATTCACTGTCTCCACATTGCTGCATATTTCAATACTTTCTGTTCTTTTATAATGCTCTTGTCAGTAATTTGCTTATTTAGTTTGTTTTCAAATCTACAACATTCTCAAAGGAATTTTAAATTACTCAATGTTCATTGAGTTTTAGCCTTTTATTAAATAACTTTAATCGTTCACTGCTGTTTTTTTGATCACCTACAATGTGTATGTCATTATGTTGGCCATCATGGAGCATATGTAAATAAACAGGACATGGACTCTGCTAACCAAAATATTTTCTTAAATAAAATTACCATGTGGTGGTAAATAATTGTAAAGAAAAGTAGATCATGAAAAATGTATAAAAGTGGTATAAATTCACTTCGTTGAGAGTTCCGAAGAGGGAGATATTTCTGGCAGGACCCCAAGGAACAGGGAGGGCATGGCAGAAATTATAGTGTTTTATATGGTTCTTAAAAAGCAATCTTAGAGCATGAATTTTTGGACAAATATTGCAAAAACATGCATGCATTTAATTAGCCTGGACCATTAATATTGATCATTTTTTAATGTTAGCATTTTCTACCTCTGTTCTTTCAAAGAGGAATATTCCTCATTGCTTTTTATCCATATTTCTAAGAGTGCAGAGTCTAGTGCTGGTCATAAAGAAACAGATCAATAAATATTTGTCATTTATCAGAAGTGAATCATATTTACAAAAATAAATATTAAAAAGAAAGCCTAAATGTGCTTAACACCACATGGCCTTTGAAAAAAGCGTTTTTATTCAGTTAAGTGGAGTACTGCGATGTGATGTCATCTTTTTATTATTATTATTATTACTATACTTTAAGTTCTAGGGTACATGTGCATAACATGCAGGTTTGTTACATATGTATACTTGTGCCATGTTGGTGTGCTGCACCCATCAACTCATCAGCACCCATCAACTCATCATTCACATCAGGTATAACTCCCAATGCAATCCCTCCCCCCTCCCCCCTCCCCATGATAGGCCTCGGTGTGTGATGTTCCCCTTCCCGAGTCCAAGTGATCTCATTGTTCAGTTCCCACCTATGAGTGAGAACATGCGGTGTTTGGTTTTCTGTTCTTGCGATAGTTTGCTGAGAATGATGGTTTCCAGCTGCATCCATGTCCCGACAGTGATGTCATCTTTTAACCTATGGTAAAAATTATCAATTTAATAATAGCTTGGTAAACAGTGATATAATTGGGGTATGCAAGATTTAACAAAGTAAAATTGTGAAAAAGAAAACAGTAGACATTTTGTACAAAATTACCATCTTGCTTGTTCCTGATGTAGAATAAAAGAAAAATAACAGGCAATATTCCCAGCAGTTCTTTGTTTAATGGAGCATACACGACATAGTCTTATTGTATTTACAACTGCTTTTTTTTTTTCCGGAAGTTGCTGCTAGAATATCAAGGAAACAACAATTTAGTAACAAGTCTATGTAAGTCACTGTAAAATGTAATCATGATTTCTCAACTATTGAAACAAAGTAGAACTCCCTGGGATTGAAATAACAACATGAAGTTTCAATCCCTCGGGAAAAATTACACCAGGCAGACTGATTGAGTGGAAACTATCCAATAAACTGTTCATGGACTTTACAATCAGTGAACTATATAAACAAGACTCAATTTCCTGAATTGCATGTCAAGGACTGAATTTACATGACATATCCACTTGAAATAAACATAACTAACCATGCTAGTATAAGACTTCCTTGGGGAAAATGAGGTATCACTAAACAACTGCCTGACCTCCCAGCCAGAGTACTTTCTGTGACTGTAAATAAACATTACTACTTAGTGGAAAAAAATATACTACCACTGACATAACTATTGTCTTTCAAAAAAGAAATGTAATTGTTCTATTGTTAGATGTACCAATCTGTATCATAAAGATCCCTAGAAACAGAAATGACAGTATGCCAGTAATAGCAGATGATGTGATTTGGATGTTTGTTTCCTCCAAATCTCATGTTGAAATGAGAAAATCAGAAATTGTCAACTTGAAAAAGCACAGTAATAACTAAAATTTGAAAATCAATAAGTGATTTAAGAGATATTAGATGCAGCCTAAAGATTAGTTAGTAACTTGTGAAACTTTCACATCTGTGAAAATGTAGTAAACATATTTGTTCTAATTCTTCCCACTACATATAACTAAAAACCCTAGACATAGATTCATCTGTCTATCTATCTATCTATCTATCTATCTATCTATCTATCTATCTATCTATCTATCTATCTTGTACCATAGGCTAATATGTTGAAGGTGGGAGGTGTTTCATTCATGCGGCAGATGCCTCATGAATGGATTGGTGCCTTCCTTGCAGTAATGAATGAGTCCTTTCTTTGAGTTTACATGAGATCTGGTTGTTTAAAATAGTGTGGCACATCCCCCGTTGCTTTCTCTTGTTCAGTTTTATACCATGTGATTCGCCTGCCCCTGCTTCACCTTCCACTATGGTTGTAAGCTTCCTGAAGAACTAACCAGAAGCCAAACTATTGGCCATGTTTGTACACCCTGCAGAACCATGAGCCAAAACAAACACATTTTCTTTATAAATTACCCAGCCTCCAGGATTCGTTATAACAGTGCAAATGTACTAACACTGTAGAATAAGTAAATCAGATCAACTCTCTCTCAGAGGGTAACTAGAAAATCTTCAGAAGGTGTATCCAAATATCAACCTAAAAACAATAGGTACTAATAAATCCTAACAAATTACCAGGTGTAGTAGATTAATTGAAAAATGGCCAAGATTCCTTATCTGTCTCTACTTTTATGCTTTACAGTGTGACTCTGGTTTCTTCCAACAGGAGGTGGAGTCTTTTCCACCTTTTCCATCTTTTAAGGGAAGCCCTTAAATCTGTGCTGACTTTGAGACTTATTTTGGCCAAAGTAATATGGCAGAAGTGAAAGTTTGCCAGTTTTGAGTTTAGATTTTAAAAGAGATTTCATGCTTCCAATCTTTCTCTTAGAGCCTTGCTACCGTATTTGAACAAGTCCATGCTAACCTGCTGAAGGATAAGGTAACACATGGAACAGAGCTGAGTCAGCCTAGCTAGGGTTATCCTATAGCAGTCAGCTCCTCAGTCAGCCCTGTGCCTACCTACACATGCATAGGCATGTCCAGACAAGAACATCCACAGGTCACCCAGATTAAAAAAAAAAAAAATCCAAGTAATCCATTCATTTGTGAGAAATAATATATAAGTATTGATATGGTTTGGCTGTGTCCTCACCCAAATCTTATCTTGAAAACCCACGTATTGTGGGAGAGACCTGGTAGGAGATAATTGAATCATGGGGGTGGTTTCTCCCATACAATTCTCCTGGTTGTGAATAAGTCTCACAAGACCTGACGGTTTGATAAGAGGAAACCTTAGCAAAGGTAGAAGGACCACCTACCACACTCAGTTCAGAAACAACAAAAAATAAGGTGGGCCTACTTGGTGCTTTGGGACTGCATCACTTATTGTCATTCTTCTGCTTGGCTCTCATTCTCTCTCTTGCTGCAGCCATGTCAGAAGTGCTTTTTGCCTTCCCCCATGATTGTGAGGCCTCCCCAGCCACGTGGAACTGCAGGTCCATTGGACCTCTGTATTTTGTAAATTGCCCAGTCTTGGGTATGTCTTTAGCAGCAATGTGAAAGTGGACTAATACTGGTATGGTTGTAATTACTAAGTGACTTGAAATGCCACTACATTACCTTACACACCAGAATATCCTAGAGGTTCAAGGATGGGAGACCAATATTTGGAACCAACTTTTCTTTTAGGTTGTTTACCAATTCCTGAGGTGATGGCTGCAATGAAACGAGGTCGAGTAGCTCTTTTAACAGCCTTGTGAAACTTAGGGGACAGAAGTTGGTAACAAGCCTGTGAAGGCAAAGGTCTCTCATAGCCGGCCAGCGATAGGGTGAGGCAAGCTCAATGCCCAGGATGTAAAATTTAAGGGGGCAGTAAGTCTCAGGCTTATGTAAATGCATTGCTAGTACCTAAGAATGAATGACATCTCAAATTTTACATCCTAGATTTCTCCATTGCTTTACTCTAGTCCCAGTCCTATTAATCAATATCTCCAATTTTTGCTGACCTTTAAAAGCAACACCAGAAGTAAAAATAGGTCAGAGATCAAAAGGTCCTCTCAGATATTCAGTTTATAATAATCTCAATTCTTGAAATTAAACTAATGTCATCTTAGGTTGATAATTCTTCCAGAATCTTGGAAGAATCAAAAGTATAACCACAGAAGAGAAAGAAATGCTTTATCACCCTAGGTCTGAAATTTGCTAAAATCAATCTGATAAATATAATGCCTTGCTCCTACTCCATAAATAAAACAGCAAAACACATCAGAGTTAAGAAAACAGAATTAAAATTCAGTGGAAACAAAGCATATAGAAATAGATAAAAGTGAATGTTTCCATATTGGAGTCATCAGATGCATATTTTTATTCTTTTAATTTTTAGTTTTTATTATTTATTTATTTATTTATTGAGACAGAGTCTTGCTCTGTTGCCCAGGCTGGAGTGTGGTGGCACAATCTCGACTCACTGCAACCTCCTCCTCCCAGGTTCAAGTTAGCCTCCCAAGTAGCTGGGACTACAAGCATGCACCAACATGCCTGCCTAATTTTTGTTTCTGATGTCAGATAAAATGCACAAAAAGAATGAACAGATAGGCATATGAGCATATTCTTCATTAAATGTTATACTGACTTTCAAATTTTTTAGTCCTAATTTTATGTATGTATGTGTATGCATACATATTTATTTATTTGAGGCAGGGTCTTGCTCTATTGCCCATGCTAGAGTGCAGTGGCATGATTTGGCTCACTGCAGTCTCTGCCTCCCAACACCAATTGTTAATAATATGTGGCAAGTATTCAGCCTTATGACATTTGTGCTTTCTGACATTTCCCGTACTGTATGACTGTTATTTTTTGAGAAGTTTCAATAAAGGAAAAATAAATTAAAACAAATTTTCAAGAAGTTTTTATTTATTTATTTCCTGCTTCAGAATTAGAGATTTGGTGTGAAATTGGCTCTGGTAAATATATCTCACCTCTATTGTTTGAGATTAGGAGATGTTAAGTCCTTGTTGCAATGGATTTGGTTGTTTATAATATAGAGGAAATAAATAGACTATAGCATATCGACATAAACTTGCCAAATAGTACCTGAGTTCTTTTATATCTGTTTATTTTGATTCACATTTCTAGTACTTAGTATGCAGGATCTATATAAAACATGAATTCATGTCCTTTGCAGGGACATGGATGACGCTGGAAACCATCATTCTCAGCAAGCTAACACAAGGACAGAAAACCAAACACCACATGTATTCACTCATAAGTGGGAGTTGAACAATAAGAACACATAGACATAGGGAGGGCAACATCACACACCAGGACCTGTCTGGGGGTGGGGGTGGGGGGCTAGGGGAGGGATAGCATTAGGAGAAATCTCTAATGTAGATGAGGGGTTGATGGGTGCCCCAAACCACCGTGGCACATGTATACCTATGTAACAAACCTGTACGTTCTGCACATGTACCCCAGAACTTAAAGTATATTTAAAAAAAAAAAATGTTCTTCTGATGCTGGCCACAAATCCAAATGCTGCTCACCTAACTGTTTAGAATATAAGATGCTCATGCGCAGATGTTCTAAGCTGAAAGCATTTAATTTTCAAACAAAGAAAAATAAGGGATCTGTGAGTTTAACCTCTTCAAATTAGGAATGAAGTGTTAGTAATAAGCTAGACATACTCAAAATACATTCTTTTTCCTTTTTTATTGTATAATGAATATATCAATGAAAGTAATGTGAAACTAAGATAGGACTCTAGATTGCTTCAAAGGAGAAGTGTTATTTTTTTCTTTTATGATGAAATAAAACTTGCTCAAATTATGAGAAAGTCTTATCACATCATCTATTTCCTTGATGTTCATAGACATCATGACAAAATACAACCCCTATAGTTATTATCTTCATTTACTTTCCCCAAAGACTTCATGAATATCCATTATGGAAGGAGGTTTTGAGTACTTGCCAAAGTATGTATATTTTCTGTTGTTGCCTAGGTGCTAAGATTAATTTGACTGGAAGCTTCTTGATGGCAAAAGCTTTGTCTGATGTGTGTGTTATTCTTACAACTTTCATGGCATTTTGCAGGTAATAGTTACTCAGTGAAGAGTTGTACATTAATTTACAGCATTATCTAAGATTTAGAAGGCATTGGCTCTTTTTCTAAAGGTTTTCAGAGCAGTGAAAAGTTATCATGTCAAACATAATATTCTATTTTATAAACATATATAATATTTCATATAAGAACAATATATGATAATGAACATAATACAATAAAACTATGTTAAGCATAATTGGTCTAAAATTAAGCATGCATTATATAAGGTTAAATAAAATAGAATAGTGTAAAAACTTGCTACAGGCAGCACATGATTAATAGCAATAGATAGTATAAACTGGAGGTTCTCACCATTACTGCCAAGGCATATTGGATAGGTGTACGAGAAAGGGGTGGAACTAAAATACCCTGAAATCATGCCTAGTCTACAGACTGATTTGTGTTACAGCTGGTAGCAATGTGGTATTACTGATGGACATGCATTTTACATGAGCATGCTCCATCATGGTAGAGGGACAGCGTAAATCACAGTGGATATTGGGTTATAAAAGATGAGTAAGTCTGATGTCAAAGAAGAAAATGGCACTTCTGCTAGATTTTATAACTTTGCAAGACTAGACACATAGGACAAAAGGAATTAATTTTGATATTATTTTCTTGTAAATACATAGAAGTTGGATGATTAAAATTCCCAAAGACCTCTTCAAACTTAGAGAACTCATGCAAGTAAAAGTGAGGTAAATTTTAGAAAGTTCTTTGAGACTAAAGTATTGAAGGCTGGAGATTTCAAACTAAGCAGTTTAGTTGTTTTCTTAGAAACAAAGAATCAGTTGAGATGTATTTTCCTAAATTGCAAATTACAGAAGGGTAGTTATAACTATAGTTAATAATAAAAATATGTACAGTAAAAATCTATAATTAATAGTTGATATTGAGATTTTCACATTCTTAAAATCATTTTCCAATAAAATTTATGAGAATCTCTTCTCTATTTCTGAATAACTTTAATCAAAATCACTAAGGCTATATCTAGAAAGTTTAGGAACTGTTGAAATAAATGGTATATCAGTAGATATTTTACCTACAATTGACATTTCTAAACTATTTGGGTCATATCTGAGCTTTTGTATAAATTGAAATGCAGATGTGCAATGTTTTGTATTTAAGAACAAGCAAAATCGACAGCCACTTCAAATGAAAATGAAGAAGTAGAAAGACTGCTAAAGATTTTAAAAGAGGCCCAGACTGAAAATCAAGTTTTGAATTTACAAAATATTTTTAAAAATCTTCAGGTTAGTAAGCAGGAAAGAAATAAAAATTTTATGAAGCAGACGAAGATCAGTAATACAACCCAGTGTGAAACATAGGCTATGCGTAGTGTGTAACTCCAGAACCAAAACTAATTTTCCTAGAGGAAAATACGTATAATGATTTGGAGTTAGGAAATCCCTTACTGATTAAATGACTTAAGTAATAATAATAATTCTTTGCTGATTAAATGTCTTCAGTGATACTTTTTAGTATTTTATCTATTTTGTCATTATCCATGCTCTTCCCTTACCTGCAATTTTCTTTCACCTTCCTGTTCTGTCTATCAAACACTGGTTTCTATTTCAGACACTTTGAAAAAGCTGCATCTGTGAAAGCATTTTTGGCACAACCACATGACTCAATATCCATTTTATTGTAATAGCATTTCCCCACATTTCTATGATAGGATTTATGCCCTTCTGCCTAATATTAATATTCCCACAGTAATGATTATAGACCTTTTGTGGATTTTAATGCTCAGTAAGTGTTAAGTAAATTGAATTGGATTGACCAGCATCACTCATGCAGTTAGGCAGTCTCAGAATCTGGGCTATAGACTCCCAAACATGAAAACATTCCATAATTCTCCTAACAAAATTTGAACTATAGCAAAGCTTTGATGGTGTCCCCACATGTAGAACTAAATGGAACTAAACTATATCTTTAAGTAGGTCCTGAAAAATTCTTCAACTGCCTTGCATCACTTGCTGCCTTAAACTAACCTAAAAGTCTAACCTGAAAAAGCTCAAGTAAATATTATTACAGTGCAGAAGTCTTACAGAAAAAAAGTTGGAAAAAATTGTTCACATATATATGGAGGTTACATGGGACACACATATATAATTGGGGCATAAACAGATGATCCTTAGCTCAAGTGAGCCCAGCCAAAGAGGTCCTAAAAAGCACCTGAATCCCTGAAATCAAAAGGAATCTTCTTCAGGTAGTAAGATTCCTAACAGATTATTACCTAACAGATTTTCTAATCTGTTAGGTAATAACAGATTAATACCTAATACCTAACAGATTTTCTGCATTTTTTTTTCTAATACCTAACAGATTTTCTAATACCTAATACCTAACTAATACCTAACAGATTTTCTGCATTTTATTTTCAGTGAAAAATCAGAAAAGCATACATGGACCTCATAGGAAAGCTTTTAGCTAAATATGTAAGAAATATATACATAAACACATATGTGTGTGCATATGTACCTTCATATATGCATGAAATTTTCTATAAGGCAAAATTTATTAAAATATTTTCCTTTAGTATTTTTCTTTTCCCCCTTGTGTGAGACAACTTAATTTCCTAAAATTTCTGGTTTAATCTTTTTGTATGTACACAGATACTTTTGTGTTTTCTCCATTTTTTCCCCTTAGATATCTGTGGGAAGCAAAGAATTACTGATTAAAAATTCATTCAAAATAGTATGATTATTACTCTTTAAAAGCTAATTTCACTAGATTATTCATTTTAACAATATTTTAATG
Organism: Mandrillus leucophaeus; assembly: GCF_000951045.1. Taxonomy (NCBI): domain Eukaryota; kingdom Metazoa; phylum Chordata; class Mammalia; order Primates; family Cercopithecidae; genus Mandrillus; species Mandrillus leucophaeus. Next base: position 1,016,196 of record NW_012105154.1, read on the forward strand.
CTTTTGTTCTTTAAAGATGATAGATACATGGTCGGCTTGAAAGAACGTAGCTGTGTAAGATTGCTTTGCCAGTAGTTTTGATGTGACATTTGTTGGTTTCTATCTATAGGTGCTTCTTTTTATAGCTCATCCTGAGAAAGCCTATCTTCTCCTTATCAGTGCCTGCACTTGCTACATTGTCCCAGTGTGAAGTGTGGATCAGTGGTTAAGACAGTTCAGTGTCCCCATGGCTTATCATCAGACTCTGCAACCTTGGTGGCTGGGAATTAGTTTATGACTGTGCCCAAAGGCTCTGGAGATTTGAAGAGGAAGGGGGAGAGTATAAAAAAATGATGCCTCTCTGTGTTGGTTTCCATAGTAACAGTGGAATTGTTCTTGCTAAGTTGTGACTTGGCTCTCAAGCTGATTCTAGAACTTGTATTTTTTTCCTTGAGATAAGTGAAGTAAGCTTCATTTACATGGAACTGCATGCACCTGATCACTTCATTCTTAACAGAGAACTTTGCATATTAGTTGACAAGACCTGTATTGAACTGGTGATTCATTTGTGGATGACAAAGTAAAATTCATTTGGCAAGCATTATTCTATGTTCCAGTGTTTTGCCTCAGAATGAAAAAAATGTTAAAACTGGGGTATATTATTAATAATCACAGAAAGACCTGGCATTAATTAAAAGGAAATCTCAGAAGATAGGCAAGCCTGTTTCCCTACTAAATGGCATTCTTTTAGAACAGAATAATTCAGAAATTCTACACATATGTGCCTCTTCCTTGAAACTATCTTAATGCCACTTTAGCATAATTATAATTACATTAAAGGCAAGTGTCTATTTGCTCAATTTTTGCTTCTGTACTCAATGCAGTTGGAAAACGTGATGTTGCATCTACATAATGTACATAGCTTAGAATTTTGGATCTGCAACTTGGATGGCCAAATCTGTCTATTCAAGAACTATTTCACATAGGAAAGAAGACAAAAATATATGGGAAAAATGGCAAGAGAAATATCTAATATTGCTTCTAGAAGGTGATGAACAGGGGCAGTGCAGGCAAAAGTGTAGCGATTTATAGTGTCCTGCTGTGCAAGGTGGGAGAACTAGGACTGAGGAGTAAAGACTAAGACAGTTGATGTTATAAAATCTTTGCAAAAAACTGTAATTTTGTGCTGAGAACTAGCTGGAGTTTTTCTTTACTCCTATATCATGGTAAAGCACAGGGCTGGTGGGGGTATGTATGAGAAATTGCATTTCCTAAGATTTTGGCTGACTTATGTTCAGTCAAGATACCTAAAGGGCTCTAAGATGGAGGTGGATTCATGTGGTACTAAAAGTCAGGTTCAGGAAAAAGCAAATGGCACTACATCTACGTGAAATAAATGTTACTGCATCTTCTGAGAAATGTGATAGGCAGAGTACTTTTGTATCTAATTTATACATTACCTTTATTTACCACCATTGTCTTCTCAAGATAGTAGCATAATCTATCTAAATGAAATGGTTATTGTGATAAATAAGACATCTCCTTTAAGGAGCATAAAGTAAGACTGCAATAGGTAGTGATGTCCCTTGTTTTATACAAAAACAAAACCCAAACCAAAGAACCATCTATCATACCAACAATAGCTGAATTAGTCATAATAGTACAGGATTATGCTAAGACGGCAAACTGCTCCCAAATCTCAATGGCTTATTCTCTCTGCAAAATTTTCTTGTGCACATGAGGTCCCTCCTAGGTTTCCTGACTCTTCACAGTAATTATCCTGTGGTGACTTAGGAATCTGTTTTTATTATTATTATTTTATCTTGTTTCTCCAACTCTCCAGTGAACCAGAACTCACTGGCAGAGAGTGGAATGGAATCCTTATATCTCCTGTAATGCTTTTGTCCAGAAGTGGTACTGCTGCTTATAACCCGCTCAACGGGACTAATCGTATTGCTGTCTTATTTCAAGGAGGCAGAGAAATAAAAGGTAGCATGTGGAATATTTAGTAAGCATCAATATATTTGAAAAAATACCTAAGAAAATTTTGAGGAATTATGTAAGGTTACTTGTTTTACTAGATATTGAGGCTTACCCAGCTATAGCACTATTACAAATCAACAACAATGGGATGTAACTGAGAACCTCAAAATAAACCCAATGATATAAGGAAAATTAACATGGGAAAGAAAAGGCATTAAAATCCAATGTGGTGATTGTGTCTGCAGTGCAATGGAGAATGGTGTCGGATAAATGTAGCATTTCTACTAAAAAAGAAAATGATTATGGTACCTGCCTCACACAACACAACAAAGTCAATTTCAGTTACATTCAGGATCTGCATGTATGGGTAATACAATAAATCTTAAAAAAAATAGGAGACTTTCCTCAAGAAATTGGAACAGGCCAAGTTTTCTCAAAAAGAACATGAACATTTTCAACTATTTAAGAAAAAAATGCTAACTTTAACCATATTAAAGTTAACAATTTCTGCTATTTTAACTGATGTAATTCAGAGGATGAAATAGTAAGCCACAGTGTAAGAAAATCTGTTGGAATAAATATACCTGCAAAAGACTCATGACCCTTATATATTTCTACAAAAGAGAAAAGAAAGAAAATCCAAAAAGGAAACAGAAAAGACTTTAATAGGTACATCATGAAGGAAGATAACGCAATGCCCAGTAAACGTATTAAAAGGTGCTCAACTTAATTAATCATTAAATATGTGTAAATTAAAATCACAATATAACACCACTACACACCCAGCAGAATGGCTAAAATGAAAAAGACAGACCACTTGGTCTGGATGCAGATGCAGATCAATGGGAACACTCATGCCATGTTGGTGAAAGTATAGATTGATAAATTTCATTTTAGAGAATACCTTGCTAATATCATCTAAAACTGGACATATTCAGAACTGCCCAACTAGAATTCTACGCCATTATATAAACCTTATAGATATATACGTATTCATATGTTCATGGAAATACACGTACAATTACTTTCATAGCAGCACTACTAAAAAAAGTCCCAAGTTAGAAATAAACCAAATTCTATCATATATATCATAGATTAGGATCAGCAAATTTTTCCTATAGGAAACCAGACAGTACATAATGTAGGCATTGCAGGCCATAAGGTCTCTGTCACAACTGCTCAACTCTGCCACTGTGGTGTGAAAGCAACGATAGAAAGTATGCAAATAAATCAGCATAGCTGTGTTTCAATAAAACCTGACTGACAAAAACAGGTGGTTGAAGTATGAGATTTGACCTGTAAGTCATAGTTTCCTTATTGGTGGCATAGAAGTAGAATAAAACTACATGCACCAACATGGATGAATAATATATTTCTGAGTGAAAGAAACCAGACATAGAAGTGTGTACATTGTAGAATTCCACTTGATAACAGGCAAACTGTGGTGACACAAGTTGTAAGATTAGTTACCCGTGTTTGGTGTATGTGTGTTTGAGGGTTTGGGGTTAGCTGGTGCTTTGTAGTAACTGAAGGAAGGTTTAAACTCAGAAGATGGGAGAGGTGTCTGGGCAGCGAACACTCTCTTTGAATTTACTTCAGGTTAGATGTACATGCTTATTTTGTGAAAATTCATCAAGTTATTAAGTATGTGTGTCGTACTATTATTAAGTGTTAAGTACTGCATAAGCTATTAAGTATGTATGATTAATGCATACATAATAAATAGCTTGATGTAGCTGTATGTATGTTATACTTTACTAAAATATCATTTTATAGATTCCATAGGGAAAAGATTGTCTCATCTGTGAACTTAAATCTATTAGACTATTCTAGAGCAATGACAGGTAATTAAATCACACTTAAGGGAAGACCATAAAATCAATTTCTGTCAGAAATTTTAAAATAATATTCAAACACATGAGAATATACAAAGACAGAAGCATGATATTTTCTCAATAATATATTTGAATACACAATAGTATAGTATTGAATTAATACATAAAGATCTGAGCTCTATTTTAGGTTTTTATTATAACTGATAAGAATTTAGGGTTCTGGATTTGTTAACATTAAAATGAGGGAATTAAAATTTTTCTTATTTAAAAAATATGTGAAGTGAAAAGTTAAAAATGGAAAAATTTGAACATTAACAGCTTTATGGAATCACCAGAATTCTCTTCTAGCCTAAATATATATTAAATATATATTGCTAAAAGAATATATGGCCAAAAAAAGCATTATTTATAAATTCATAATATTCTAAATGAAATATATTCTAAATATCTCAAATCGTGCATTGGCTAAGTAAATAACACTGTTCCATTGAAATAAATATAATGAAAGTCTAAATTAATGTTTAGGAATGATAACATGAAAATATTTAAGAGGGTTAGAAGAAAGCAAATTACATTTGTAATTTTAACAACATATTATGGTCATAGAATTACATAACAAACAGTATAAACTACATCTACAAAACCTTCTAAGAAAATAGTCCAAAGGTATATAATAGTTTTTTTCTGTTAAGATCATTTATTTTTTCTTCTACTTTGGAATTTTTCCAATCATCTATAATGATAATGCATTGTCTTTACAATATAAAAATGGACAATTAATATATATCTTCTCATTTCCTTCAATTTATTCTTTCATCTGTTTAGAACTTAATTTGTTTTTTATCACAGCTACATTACATAAGAGAGTCCAGTATGGTAAATGTTTGTTAAATACCTCTGTGTTAGTGCAAAAAGAAATTCATAGGTGCCTAATACAATTATTCACCATCAGAGAATACATGACTTAATAGTCCAAATTTGTTAAAAATTAAGTGGAGGGTTTGATGAAAATATCAGAAAAGATAGTTTAATTATTGCTGAAATCTGATTCCAAATATACATGGTTTTCCTTTCATAGAAGTCTCAAATTGCAATTTAATTAATTTTAAAATAATTTTAAGAAAAAGTCTTTTGAATCTATTTTTCTGTGTGATTATGTAAACTTCCACATATATAATCAGTGATAGTTAACATTAGGTGGCACTGTTTTCCTTTTGGAAAACAAAAACAAAACAAAAATCAAAACAATTACATTTGTATTCTGCTAGTCCATAATAGAATCTAAAGTATGCTCAAGGAGGCAGTTTAATTAAAATGCAGCAGATGTTTTAGAAATGTATTGCCCACCAAAAATGTTATATACTAGGTGTTCTATTAGCAATAATGCAATATGTTAATGTTATAAAAAGAGGAATATATGTTATAAAAATGGGAATATGTTTTATAGATATAGATTAAGCTTTCAATGAGTATACTTTAAATTACGTTAAGATATGCTTGCTCTGGTTTCGTACAATTCACAAAACTTTACCTTGCCATCTGCAGTCTTATACTTGGGGGTAGGGGTGGAATTTACTTTTCAATAAAGATATGAAATTTAATTACATTACAATGGCACTTCTTATATTCACAGCTACTTTAGTCATTATTGTGTTTGCGTCAGCATCTAAAATCAAAATTTTTTTGTCCTCTTGCTAATCCTTACTCTTTGAAAGTCTTCATTGTGCCTTTTCAAACTTAACTTACAGATTATATTTGCAACCTAAATAATTAATATTTTGATATACACAAATCGTTTTAAACATGTTAGATGTATGTCAGCAGCAAGAGATGAGAAAATACACAATATCATCATTAACCAGTTAACCACACATTCATTTTTTAAATTTACTTTTTATTTTTGACATTTATCATTTGCCTGGTGTATTTATTTATTTATTTATTTATCAATAAGTTATTGGGGAACAGGTGATGTTTGGTTACGTGAGTTCTTTAGTTGTGGTCTGTGAGATTTTGGTGCACCCATTGCCCGAGCAGTATACACCGCACCCTATATGTAGTTTTTTAGCCCTCACCTTCTTCCCTTCCTTTCCTCCTGGTTCCCAAAAGTCCATTGTGTCATTCTTATGCCTTTGCATCCTCATAGCTTAGCTCCCACTTATGAGTGAGAACATATGATGTTTTAACCACACATTTAAAGACAACACTTTTTTACATTATACCTTACTACTTACATGTAAGTTTTTGATACATTCTGAGTTAGTTTTTGTACGTGGCTTGAGATAGAGGTCCAAATTTCTTCTTTTAACGCGGTTATACAATTGACTTAGAAAAGAGTTGAAAACACTATTATTTTCCTATTTAACTATCTTCAAACTCTTGTTGAAAAGTAATTGACCAAAAACATGACTTTAATTTTGGACACTCAATCTTATTTTATTTATCTATGTGTTTATCCTTATACCAATACTATAACATCTTGATTACTGTAAGTTTGTAGTAAGTTTTGAAATCAGGGAATGTTTTTGTGCTTCTTTTTCAAGATTGTTTTGACTATTCTGGATCCCTTGAGTTTTAGTATGAATTTTAGTATTCACTTATAATTTCTGCAAGGAAATCAGTTACAATGTTGAGGAAGAGTACATTAAATCTGTATATCAATTTATGGAATATTGTCATCATAATGTTAATTTTTTGATCCACAAATATGGGGTACTTTTCCATTTATTTAGGTTCTCTTTACTTTTTTCCACAGTGTTGTACCGTTTTTAGGGTATACGTTTTGCATGCCTTTTGTTAAATTATTCCTATTTAATTTTTGATGCTATTGTAAATAAAATTATTTTCTTAATTTAACTTTCAGTTTGAAAAAGCTACAGTATGAAAACTCAATTGATTTTCATATATTAAGCATGCATCCTGAAACCTTGCAGAGATCATTTATTAGCTCTAATAATTTTTTGTAGATTCTTTATGATTACCCATATACAAAATTATATCATCTGCAAATATAATTTTCTTTCTTCGTTTCAAATTGAGATGGTTTTTCTTTTATTTTCTGGATTATTCATCCTAATTAGAACCTCCAGAACAATGTTGAATAGAAGTGGTAAGAGAAGACATCCTTGTCTTATGCTTGATTTTAAGGGGAATATATTCCCCTCTAAATATGATGGTAGATGTGGGGTTTTTGAATATGTTCCTTATCATATTGAGAAAATTTTCTTCTATTCTCAGCTTGTGGAGTATTTTTTTTTAAAGTCATGAAGGGGTGTTATAATTTCTCAAGCGCTTTTTCTGTGTTTGTTGAGGTGATGTGACTTTTGTCATTAACTGATATGGTATATTGCATTAATTGATGTTAAATGTCATTTTAAGTAAAAAGTTTAGAGGGCAGTAAAATATTTATTTTATCCAGATCTGTATCAAAAGTAGAAAAAAATATTACATGAGTGGGTACCTATCTCAAGAAAATCGGAGGAAATTGTGAAAATGAGACACATCTGTTTAATTCTAAAATCAATGACGCTAATCCTTTGATGAAGAGCTAGTGGAGAGCTCACAATGAAGACTTCATTTCAGACTACATTGATTTCCTTTAGTACATGATTGGAATTCATAGACAGGATTAAACAGTATGAATGATTTATCTGCATTTTAGCAAGACACTTGTCATAGTACTACACCATACTTTTAAAGGAGAAATGATATGTGAGGGGCCTGGACCTTCCTATGGATTATTAGTAATATGACTACAGATGATCAAGTTAAGACAAAATCATTAGGATGGGTCCTAATTCAATATGACTGGTGTCTTTATAAGAAGGGGAAATTTGGACAGAGATAGGTGTGCATAGAAGAAGATGTGAAGACACAGAAAGAATGCCGTCTATAACCCAAGAAACATCTGAGGCTACCAGAAGAGACAGTAATGGAACAGGTTCTCCTTCATGATCCTCAGAAAAAAGCAAATCTTGTTGACTCCTTGATTTTGGAGCTCTAGCTTCTAAAACTGTGACAATAAAAATTTCTATTTTTAAGCCACCTAGTTTTCTATACTTTTCTATAGAAGCACTAGAAAAGTAAGACAGTCCTGTCTTAGTCTGTTTTGTGCTACTGTAAAGGAATACCTGAGACTGGGTAATAAATAAACAAAAAAGGCTTATTTGGCTTGCAGTTCTGCAAGCTGTTTGAGAAACATGTTAATGGCATCTGTTTGGCTTCTGGTAAGGGTCATAGACTGATTCCACCAATGGCAGAAAGCAAAGGGAAGCTAGCATGTGCAAAGATCACATGGCAAGAGAGGAAGCAAAGCGGTCAGGGGAGGTGCCAGGCTCATTTTAACATCCAATTCTTTCAGGAATGAATAAAGGTAGAGCTCACTCACCTTTCCCTACCCCTGCCAGAGGTGGCATCATTCTATTCATGAGATATTCAGCCCCATGACCCAACTCCTTCCATTAGGTCCTGCCTCCAACACTGGGGATCAAATTTCAACCTAAGGTTTGCAGGAATCAAACTTTAAAACTATAGCAAGTAGGGACTTTATGGTTGACCCTGAGAAGACTGAAACCATGTATTCAACTAACTGTTCCATGGATTAGATGGTGTCAGATGTCAGTGAGAACCCTTTGCTCTTACCACATCAGTGCACATTGCCTGACATTGAACTTTCTCTGGACACAGAGCCTATGTTGCCAAAATATTGGAGTGGGGGAAAATGACCTTCGTGAGCACCCTTTTACTGAGTGACAGGAGGCTATAAATAAAGATTCTAGCTTATTTCACATTCAAGAGAGATAACTGAATTGTATGTTCCAATAAAGCTTCCAGAGCACTCCAGCAGGATCAAGCTCCAGTTACCTACAGTGGTAACCAGCCCAATAATGCACATTATTGTCTGTCTTTTCCTCCTTACTTTTTCCTTCCTGGTACACTCTCAAATCTCTGTTTAGGCTTTGCTTCCATGGGAACCAAAGCTAAGTTAATCTATGTTTTCTACATATATTGACTGTACTCTGTCAGAAACTTACATGTCCTGAGAATTCCATGGTAAATAAAACAGATTTCATGAGGCTGGAAGGAATAACATTAAAATGAGGAGATAAAAATAGTAATGCAATTATACTTGTGTTATGTGTTCTCTCTCTCTCTCTGTCTGTCTATCTGTCTATCTCTCTCTCTTTGTCTGGTGTGTGTGTGTGTGTGTGTGTGTGTGTTTCCATGTCAATACTTTGCTTAGATGCATATGACCATTTTCCTAGGCAGTATGCCTCATCCAGATATTTGGCCCAACTCCTCTGGCTTTCATCTTAATACTTTAGCAATCTCAGAAGAGAAAGCTGCTCCTTTTCAATATCTGTGATAAAGCTTTACCAACTACAAGGGCAGGCAGTTGGAAGACACTGATTAACCTGGTTTAAATCACATGTGTTGAAACAGTAATAGAGGCAAGATCAGTCATCACTTATTTCACATTTTTAGATAATGAAGAAGTTAACTGTGGCAGAGCTAGATCTAAGGCATGAACTCCTTTGTATGTTCTCCCCACCAGATAACACTGTGACTGGCATTCCACTTGTGTTAATTATCCTGTCATGGTTCTAGGTCCTACTCTACTCTGTAAAAGCCTAAGGTTATCACAATAATCAATATAAATTAACATGCTCCTGCTCTTGTTAGCGGTCCCAATGTACTGTCATACATATATTATGTAAATTGAGAAAATAACTCTTGTCACTACAGTATCTATGATATCTGAAATAATCAAAATGTGAAGCTTAAGAGAAAAATGTTTATTTTAGATAAAAATACCTTGTTTTAACATTGATAGAAATGTTATGTTCTCATTTGTTATTTCATTGGACTTTTATTTTGGATCATATATTATTGATTCTTTGGGTCAAACATGACTATACTAATCATGGACTTTTCTCTCAAGATCCAATTGCTTATATTGTGAATCAATTACTCTAGGGATCTCATTGATTCTACATAAACAGTTCATAACTAATACATTTCTGATTTATTTTGTTTTTTTTAGTATTTTTATATGGGAAATTATCACTTAATAAACTACCACAAGACAAACAGAAAGAACACTTTGGTTCCAATACTTTCCAGGCGAGAGGAGAGTAAAATCACCTTAAACTTATTTATTTATTATTTTTACTGAGGTATTCTTTAGATTTAACTTCCAACTCTCTTTAGAATATTTAGTTGTCCCACAAGTACCCAGAATATCAGGTATTGACTTCACATTTTCCTAAGATGTCATTAGTGTGAAATTTTTGTTTTTGATTTTTGTTTTGGATTTTTTTGCCTATAATTGATACAATTGTAAATATAGTTTTATTTTATGAATTCTGAAATCTAAAATCAATTTTAATTTTGTTCACTCTGTCACTCCATGTTGCTTAGATCAATGAGCCCCATAACTCTCTCAGATGACATACCCTATAATTCTATTCTTCTCTTGCATCTTTCCTGGTACAGTATATATAGTCTATTTATTATAAATTTGATACATTATATAAACATACATTACATATATTTTATATACAAGAGAGTCTTCAAAGAGTTCATGAAAAATGCATAATATACAAAAACTATCCATGGATTTCTATTTTTTTTGCACCAAAATAAACTTGTAGTAATTTGTTATAACACATTCAAACAAGATCTAGTTTGAGGCACTAGGAAAGATAAGACATCAGTTCAAAATAAATTCCTACCAGCACAACATAAATTCAGCTAAAATTTAAACAAGAAAAACATCACATTTATTGTGAAGCTTGTGTGCAAAAATGATGAAATTGCGGATGCTTTATGGAAAGTTTTTTGGGACAATGCTCCAAATAAATCAGCAGCTTACAAATGCTAATTTTAAATACTCATTTTAAGAAAAGACAGGACAACATCAAAGATGAAGCCTGCAGTAGCAGACTATGCACATCAATTTCTGAGAAAAACGTTAATTTTGTTCATGTCCTAATTGAGGAGGATCTAAAATTAACAGTACAAACAATAACCAGCACCATAGACATCTTCATTTGTTCATTGTACACAGTTCTTACTAAAAAATTGAAGGTGGATTAATTTTCTACTTGAAGGAGGCTAAAACTACTGCACCAAGATCAGCTGAAGACATTAGCAGAGCTGTCAATGAAAATGTTAAACAATTGACATCAGTATCTTGAGGCATTTTTTTCAAAGAATTGTAAAATAGATGGAACATGAGTTTTCCAATATAATCCTGAAGACAAAACACAATCAAAGCAATGACTATCAAGAGGTAGAAGTGATCTGGTGAAAGAAAAAGCAGACTGGTCAAGAGTAAAGGTCATGGCAACAGGTTTTTGATATACACAAGGCATTTTGCTATTTGACTTTCTGGAGGGACAAATAATGATAATATCTGCTTATTATGAACGTGTTTTGAGAAGGTTAGCCAAAGTTTCAGCATAAAAACCCACAGGAAAGCTTCATCAGAGACTCCTTTTCACCATGATACGTCTGGAGTTGGTTCCTTCCAGTGGGTTTGTGGTCTGGCTGACTTCAAAAATGAAGCTGCAGACCTTTGTGATGAGTGTTACAGCTCCTAAAGATGGCATGGACCCAAAGAGTGAGTGGTAGCAAGGTTTATTTTGAAGAGTGAAAGACCAAAGCTTCCACAGCATGGAAGGAGACCTGAGAGGGTTGCTGCTGCTGGCTGGGGTGGTCAGCTTTTATTCCCTTATTTGTCCCCTCCCATGTTCCCTTTCTGTCTTATCAGAATGACCTCTTTTTAATCCTCCCTGTGATTGGCTACTTTTAGGATCCTGATGATTGGCACGTTTTACAGAGCACTGATTGGTGCATTCTACAATCCTCTTGCTAGCTACAGAACGCTGATAGGTGCATTTTTGCAAAGCACTAATTGGTGCAATTTACAATCCCCTTGCTAGCTACAGAGCACTGATTGGTGTGTTTTACAACCCTACCTACAGAGTGCTGATCGGTGCATTTTACAATCCTCTTGTAAGATAGAAAAGTTCTCCAAGTCCCCACTTGTCCCAGGAAGTCCAGTGGGCTTCACCTCCCAACGACAATGCTTCTGCTCATTTCTCTCATCAAACAAAGGTAATTTTGCAATAATTTAGATGGAAAGTGTTAAGCATCCACCATCTAGTTCTTATTTGGCACCTTCTGATCTGTATTTTTTTATAATCTTTAAAAAAATCACCAATTTTCTTTAGTTAATAACATAAAGAATACTGCATTGATATGGTTGACTTCCCAGGAACCTCAGTTCTTTAGCAATGGGCTAAATAACTGGTATCATTGCTTCCACCAGCGTCTTGACTTTGATGGAGCTTATGTTGAGAAATAAAACATATATTTTTTCTTTTTATCCTTTAATTTCATGCTTTAATAAACTTTTTGAAGTCCCTTCATACTGATGATGAAAATATATATATTTATATGCCAAATTTTTACATAATTGCCTTCCAAATTCATTTATTGATACTCATAAAAATGCTAAAGCAAATTTTTAAATTTTATTTTATTTTAGATTTATAAAAAGTGACAAAAAATGCAGCTTAAATATATCCTTTACTCACCTTCCACTAATGTTAATATATTGCATAAACAGTGTGAATATTAAAACTAAAAAATTGACATGAGTATAATTCTATTAACCAGCCTATAGACTTCACTTGGATTTTTATCAATTTTTCCATTAGTATCCTTTTTTCTGTTATAGAATTTAATCCAAGATTTTATATTGCATTTAGTTGTCATGTATCCTTAGTCTCTTTCAATCTGTGATAATTCTTCAGTATCTTTTATGACTTTGACACGTTTGATGTGTAATTGTTGGTTATTTTGTAGAATGTTCCTCTATTTGAATTTGCTTGATATTTTCTCATGTAGATAGAAGTTTTCTACTTTTGACAAGCATATTACACAAGTGTTGTGTCCTTCTCAGTGTGATGTATTGAAGTTTATGTTGTTAATATGTCTTATAATTGGTGATGCTAACCACAATCACTGGTTAAAGTGGTCTCTGTCAGTTTTCTTCACTAAAAAGTCACTATTTTCTCCTTTATAATTAATTAATGCATATCATGGGGAAGACAATTTGTGGCTGTGCAAACACCCTATTTTTCCTGAATATTTTGATCACTAAAGTTTGCATTTAAGTAGCAGTGGATCTTGATTGCAGCAGTTATTACGATGATATTTTAGAGTAATTTTCAAAAAATCTCTTGTTTCCATTCTACATTTAATCACTTAAGTTCTTTGTTTGGGATAAACTGTCCCATCCCCCTCATTTATTTATTTTATTATTTATTTAGTAGTAAGAACTCATGAGTATTCGTTTTATTCTACAGGTTATAAACCATCATTATTCAATTTGGTTATTACTCTTTTGGTCATATTATTTCAGCTTTGGTAATGGGAAATTCTTTTTAAAAATTTTTGTTTTAGATACAGGGGGTACATAGGCTTGCTTGTTACATGGGTATTACATGTAGGGATTCAAGAGTACCCATCACCCGAATATTGAACGTTGTATCAAATAGGTAATTTTTCTACCCTCATGCTTCTTTTACCTTCCACCCTTCTGGAGTCCCTAGAGTCACGTGTCTGCATCTTTATGTCCATGTTGGAAATTCTTCAGTTTTGTTCCTGTGCTTTTTCGAGAATCCCATCCTTTATTGTACACTTCTTTTTCCTGGCATCACAGCTTTCTCCAGGATCATTGTGAATTTTTTCTGTCTGAACCCTGGAATTAACTACTCTTCCAAGGAACCCTTGCTCATTTTATTTGAAAATGTGACTTAGAAACCACAAGTGGAATTTCATTATATCTAGACCATCTCAGAAGACAAACTTTTGCCGTGTTCTTTGTTCTTTGTGTTGTATCAGCTACTCAAAATACTGCTTTTCAAAGTGACTTGGATATATTTTTACTTCCCTACTTCCTTCAGTGTAATTACAAGAGTAAAATTGTAAATTATTATTATTATTATTTGAGACGGAGTCTCTTCTGTCACCCAGGCTGGAGTGCAGAGGCGCGATCTCGGCTCACTGCAAGCTCCGCCTCCCGGGTTCCCGCCATTCTCCTGCCTCAGCCTCCGGAATAGCTGGGACTGCAGGCGCCCGCCACCTCGCCCGGCTACTTTTTTGTATTTTTAGTGGAGACCGGGTTTCACCATGTTAGCCAGCATGGTGTGGATTTCCTGACCTTGTGATCCACCCCCCTCTGCCTCCCAAAGTGCTGGAATTACAGGCCTGAGCCAACGCGCTGAGCCAAAATAATTATTTGTTAAAGTTTGTATTCAATTTTGGAATAGTTTGGGTTCCTTCAATATCCAAAATGGTGCTTTTTAATTTAGATACACTAAAATTCTATCTTTATGGCCTACAAATCCCTACTTTTTGACATATAAACATACAGCCATAAATCCGCCAAACATTTATAAGGCAGGATAGTTCTATCACTTCAACAATTGTGCCTCCCGTTTGCCGTCAACACTTCCCCCCATGCAAAGTCTCTCAATAGCACTTTTCCAGAATGTCTTATAAATGCAAGCCTACAAAATGTTACCTTTTGTGTTTGGTTTCTTTCATTTAGCAAAATGCATTTACTTCTTTTGTTTGTTTTTAGTTATTTAATAACTATATAACAGCATCTTGATTTCAATTTATATTTTTCTGATTATTTGTTGTGCTGAGCATCTTATCTGATGTTTCTTTGTTATCCGTATACTTTCTTTGGTAATCTGCTTGTTTAGATATTTTGCCTAGTGTATTATTTGTTTGCCTTGTTAAGTTTTGAGTGTCCTTTATCTGTCCTGGATGTCAATTTTTTTAACAAATATGATTTTTAAATATTGTATTCCTGATTGGGACTTTCAGCTATGTGCTCTCAACAATATCTTTCACAGAACAAATGATCTCGGTATTTTTAAAGCGTAATGTCTTTTTGTATGGATCAGGTTTTAGTGCCATATTTCAAAATTGCTTGCTTAATTCAAGATCATAAATATTTTCCTACATTTTGTTTTAAAAGATTTGTAGTTTTAAGTTTTAAATTTAGTTTTCATTGGGAAATAATTTTCTCTCTTATTTCTACCCATCTAATCCTTCAAGCAAAGACAGTAACAACCAATAAGGATAAGGTAACATAAGAATATGGATGATACAGTGAATAAAGTTGAAAGAGCCTAGGAATAAGCCATGTATTTTTTGCCTCAAATCTCAAGCCTCAGAGGGGAAAGAAGATACACGATGTAGAAAAAAAGTCTTAGTAAGAAGCAAGCAAGAAAGAATGATGGCGAAGAAAATACATATTTTACTGGAAATAATAAAGAAAAGTTTTCCTCAGTTTACAAAATGAGAAAGAAAAATCTTATGCTTGGCATAAGAAACATCCTGGTGAAACAGCCAGGAAGTTTGCAAAACCAATGGAAAAAAGGATTGTATGACATACTAAGAAACTTCAGGACAATGTGTGGTCCCTCAAAAATGCTCATGCCTGAAGCTTGTATGATACAGAAAGTCCAGAGGGCAGTGCAACCTAAAGACACTCACTGGATGAAAGATGGATTGTCACCAAGCCTTATGCTATGGAAAATATACAATTCTAAATACAAGACATAATTTTATTTTGTGGAGTTGTTGAGCCCTGGAAAGATTGCTTAAATATTCCCCCAAAATAGTAGAAATGAATAAAAAGTACAGAAAAGTTAATATCTGAAGTTGAATTTGTAGATTATGCTTCATACTTGCTCTGATTGCTTGATGTGCTTCATACATTGGACTATAAAATGTCATATTGTCCATGTCTCCATTTCTATACCACCTTCCCGAAAGTTATCCTTCCTTGAAGAATGAACTATGACTTACCAACTTTTCATTTAGCACTTAGAACTTTACCTTACTTATATTGGGCTCAATATAATATTACTAGAATGAATAAATTAATGAATAATGTTTGTGAAAGTGTTTCCAAACTAAAGTTGTTAATATATTATTATATGGGAAAAACTCTATTATCTCCTAGGTAATTACTTTTTGGTTAATACCTTAGGTTACTCTAATTTTAGTTTCAAATGTACAAGATTAGAGATACATTTTTGAAAGTATAACATCCTTTACAGAAATATTTCCTTGGAAATAAGCTTTAATGATCAAGAAGATGTGAGATTTGATTTTTCAATAGTGAAAAAAAAAAAACACTCTTATCCTCCTCATATTTTTCCAATACAAACTTGCTAATACGCTCAATTGTTGTGAAGACCCCTTTGCCAGTGCTCCATATCCAAGAATATGGAATCTAGTTTGTCCTTCTTATTGTGTGGACTATGCATTTGATGATTCTTCTTTTCATATGTCATGTGATATATAAATTTATGATTATGATGCTTTCTCTTTTTAAGAAAAACAGTGAAAATATTATTATACATCATTTTATGCAATAGAGTATGATATCACTAACGAATTCACCTGAGGGCTGGGGATCTTGCTTATTTCTCTGTTTAGTCTATTATCTTTATCGTGATTGGAAAATAATGTTTGTATAAGAATCTTTTTGTATAACTTGTATCTATAAGGAAAAGTGTTTTATAATTACTGAGGACTTATTAAATGTTAGCCAATGAAGCAGGTGGCTTGTATTAATTTATGTAAGCTTTTCTATATGCTTTCCGAGTAGAGAGCTACCATTTAGGAAAATAATTTGATAAGTGCTTTAGAAGAAATAGTCATAATTCGTACCAAATTTCTGCATAAAAGTTAAATGGACAAATTTAACCAACTGGGAAACCAGATTTGGATAGGCTAAATAATGTGTGCAAGGTCACATAAGTTAGTGTCTAGAAAGCTTAAATTTCTTTTTAGAGTACAAGTTCTTGGTATGATGGCAAACTTTGGACAAAAAATGAGTGTTTAGTGGTGGTCCCCAATACTCACTTCACTGAACAAACAGTATTACTCTCCAAGAATAGTATCCACAGTGATCCTGAGAACTTGAGTCAAATTCCCAAATCCACAACTTCTTTTAATCAAAATCTTTCCCACAATTTCTGAATCCAACTGGCTTAACTAAGTGCTCAGGCTTTACTCAGAAATCAGGCTTCTGTTGATTTGTCCTACTTCTTGGTATCAGTTCCTGTTGATCCAGCTCGAGAGCCTGATGGCAAGTTTTAAAATAAGATAACCTCACCTGTTCATAATTTAAGAACTGACGATTTGGAGATGGTGATACAGTTTATGCCCTGAACCCAATAGCTTTCTGACAACTCATTGGCTCTGTATTTTCCTTGCTCCAGTACAAATCTCTCCTGACCAGTTATAGCCACATCCAGGCCCCTAAAATACATTACGTGCAATACCAAAATTATTCTAGAGACTTCTCAGCATCTCCTTGGAAGTCTAATACACTCGTGTGCCATGTGATGACCTTTGGGTCAACAGTGTACATGGGTCCCTTTGATATATGTATATGGGCCCATGTACAATAATGTGCCCGTAAAATTATAACAGAGCTGAAAAATTCCCATGTCCTAGTGATGCCCTAGCCTTCATAATGGTATAGCGCAACACATTACCCATGTGTTTACGGTGATGCTTGTATGAACAAACCTACTGCACTGCTAGTTGTATTAAAGTCCAGCACATACAATTATGTACAATACATCATACTTGATAATGATAATGAATGATTGTGCTAGTTACTGGTTTATGTATTTATGATACTACACTTTTTATCATTTAAAGTGCACTTCCACTTAAAAAAAGAAAGTTAACTACAAAACAGCCTCAGGCATGTCCTTGTGGAGGTATTTAAAGAAAAGGCATTGTTGTCATGACGGATGACAGCTCCATGTGTGTTACCGCCCCTGAAGACCTTTCAGTGGGAGAAGATGTGGAGGTGGAAGACAGTGATATTGTTGATTCTGACCCTGTGTAGGCCTAGACTAACTATTGTGTGTGTTTGTGTCTTAGTTTCAAGCAAAAAGGTTTAAAAAAAGAAAAAAAAAATTTATAAATACAAAAATAAGAAAAGCTTATACAATATGGATATAAAGAAAATATGTACAGCTGTACGATGTGTTTATGTTTTAAACTGTATTATCACAAAAGTTAAAATGTTAAAAAAAAGTTTATAAAGTAAAACATTATGGTAAGCTAAGGCTACTTTACTATTGAAGATTTTTTTTTTTTTTTTTTTTTGAGACACAGTTTCACTCTTCTTGCCCAGGCTGGAGTGCAATGGCGGGATCTTGGCTCACTGCAACTTCTGCCTCCCAGGTTCAAGCGATTCTCCTGCCTCAGCCTCCCCAGTAGCTGGGATTACAAGCATGTGCCACTATTCCCAGCTAATTTTGTATTTTTAGTAGAAATGGGATTTCTCCATTTTTGGTCAGGCTGATCTCAAACTCCTGACCTCAGGTGATCCACCTGCCTCAGCCTCCCAGAGTTCTGGGATTACAGGCATGAGCCACTGGGCCTGGTCAAAGAAAACATTTTTTAATAAATTTAGTGTAGCCTGAGTATGTAACATTTTTAAAGTCTACAGTAACGTACAGTAATGTCCTAGGCCTTCACCTTCACTCACCACTCACTCACTGACACCCAGAGCAACTTCCAATCCTGCAAGCTCCATTCATGATAAGTGTTAGATACAAGTGTACTATTTTTAATATTTTATATCTTACATTTTTTATATTGTATTTTTACTCTTTAGATATGCTTAGATACACAAATCCTTATCATTGAGCTACAATTGCCTACTGTATTCAGTACAGCACGATGCTGTACAGGTTTGTAGCCTAGGAGCAGCAGGCCATCTCATATCGCCTAGGTGTGTGGTAGACTATACCATCTAAGTTTTCATAAGCACACTGATGTTCACACAGTGTCAAAGTTGTCTAATGATACATTTCTCAGAATATATCCCCATTGTTAGGTAACATGTATCCGGTTGTATTATCTGGGTTCTAACATATTCTCCCTTGAGCATGGGAACAGATGTGGGACCAGGACATTGTAATGAACTTTTCTTGTTTGTTGTTTTCTTACTCATTAATCACACCCAATTGTTTTACTACAGTACCTTGCTCTCCTTTCCCAGACACTATCCTTCTCTTACTCTAAGTGGTTCAGGTAAAGCACTCCAATTCTGTGATTGGTTCAAGCATTGGATGCATACTTAATCCAGTTCAGACTGGCCACAGACAATAAGACCAGTGATAATAATTTTGAACTCTACAGGAAGCATGATGTCCCTTTTCTGGAGGACT
Organism: Mandrillus leucophaeus; assembly: GCF_000951045.1. NCBI lineage: Eukaryota > Metazoa > Chordata > Mammalia > Primates > Cercopithecidae > Mandrillus > Mandrillus leucophaeus. The sequence continues at coordinate 1,035,289 of NW_012105154.1, forward strand.
TGATCCTAGAAAGGTATACCTCTGAAATATTTTCAGTTCTCTGAAAATTATTTGTGCAGGGATAACTGAGAAGGGAGCCAGCATAGCACACAACAGACATAAGAGAGAGAAAAAAAATACGTTTTAGAACATCGTTTACCCCTTTATCAAGATATATCTAAGGCTGCTTCTTCCTGGGCTTTTCAGTTAAATGACACTGAATTCACTATTAGCATAAGCCAATTTTAGTTGGACTTTTTGTTAATTGCTCAGAAACATATAAAACTAGAGATGATGGCATGAAGTACTAGCCTGTAACTATTCTATGTAAGCAAAATAGGATTTCATATGCATTTTTGGCTTTTCTAAAAGTATTACCAAATATGTTCACATTTTATGCATAAAATATGCATTTTTCTGTTTACTTTCTGATCCAATCGAATATTACATGATGAACAGTTAGATGATAAAATATTAAGTAATAAGTTATTTTGAATTATTTCTTAATTTTGTTCTATATTCAATTATATAGATAATGTAAATTAAACTGCAAGTGATTGAAAGTATGTGTTGCATAGATAGCAATCTGCTAAAAAGGGACAGAATATGCTGAGCTAAATGCTTAATAAGCTGGTTTTTCACAAAGCCACCATTATCTGTACTGAATTACTTTCTCATTTTCCCAACTGTGCAGATAAATCTTCATTGACTCTTTTATTTCTCTATCCTCTCTTATGTAGTCTCCTGAAAGCACGCACATGGAATGGTGAGGTCATCGAACAGTTTGAAGTGTATTCAACCATGGCCTGCTCTAATATTTGAAATAGCAGATGGGGTATATTGAAGTAACAGTCAAACAAAAACAAACAATAAGTATTAGCAATGACCTTGAAATGTCCTCAAACCGATTCTGTATTTGGACATCCTAACAGGAGAAGAAGTCAGAAGAGGTTTGACATTATATATACCAATCTGGAGTACAATTTTCACAATGGTTTTCTACTGAACTTGAATTATCCCTTCCGTTTTGCCTTTCCTGTGTATCTGTTGATGTTAAGTCATCTCTTCCTATTCTGAAATGCAGGACTAATACATTCAGATTTTCAACTCGATTATATCTGTAGCTCTTTACTTGCCCATAACAGAAATTTGGTAAAGATTCTGTGGACACCAGGTCACTTAGGAAAGTCGCTGTTTATTTCTAAACATTTCCCCTGGCTAGGGAATTTCTTGATGCCCACAATGGGTTGCTAATCTCTTGTAATATGTCTTCTTAATTTATTTCTAGTTTTCTTGAGATTTCCTCTGGAACTTTCTGTACCAGCTTCAGGTTTAGATTATTTATGGAAAAGGAGGAAATAAAAAGATGTTTTCAGATATTTGAAATACTATTTTCATTAAAAGCTTGTTCAAATGAACTATTTTTTAAAGTGCTTTCTAAAACCTATAAGAATGACTATATATGTACATAGATACCATGGTATGTGTATAATGCTTATATATATTTGACAAATAAAGTACCTTGATCTTTTAATATAAATAGAGTACAAGCTTATTAAAACTTATTAACTTATTTTTTTCCAAATATATCTTCCAAATTCACAATGGGCTGTACATTTCCTTTTAGACTTGTTTTGGAGTTTTATGCAGAAACAAAAATCTAATATCATAATGACAAAACCTAATGTGGCAGAATATATTAATAGAATCTTTCAATTATTCATGACTATTTTATTGGTAAAGAGGTAGTGGTGTTTCTCAATTGTTACTCCCTTCAGCCACAAGCTTGAACTACTATTGTGAAAAAAATGGTCATACGATATCAAGAACAAAAACCAGATCCTTAAAAGAGGTTTAATACATTAGGGGCTAATAAAATACTACTTTAGACTCTAGCGTTGTGTCAGCTACTTAGCTGGAAGGCTTTAAATTAGTAATGGCCAATCTACTCCTGTAAAAAATTTCTTGGAAGAGATGGCCTCCAGTTCTGAATACAGCCAAACTGAAAGAATGCACATTCAATAGACTTCTGGGTCTAAAGTATGCCAAGCTCAGCTTAATAAAGAAATCTGATTTAAGGGCATTAAATATAAAGTTTATTCACGGCTGTGTAATGAATGCTTGGTAAAAACCATTTTTACATATGTGGTATTTCACTTTCCAGAATGAGAGAAGTGGGTTCTCCATGGGAAGTGAAAGGAGGATACTTGATTTTATATGTACTTTTCTGATCTTTCAGTTTTGAATCTGAAATACTACTTTTCTTCATTACATGTTGCTGCCTTAAGTGAAAAGAAAGATGCTGAAATAAAACGGAGAGGGGCATATTTGTCAGCTCCACAAGGATCTCATATGAGCATAAGAATTATATATTGAGCAGTTTTTAAAAATAAATTTAAAAGAAGAATTATAATGATGTGTAAGTACTTATAGATCATAATTAAATGATTATATTACATTTATATGTAAGGATGCCATAAACATACAGAAATGACAAATGAGTACATTATACACATATACACACACGTACATATAACTCACTCAAAGGTCAATCCCCAACCCCAGGTAACATCTGAAAATTTAATGTTTTTCTGTGTTTTAATTATTCACTGCATACAAAATAATATATGTAAAATATACATAAAGTATAAATAAGTGCTAACATAATCTCCCCTATACCTACAATTCAGATAAGGAAATAGAACTTTAAATTCTTCATATTTCTCCCTTTAAAATCACTTTTTCTCTTTATCCCCAATAGATATTGATGACTATAAAATTTTGTTCATTTTTTTGATATGTGTGTGGTTTTAGTATATATATATAATCCCTAAACACAATGTGTTGTACAGTTTGTATTTTTATTACTTATTTGCATTTAAAATCTAATGCATGCATAAACATGCATTTATATATTTAATTAAGCATGCTTTTATTATTCTTTTCACAATCAATATTATGTTTCTAAGAGGTACTCGTATCTGACGCAGCTACTATTCTTTCATTTTCATTGCTGTAGACTATTCAGGTTAGAGAATATAACACACAAAATTAATCTATTTTATTGGTTTATTTTCTCTTTGTACAATAATAAACACTACTCTTATTAGGATTGTTGCATAGCTATCCAGAAAGATTTTCTGGGTCTTTGAGTGCATGCATGTTAAACTTTGATAATGCCAAATAATATGATTTCAATAATTTATTGCAATTTTCTTTGCATTAAGATCAATATAGTAAAAATTCTAAACATACAAAAATAGTAAAAAGATTTTAATTTATGAGTTATGTTTTAATAGATCAATAAAGTAAAAATATAAGCATATATTACAATATAGGGCTTCATCTACAGTGTTTCTTCTCCTAGGCTTTAGGAGGCCCAGGTGATTCTATGGTAACCTGTATTTCCCTGAAAGTGATGGCAGATTAAAGTCTTTTCCATTGCACCTTGCCCACTTGGAAGAAGCAAAATAGTGTATAGAGAATCACATTGTGATTTTTTATTCAAGAAGGAACGTGGAAATTTACCAGAATTGTCAATGATGAAGTATCCTTGCAAAAGACACTTGAGATCCCAGGGAAGAGAAGGTGGCCAGGCAGCTTGTGCATCAGCCTCATGCTGAGAACTGTGAGTGAAATCCCAAGAGGAGAGAGGGGGAAAGAATGTCCCTCTGTGATCCAACTTTCCACTGGGGAACCATGCAACCCGGGCCAAGGGAGACCATCTTGTATATTTTCACTGTTCTAAAAATCCTCTGTACACTGATTTTCATCTCTCCCTCCCACCTAACCCCTTGACAACTACAAATCATTTTACTGTCTCTATTGTTTTGCCTTCTCCAGAATGTCATAGGTATGAAATCTTTTCAGATTATCTTTTCTTACACTTAGTAAAATGCATTTAAGTTTCCTTCATGCCTTTTCATGACTTGATCCTCATTTCTTTTTAGTGTTGAATAATATTTCATTGTCTGGATGTACCACTTATTCATTCATTCATCTCCTGAAGCACATCTTTGTTGCTTCCAAGTTTTAGCACTTATAGATAAAGCTATTATAAATATCTGCATGCAGTTTTTTGTGTACATATAGTTTTTTATTAAGTGGCATTAATATCAGAAAGTACTATTGCTGAATTTTATGATAAGGGTATGTTTAATTTTGTAAGAAACTACTAATCTGTCTTTCAAAGAGGCTGTATCATTTTACATTCACACCAGCAATAAAGGAGAGTTCCCATTGCTCCACATCCTCATTAGCATTTGGTGTTGTCAGGACTTCAGATTTTGGCCGTTATAACAAGGGTTTAGTGATATCTTGTTTTATTTTGTAATTTCCTAATGACATATGATTTGAAACATCTTTTCATATGGTTATTTGCCTTCTGCATGTCTTCTTCAGTGATGTTTCTGTTCAGGTTTTTTGCCCATTTGTTAATTGTGTTGTTCATTTTCTTACTGTTGAGTATTAATAGGTCTTGGTATATTTTGGATAACAGTCCTTTATCAAATGTGTCATTTGCTAATACTTTCTTCCACTCTGTGGCTTGTCTTCTCATTGCCTTGTTATTGTTTATGGTAGAGCAAAAGTATTTAATTTTAATAAAGTTCAGCCTATCTATTATTTCTTTTATGGATCATGCCTTGCTGTTGAAACTAAAAAGTTATATACATATTCTAGGTTATCTAAATTTTTCTCCTATGTTATCATCCAGAATTTTTATAGTTTTTCATTTTACATTTAACTCCATAACCCATTTCAGGTTAATTTTTGTGAAGACTATAAGTTTATAAGGTCTGTGTCTAGATTATTTATTTTTTCTCTGTGTGAATGCCCAGTTGTTCTAGCATCATTTGATGAAAGACAATCTTTTCTCCATTGTTTTGCCTTTGTTTGTCAAAGATCAGTTGATAATATTTACGTGGATCTAGTTTGGGACTTCTTTTTCTATTCCATGGATCTATTTGTCTATTCTTTTCCAATGCCACTGTGTTTTGATTAAAGTAGCTGCCTAGTAAGTCAGTTATGGCCAGTCCTCTGACTTTGTTTTTCTTCAATACTGAGTTGTCTATTTGGAGTATTTTGCCTCTCCACATAACTTTAGAATGGGTTTGTTGATATCCACAAATAACTTGTTGAGAATATGCTTGGGATTGCACATTATCTATAGATCAAGTTGGGAATAATTGACATTAAGGAAAACATCTATCTGCATTTTTTTAGTTCTTCTTTGATAGGCTTCATCAGAGTTTTTTAGTTTTCCTCATATAGATCTTGTATATATTTTGTTGTATTTATACGTAAGTGTTTTAATTTTTGGAGTGCTAAGATGACTGATAATGTATTCTTTTTTTTGAAATTTTTTATTTTTTTATTTTTTTATTTTTTATTATTATACTTTAAGTTCTAGGGTACATGTGCATAACGTGCAGGTTTGTTACATACTTGTGC